>NC_060277.1:25415062-25743129 GCF_021613505.1 Equus quagga
ACAGTTTTCCTTTTTTTCCGCTTGGTTTCTTCTGAGTTTGGGAATTAGCGATCATTTTGGAGGGTGCCCTTGGCATTTCCCCGGCTATAAAGACGTCCTCCGTCTGAGTTTCTAGGTGACTGGGCATGTTCCACAGCAACACTCAGCTTAAACCTCCAGCTTCAAGTATAAATTTAAAACTTTCAAGAAGAGAGCATTTGCACCAAGAGATTTCACACAAGCCCAGGGAGAAAGATGGGAATGCCAAGAACTGCCAGGGGCAGGACTCGGAAGAGAAACACCAAACTGAAATATTGCTTTCCAATCTAGGGGTCGTTTCTCTTGTCTCACTTTGGCATTAATTTTCTTTCAGTAGAACCGCCATATTGTTTCCCAGTAGCAGCTATTCTTTAAGACCCTTGTTTCATTTTCTTGCAGGCTGTTTTATGAAACAGACTTTGTGGAGAGGAGCTGGGGATAAAGCTATACCATTTCCGGCTACCATGAAACTCCCTCCTCCCCCCCGCTGGTACCTGGGCCAATATGTCAACCCCCTGCAGTCTATCCCCCCCACCTCACCCCTCCCAGCTCAGAAAGCCCCTCCACTACAGCCTAGCCCACCAGGCCCTGGAAGGGGGTGGGGCGTAGGGGCTGGGGCAGAAGCGGGGGCCTGATCCAGGCACTCAGGAGGAACCTGAACCACAGTTCTCCACAAAGAAACAACATTTTAACAAGTTTCAGTTCTTTGGTACCAAAATTATAAGGCGGCTACACTGAGAATTCCATAGGCTTCTGTGCTTTGAGCCAGGGCCTTAACTAACACATTATTTTTCTATGGAAAAATGAAATTCTAGTTCCAAATACCTGACTTCAAACAAACTTTTACAACAGAACTTGAGCGGGGGCCTACTTCACACCCACCCATACACGCAGGGACAGTTCCTCTGTCTCTCAGGTGGGCTGCCCATCTGTCTGTCTGTCCATCTCTTCACAGTATCTTTATATTAAATGCAGCATAATTGCCAAAAAAAATGTGAAAAGCAAAAAGCTATGATTAAAAAAATAAAGTTAAACATTTTATATTTATTGAGGTCAAAGCAATGGTTTTCTTGTAAATTTATCTTCACTGGGTTTAAAAAAAATCAATATTAAAAATGATCTCTTTGTTTAAAGAAGTGGTGTGGTACAAAACCTAGTGCATGAATTTTGTAGTTAACTGAGAATCTCAGGTCAAGCTACTTAATTTTTCCTTGGTTTCCTTATCTATAAACAGGGATGACTACATTAACTCTAAGATTAATTTTTTAGCTGGGATCATATAAATGTCTAGCAATAAATTTGGCACACAGTGGTTATTTTCTATCCTTTCTCCCTATTAATCTCTTTTTGAACTCACTGTTTCACTTCAATAAAAATATTTTTAAATCACATTTAATTTTCAGAAGCCTTCACTTAAACTTTTCTCTGTACTTAGGTACCCGATCCATCCATCTGCTGGACTTAGGTTAATGTCCAACATAGACTAATGTGGATACACTATAACCTGATAAATTAAATAGGTTCAAAGTGCTTACGTATGTTGACAATCGTCATCATTTATTTGAACTGACTCACCTGTGCTTACCCCCCAAAAATATCTGATTTTTACACGACTTCGTGGATTTCACATTTTTTTCTTTTCTCTTTTTTCCTTGAAGAGGGATTTGGACTCTCGTAACAGCCTCAACCCAGACCCCTTGTGTGACAACAGTTAGCAAAGTCAGGTTGTACTTGGATGAATCACGGAATGCCCTCAGCGAGGACAGGTCGGATTTTACATAAGCAGGTTCATCGAGGGTACTTTCCTGTTTACTGTGAGGTCCGTCTCACCACAGACGCAGCAGCAAAGATGGAGAGAGGCAGTCTGAAGCTACAGCAAACACGTATGAGTGGTGGGAAGGAGCCTGCGGGCCACTGGGGTCCTGCTGGCCTCCGACGAGCAGGAGTGCGCTCTGCTGCATGCCGTGTCCAGGACTCTGCCCCTCCTGACACTCCCACTGCTCCCCATTCCTGGATCCATCCTCCTACTGGCTGTCAGGGTTGGGGGATCTGCCTGTCGGTTGGCATTTAACACCCTTGCTCCTTTTTCTATGGTGTCATAATCTTCGAGTTTTTCAGGCAACTCTGTGGCCGCTGGAGATCAGGTCCTGCCTGCCAAGCTTGATGTCAGGGTAAAAAACACTCTCTGTTATGAGGAAACCTGAAGGTCGGGGAGATTTAGTATAATTTGTAGCCCCCCAAAATCCATGTTACGAGCCCATATTCTAAAATGTTATTCTCTTTTGTTTATAATAAGATCAGAAAGCTTTCTTTGCTTTGAATTGAAATGAGGGTTCCCCCAACCCCTCATAAAAGATGTGTTTCTATCGTTTGGCTACCAGGTAACCAAAGCTCAGAGACATCCAGACACCCTGCATTTACCGTGTGTGTGTGTGTGTGTGTGTGTATTCAAGGTTCATTCAGATGGCTTGACATGAAGCCAAAATGTCTGGTCCTACGTTAATCTTCAGAGGTGCAGATTTTAATTTTGTGGTACAGAAATAGGCCAAATAAATGGCAAAAATTAGACCTATAAAAAGGGCTTTAACTTACTAATCCACTAGATCTTTGAAAGCAATTTTAAATAAAAATGGTCCAGAGGACAAAGTGCATAATTAATGATGAGAAAATGATTCCTTCAAGTCTCATAATAAAGAGTTCTCCCGCAGTAATCACTTGTCCAGAGTTTTCCTCAGGCGAAAGTGACGGTTACTTCTTGTTTCTGTCCCCTTCGTTCCAGTACTGTTCCGTCTGCATTTCTGTGAGTCGGGAAATTGTGCGCTGAAATGCAAAGATTTCCTCTTCTCCGGTGAACATGGAGAGTCCTTCCACGGACTCCTGGTTACCAAAAAACAAAGCAAAACAAAACAGCAACCAGCACCAATTAAAACCACCAAAAATAAAAACTTACAGAACTAAGCACAGGTTTTAAAAAACTTGTTAGGTAAATCTGTTTAGATAATAAAATGTTCTACAATTTTCTTCATATACAATCTCTTAAATTTGACTAGAGAATCAAGTATTTTAAACCAACAATCAATAAACAGAACAAATTCCCAGGGAGAAAACAATAGAGAAAACCTTAAAAGAAAAATTAAAGCTGAAACAACACCCCAAAACCCAAATATGAAAATTTTTCCTCAGATGAAAGTTCTCTGCAAAATCTAAAGGAAAGACATTCCAGACAGAAAAGGGATTCTTTCTCCAAAAATGCATGCCAGAAACAAGTAACAGAAAAACAGTAGTTCTGCCAAGTTAGGAGGAGGCTGGCGCCCTCCTCTGAAGCTTCACAGACAGCGCCACCGTCCCGAGGGGAGGCCCTGGGCATAAACTCTGAAGGGCCTTCTCCACATGGGTGACTGAGAGGTCTTCGGTGTGGCCTGGAGACTGTGCCTGGGAGCTGACTTTGGAAGGCCAGTGCTGCTTCTGGTCTTGAGCTGCTCGGACACTCGATCCGCCCATCTAGGGCTAAGGGGGGAGCCCTCTGTGAGGTCAGGAAACAGCCTAGAATTGATGATACTAACGTGGGCTTGTGGCCAGTAAGTGGGCATTGAATTTTTGTCTCTTTCCTTAGAGGTCTGCTATTACCCTTTTTCAAGAGAAAAGTTCTGGACTCCTAAGTTTGTGTTGCCCACTAACCCACAGTAACCCCGTATGACCCTGTGGTGGCATGCCCTGATTTCTTTATATATTATGAGCCCCGAGGGCTGAGCTCACTCTACCCTGTATCTGAGCCCATCCTAGGGAGACACATTTAAGAGCGAATGATTTAAAGGACTTTAGAAACAGCAGTGACGTAGCGCCTCAAGGGGATCCTCTCAAGCTGTCAGAGGCATTACTTGAATGAAAGTATTGCTCTTTGAGAAACCACCATTTCAAAAGGTCCCACCACTGGGTTTATAAGCAGCTACTTATTTCTACATGTAGGTTTAAGTAATCATATTTTGAAAGTTCACTTTTTAAAGGATTATTGGCCTCATTTTCCCAAACTCCTGAGAATGCATAATTTCTACTCAGGTCAATAAGAAACTGTTTCCTCATTCCAAACGGCATTACACCCCATTGAAAGAATGGGGGTCCCCTCATTCTGAGGGTGAGTTTTTATAGATAGTTTCAAAATTTTAACTAGTATTTCCATTGTCTACATTTGAGAAATCTACCTGTAACGTCCTGACAGAGGAAGGAAATGTAAAGTCACTCCTGCTTGGCCTGGGGTGAATCACCAGACCCCAAGCTCCAGGAGAATGGGCCCAGCATTGGTTGGTTCCCTAAGAGTGTCCCTGGAGCCTGGCACCCACAGGTGCTCCATAAATATTCACAGAATGGCGTTTGGGAGATGAATCATGCATTTCTTTTTAAGCCAAGGGCCTTGCCAGGCACTCCTTGGTCCTGGCACAGCCAGCCCGCATGCTTGGATACTATACTGTGCACTCTGCAAACCCAGCAGACAGGAAGAAGAATATCCAGGAAAGGCAGCACGGTGCAGCAGAATGAGCCCAGAACCAGACACAGGTGCCCTGGTATCCAGCTCTGGCCTGCCATTAGTCAGTGGTGTGACCACGAGCCCACTAGTCCACCTCTCTGGACTTTGTTTTTGTCATATGCAAAAATGATCATGAAGATTCCTTCCACTCTAAGGCTGTAATTCTCTTTAATTAGTGACATTGAGAATAAGTCTGCTATACAGTTTTAGAAGAACGCAGCAAATCAATGGTTAAATATATACTGCATTCCTTCTTCAAAATGTAGCCTTGTATCAAACCAACAACAATTAAGCTGTTTTATAATAAAAAGAGATTATGTTAATATCGCCTACCTGGCTCAGCCCCAAATCATCCATCAGTATTCTGCTGTGCTCCAACTCACTGTCATGATGTTGATGCAGAAATAAGCTTGATATAGGAGTCGACGCAGAGCAAATTATGCGCACCTGAAACAGAGAAAAATGAGTAAATGGTATTACTCTTTACATTTCACAAGTATAAGGTAAGAACAAATCTCTCATAAAATATAACTCTGCTCGTCATAACAGGGAGCTCAGATTTTTGCTTTTAAAATGTTCACATTTTTTTCTAATAGTTTGTGTGTCTTTAAAGTCGTACTTTTAAACTGCATAGTACTTTTCGAAATATTTCCGCACAGCTTACAACATCCTGTGAAAGGTTTTATTAGCAACTTCAGGCTTGGAGAGGTCTCAGCTTGTGATGCCAGCCCACATCTTCTGGTTCTAAGTCCCAGGTCTTTCCATTACACCCCGAGGTTGACATTTACACCTGGCTGTTTGGAGCCCGTCTCTGTGCATCAAAGATGTTCCCCAGATGCACTGTGAAGAGGTCACCACTTTACTGCATAGATGACTGCTGAGTTTGTGCAGTGCTACTCTATGACACTCTGAGTTTCTAGAACCTACATTTATACCAGCATCCTGCCAACACAGCCTTCAAAAAGACTAAGCTTTACATTAATATTTCTTGATTACATAAGTGTTTGGATGAGTGTGCATATGTGATCATATACTGGAAACAGCTTTTGTATTTTTATAAACTTTATGTCCACTAGTTTAAATACAAAATATACTCTTCTTGACATTTAAAGCACCCTGAATTTGTTTTCAAGATTCACAGCTATCTTTTTAAAATCATTACTTAAATAAGCATGCCAATACTGTAATGTACAGACATTTGGGGCTAGTTTTTCTGTATCTAAATGGCCCTCTACCTCTTCTTATAAATTCTTTTAATCACAAATGACACTTTTTTCATTATTTTGATGGGAATACCCTTATTTCACAAATTTCCATGAATACATTCTATAATAATGTCTGTTTAATGCTCTCAATTTATGAAATAAGATAATTTCAACTATTCTTTAAAAAGAATATAAACTTCAAATGTGTGATTTAGTTAAATGTTAGGAGACGCAAATGTTAGGAGAGTGGTGCTGGTATTCCATCATATTGCCACACAAATCATTTTTCCTTTATTTAAGAAGTGAAAGGGTGGGGGTGAGGTATGATTAGGGGGTGGGACTGGGGGTGAGGTAGGATTAGGGGGTGGGACTGAGGGATTGGGACCACAAGCTTTCTGTAAGGTCTTCCTAGCTGAAATATAAAAAAATAAGAGTCAATCAATCCTCCACTCTAAGAACAACCTAGTAATGCCCCTGTCCCACTTTCTTCCTGAAGCACTAGCCCTCTGAACAGAGTGCCACCTTCACGCTCACTCCCTTTATTCTGGACCCCACATGATTATTTCAGAACAGAGTCTCCGGATGAGTGACCCAGAGGAGACAAGTGATAGGAGTTGGTGTGCTCTGGTGTTCTCAGCTTCCTTCCTCTCCTAACTCCCTGCTCACACCCACGTCAGACCTATGGGAGTCTGCAGCAGACTTTGATGTCACTCACTAAGGCAGGCTCCCGTCAGTGCTGCCCCAGAGCCACACTGCCTGCCCTTCATGCTCCGGTCCATCACAGGGCCTTTGCTGCAAAGTCCTCACCCCAGCAACCCTTTCCACCCTGCACATGGAGTTCAGCCCTCACTTCTCAGCGTCTATGAAAAGCACTTGAGGAGCTTGTGAACATGCAGGTTCCAGACCCCATCCCCGAGGATTAGGCCTCATTTGCTGGGCTGGGGGTGGGGTGGGCTCTGGAATCCAGATCTTAAATAGCCCAAATGATTCTGATGCAGGTGGTCCTGAGCAGGACTTCCACATGCTCCCCGCCCCCACACACACAAAGATCAGTTTACTCTCCCAGCAAACTCCTTTCTCTCTTTCCAAGAGATCATCCCACAGTGGCAACTTTACGTTTAACTGTGTGGACATCTGATTAATATTCCTTCACAAGACTATAAGCTCCATGAAGGCAAGTGCCACATCCAGCTTTGCTTGTCATTGAATTTCTAGTGCTTAGCACTGTGCTGGGCATGATAAAGGTTGTTGAGGGAATGAATGAATGAATGAATAAATGAAGCATTGAAATCTCACCTCTCCCTCCCAGCAGATTCTGGTACTTTCCTCCTCCCCTCAAAGTCCCTTCAATTTTAGAATCACTGCTCTATCCATTTCTGTATAAGGAATAGGGAGGGAAATTGTCTCTAACAGTAAAACAATTTTTAAATTAACTCTAATTGTAAGTTGTACTTACACTTTTACTGAAAATGTATATTTACAGATATATCCTATTAATAGTGCAGTGGCTCGCCCTCCCTGAAACCTCCCTATATGCTATATGCCACACAGTGTTCTAAGTGCTTCACATGCTCACTTAGTCCTCACAACACCCGTATGAGATAAGTACCATCATGATCCCCTTTCTCTACAGAAGGCAATTGAAGCTCAGGAGGTGAAGCCAGGTTTCAAGGTAGACAGCTGGCCCCACAGCCCACCCCTTAACCACTCAGCTATCCTGCCTCTGAGGAATGGATCGTCGCTCTGCAACTCACGGTAAAACACACAGATTAAAAAACAAACAACAAAATTGTACCATGCCAGTTACTGGGGTCTCTGGGTCATAGGGAGAGAAAGCTCCAATACTGAGGAGGGTCCTTTAGTCATTCACCCATTTGTTTATTCATTATTTTATCAGTCCGATGATTTATTCAGGCAACAAATATTTATTGAGCACTCAATCCAGGGAAGGCATTCTGTTGTACACCAGCATGGACAGGGCACATGACGTGTCTAGCTGGATGACAGAATCATTAACACAGCAGAGTGTCTTCTGATGGGAGGGTTACTATACTGCCGCTAATAGCGTTTATCCAGCATTCAGCTTGTGCCAAGCATTTTAAATGCTTTACATGGATCAGTTTATTTTGTCCTCACAACAACTCTCTGAAGTAAACACTGTTATCATTCCTGATTTGCAGGTGAGGAAACTGAGGCACAGGAAGTGAAGTAAGTGGTGGACCAGGATTCCAGCCCAGGCAACCTGGCTCCACAGTCCAGAATGCTGAGTCTTGACAAGACGTACTACATCCTCACCTTGAAATCATAAAAGTTATCAATGAGTGTTATGAATCTTCGAGCTGGAGTCCTCTTTGCCAGCGTAAATTGTGGAATGTTTCGTAAAAATACCGTGTCAAAATTCTTTGATAGTTCCAAATAGTCACTGGCTCCAAGTGGCTGTAATTAAAATGAAATAAAGAATAGAAAATTGAAATAAACCAATTCTGCTTGCCATTGGATTAGTTTAACTTGAAAACACCTTTTTCTTGTCATGGTGTAATCTAGGTGGTAGTTTTGGGGTCACTTGACCAAATGGGACAGTGTTTTCACAACAGGCTAAGGACAGTGCATACTATGCTGTAATAGTGACGTAACAAGTAGGCAAGAAAGAAGACAAGAGCATGGTGGGGAGTGAAGGAATACCTCGAGCCGCCTCAGCTGGTACCTAGTAGGACCCCATCCTAAATCCAGTCTTTAATTTCTTTATTTATAAACTTTAAACACATCCTAACAAACCCTTCCCATGACTCAGCTGGAAACTGTCACTATTGTTAAATGGAGCTATCTTATAATGGCATGCTGAATATTATGTCACCATTTTGAAATAAAGACTATACTTCAGTATGAAAATCATCAGAGAATATTTTTCATTTAATTTGAGGCACAATTATTCACTTGCAGCATAGTAAACATTGCTAACCTCTGTAGGAAATACAAGAGGCTTTTAATGACCAGAAGTAGACGGAGAATGGGGGCATAGTCTGGCACAGCATGCTATCTCTTCACACGAGGAGGGGACAACTCTCACAGTCCACAAGATTATCCACAAAGGTGCCACCTACAGATGTAAGGCTCTTATTCCTGAAACATAAATTTAACTCATGAAAATTATGAAATTTATCTGCAAACACATTCTTTGAGGTTAGGAACATTCTCAGGAAATGTTCCCTCTCCTCATTTTAAGTTGCATGAGCATGACTGTGCCCTGTGAGCAAGAACCAGGACCATGTTTCTGGCCCTCTTGAGTGTGGAGGAGGCCAGAGACTAACCGGGGCTGGAGCTGCTCTGAGGCCCCTCTGAAAGCTCCTGGATCATCATGACCCATCCCCAGGACACAGTTGGCTCAGCATCTTCAATTTCTGGCAAAATCCATCAATATCTTCCTCACTAGAAACGTCTCCCTCACTTGGGGAGTTATTTGCATTAAAACTTCTTTCAGAAATATAGATCTGGCTACGTTCCTGGGAGAATTATGAGGAAGGGGAGAGCCATTCTCAGCTTAGAGTTCATTCATTTAAGCCCCCAGCTACCCTAACAATCAGCTGAAATCAGTTACGCTCAGGAAAAAATACCGCTCATGGAGACGTGGGGACGTAAGAGTAAATCAGAGAGTGACGCTCTGGAGAAGTGGTTCCCTCAAGGGCGAGCAGTTCTAAGGAGGATGCAGCAAACACAAGACCTAGGGCAAAGGGGCACAAAACTAGAGAGAGAGCACAAAGAATGACCTGACTCCCTTGGAAATTTGCTTAGTGATGTCCCTTCCTCCCATCTCCTCTCACCAACCAGGTAACAAACGGGGCCAAAAGGAGCTGACCCTTGTCATTCTCACTTCCCTCCCCTGGCTGGAGAGCCTTTACCTACATGCCCACGCCTGACCTCAGCTGGGACTCCCCTGCTCGCTTCACCCATGTAGGGGCTCAAGTGTGTATATATTTTTGGTTTAAGCTTGACTCTGTTATGAAGGACCCCTGCTGTCAATTTATGGACCAGGCCCATGTGTTAACAGAGAAGCTGGGAGCAAGGGCTCCAGACGGCCCAGGTTTCAATCCTCAGTCTGTTACTGAGTTACTGTGCGCCTTCGGCAAGTTACATCATCTTTCTGTTCCTTAGTTTTCCCACCTGTAAAACGGGACTTTGAATCCTATCTCAGAGGATTTTGAGGATTAAATGATGTAACAAAGGTAAAACATTTAGCACAGTGCCTGGGGCATATATTCGCATTCAAATCATTTTGGCTGCTTTTTATTTTTATTATTTTGAGCTCAAATGATTGGGCTCAGTACAAAAGAGGTGAGGATGTAAAGAAGTGACATTCTCAATAGGACAAGTTAGTTTTGCTCCACCACCGACTACATTCTAAACCCTAAATCAGCCTTTGTGCATTTGCCTGCCCTCAGAGTCACAGCAGGGGCTGGATGAGACTGTGGAATCCTCATGTCATGAAAACAATTCCCAAAAGGGGGAAGGGAAAGGCAAGATACAGCATCTTCACATAAAAGGGATAATTCACACAATAAGACTCTCATGTTCTGAGGGTGGCACACACTACTTTTTTGAGATCAGTTAGAATTTAGTGTCTCATCTTTTGTAAATCAGAAAGTATATGTAAACAAATGTAAAACCGCATCTTAGGTATGTAGTTATGTATAATTAGGCTCACTTTTTATGCGTGGATGTGATTTCTATCAGTATAACTACATGCCCAAGGAAAATCATTATCAGAAGTGCCCTCAAGTGCCTAGGGCAACTGAAAATCAGAATTTTGCCCACTCAGCTATTTTTACAAATTATATATCTTTGTCAGTAGGTTCTGCATTTACCATTATACTGGCAAATATTCCTTTCCTTCATATTCCTAAAACAATTATGTGCTCATTCAAATAAAGAAAACCAAGCTCAATATAGTTATCTATCTCCTTTAAAAACAGCAGTCATTGGGGGATGGGAGTTAGTGTTTAATGGGTACAGAATTTCAGTTCGGGATGACGAAAATGGTCTAGAGATGGAGAATTGTGATGGTGGCACAACAGCGTGAATGTACTAAATGCCACTGAACTATACACTTAAAAATGATTAAAACGGTAAATTTTATCTTATCTCTGATTTTACCACAATTAAAAAAACAGTCATTAAAAAACGTAGAGCCTACCAGTTGCCAAAGAAATCCCAATTTAGGCCATGGAGAGACAGCAATATTACTTTTTTCTTTAAAAACATAGGAAAGAAGAATGAAATGTATTAATTGAAGAAGGAAGTCTTTTCCCAAAAGAAATCAGCTCCAACAAAATTAAGATTAATTTAAAATATGAAGGGCTTTTTTAGCAGATATTTAAAGAGTGTGTTTTATCCTGGCTTCGATGTGAAGTATCTAAGAAATGACACCCAAACTTCCAGGAGTGAATTTGGTAAGAGATGGGGTTTCTTATTAATCAGAGACACTATTTTTCATTAATTAAATAAATTAAACAGTTGTGGGCAGAAATACGGTAGAGACTTTGGAATCGTTGGTCTGTCATGTCCAGTCATCTCGAGCAAGTCTCTCTGAACTTCATTTCCTCATCTGTAAAAGGGGGTCCTCACAGGACCTGTCTCACAGGTTTGTCCTGAGGAGTTGACGTACTGAGTGCATGTAAACTCTTACAACAGTAGCTGTCACACAGTACGTACTCAATAAATGCTAGTTATTAATTTACAGAGTTCATGTGAGAAGTAAATGAAATGATACATGCATAGTATGCTATTTGGCATACGACAGACACTTAATAAACAGTAGTTATTCTTTTCTTAACTATTAACTAACCCTTTCCTCAGCTCATGAAGCTAGGCAGCCTAACAAGTGAACAGCTCAACGGACTCCAGTCTGCCGCTGCCTTTGCACACAGGAGGTAAGAGCCGCTCCCTCCGGTCCTTCCTGCTGTCTCTGGTCCATCGAAATATGCGCCCCACCCCATGTGAAGTCATATGTACATAACAAAAATATCATCTGCCTCAGGCCCTCTCCCTCCCACACGTCTTTTGGTAATACCATTAACACCACATGTGGGGGGAATCCCCAGGCTCACATAATGAACAGCCCCTAACCCAGTACACAGCACATAGGAAGTGCTTATCACTTACTGAATGAATAAGTGAGTCAATGTATGAATAAAACACAACATAGCCTGGGGGGGCAGGCCTATTCCTTCTTTTATACACATTTATTTCCAAAATAACTGAAGTACCTACAAAAAAAATCCCACTTCTTCTTACTTGGCCCAAATTTCCCATTCCCAAGGCAAGCCTTTGTTGTATATCCTAATATATATGTAGGAAAAGTCTAGAAAGATATAGACCAAAATGTTAACAGTGCTTATCTTTGGGTGGTGGCATACAAGATCAATTTTGTTTCTTTTATACTTTTTTGCTCTTTTTCTACAGTGAACTTGTGTTGTTACTTTTAAACAGCAAAAACCATAACGCTTTTTTTGGAGGTCATTTTTATAATGGGCATCTTATCATCTACATCTCACCTGTGTGAGATCAAAATATCAGTTTGTCATGGACATTTCTATGTTTTTCCCCTAAGTTTTCTTAATCTATAGAAGTGGAATTTTTTCAGGAGTGTTTAAAAAGAAAATAAAACATAAGCTGAACATATATTTTCTCCTTTAAATTTTGACAAAAGGATAAAGGATTTGATATTTGGGATGAAATCTGACTTCGGTTCTACAGTTACACTCAGCTAACGATTCTTCACACTAGGGTGACTAGAGGGAGGGGATGGGGTGAACGGCAACACTCCCACATAGTTTGTGGTTAGCCCTCACAGCCCAGCGCACGAGTTCCCCAGATCAAAGGCCTAGTAGCATCAAACTCCACGTCACAGTCCAGGTTGGTATGTTCCTGTTTATATCGTGTCTTAATTTGAGCAACTTTTCTCCACGTAAGCTTGAGGATTAGTGTGTTGTCAGTGTTCCTTTTCTCCATAAACGTCACACACTATCCAGTCCGTCTGTATGTGTATATTGCCTCTACTCCATTCTCTCTCTCTTCTCCTTCTGGTACTCTAAATGAACCCAAGTTAAACTTCATATTCTCCATTTCTTTTATCCTTTCTTTAGTATTTTCCTTTTTTCACTTCTTCATGACTCATTTTTTTATTTAAGATTTTATTTATTTACTTATTTTTCCTTCTTCTCCCCAAAGCCTCCCCAGTTCATAGTTGTATATTTTAGTTGTGGGTCCTTCTAGTTGTGGCATGTGGGACGCTGCCTCAGCATGGCTTGATGAGCAGTGCTAGGTCCACGCCCAGGATCCGAACCGGCTGAAGCAGAGCACATGAACTGAACCAACCAGCCACAGGGCCGGCCCCTTCATGATTCCTTTTGAATGGTTTCCACTGACTGATATTCTAGTCCACTATATTTCTCCCTAGCTGTGTTTTATCTGCTCTTCAATTCATCCATTGAGTTCTTAATTTTGGTTATTGTACTTTACAGTTCTAGAATTTCTCAAAGCTGATATATCTCTTTTTATAGTCCCTAGATCCCTACACTTAAATTTCCAAGCCTAGCTTTTTTTAAAAAAATCTCTTTGAACATGTAAGCTT
Source organism: Equus quagga (assembly GCF_021613505.1). Classification (NCBI taxonomy): domain Eukaryota; kingdom Metazoa; phylum Chordata; class Mammalia; order Perissodactyla; family Equidae; genus Equus; species Equus quagga. The sequence continues at coordinate 25,428,435 of NC_060277.1, forward strand.
AGTTATTTAAAATATGGACTCATTAATTCCAATATCTGGTGTCGCTAATTTTATTGTTTTTGCATTTGCTTGTTCACATCCATAGTGTCTTGTCTCCTCATATATCTGGCTATCTTTGTGTAGTGGACTTATCTTTGGAAAAAAATACTTGTAGAAAAAAAGTCCAAGTTCAAGACTGGAAGTATTCTGAGATACTCGGCTCACACAAGTGTGACTGAAGTCCACAAGACAGCTGGTTTACTTCTTGTCCATACTTATTCCTAGAGTGCAGGTCTGCAGGGTTCCATCCAAAGTGGGGAGCAGTTTACCAGGTCACATCCTTAGCTGCCCTAGTTCCTGACTTCTGTCCCACTAACTCAGTGAGGCTGCCAAAAGTAAGCTCAGTTAAGCTCAGCTCACTTTTTAAAAGAAGATTGCTAGTGCTCATCAATATCCATGTTTTCCTCATTTTCCGGGGCACAGAGCTTGTCTATATTCCCCAGCCTCTCTTGCATTTAGGTGTGGCCGTATGATTAAGTTCAGGCCAGTGGAATGTAAGAGTAAGTGATATGCATCACTTCTTGATCTGGCCCATAAAAACCTCCCACACAGAACCCTCACTTCCTTTACTCATCTGCTGGCTCAAAAGAGAGGGCTTTGAGGACTTAAAGGAGGGCAGAGGCACAAGTGAGATGAAGCCTGGATCCATGAAGGACTGCATGAAGCACAAGTGAGATGAAGCCTGGATCCATGAAGGACTGCATGAAGCACAAGTGAGATGAAGCCTGGATCCATGAAGAACTGCATGGAGCAGAGTTTCTTGGCCAACCTGCACTGGATGGTGATATGAGCAAGAAACACATGTTTATTTGTTAAGTCCCAGAGATTTTGGGACTGTTTGTTTCAGCAGGTAGCCTGTCCTAATACGTATTTCATCCAGCTCCCTTTGTTGTCCCAACTACAAGGTTGGTACAAATTTCTGACAAAGAGTCCACCACTATTGAAGTGGAAGACTTTCTAACACCTCCTGTGTGAACAAAGATTCTCATTCACACAAGATAGTAACTATCAAAAGTTTTTCCTTGGGACTTCTCAAGAGTGATGTCAGCATCACGGCAGAGTGAGCTCTCCCAGTGATCTCTCCCGTCCATGATACAACGAAAAAGACATTCATATTCCAATAGAGGACATCAGCACAACACAAAAGACATCTGAGAGACCCACGCAGCCATACACCAGAAGGCGGAGAGGCTGGAGCCCCCCTCAAAGAAGGTGGAATGGGGTAAGAGAAAACTTCGCTCCCTCCCTAAAAGACTGTGATCTGGGACTGCATGCAGCATCCAAGAGGGAAGGAAGTGGGGAGGGTGCACATATTCACAGAAACATCAAAGACCCCTGAGGTCCCTCGCAGCCTAGGGGAAGGCCCCCCTACCAAGGTGAAAGCTACTGGGGGGGTGACTTCATCAAGCCAAAACCCCAGGAAAGCAGATAGTGAGGGCAGAGTGAGAAAACCCTGAGAGCACCTAGGAGAAAGCGCCCCTTCCCCCACCTGCCCAGCACTGGCTCCAGTGGCTGGGATCGCAGCAGAATGCAGAGGGCTCCGAATATGCAGCTCTTGACACCCACCCAGTGGCGATAGGTGGTAACTGTGACCAAATAATATCACAATGCAAAAAAACAAAGCCATGCCCTCAAGCAATATCAAAGATTATATTAAATCTCCAGACCAGAAAGTAAATCACAAAGGAACCCCTGTCAGGCTTTCAGCAGACTTCTCTGAAGAAACCTTACAGGCTGGGAGAGACTCAAATGACATATTCAAATCTTTGAGGGACAAAAACTTTCAGCCAAGAATACATTATCTAGCGAAATGTCCTTCAGATATGATGGTGAAATTAAAACTTTCCCAAATAAACAAAAGCTAAGGGAGTTTGTAGCCACAAGAACCCCCTATAAGAAATCCGCCCTCATACTGGGAAAAAAAAAAAAGCGAGAAAGGGGTTACAAAGCACAAAGGAAGGAGATAAATAGGTAGACAAAATCAGAAAATCGTAGCCATACATCAGAAAATGTTAGCAAATACTCAAGTATAACATTAAAGATAAAAGGAAGGAAAACACCAAAAACAAAGAAAATCTTGTCATTTTAACCACAAACTCACAAAACAATATGGAATAAGATGTGACAAAAACAACATAGGATGGGAAGAGGGAGGGGACTGAATCAGTTTAGTCTAAGGAAATAAGAGGCCATCAGAAAATGGACTATCTTATTTATGAGATTTTATAAACTTCAGGGTAACCACTAAACAAATAAGTAGAATGGAGACACAAATAATAAATAATGAGAAAGCAAAGAAAGCCAACATAAAAAACTACATAACCCAGTTGGTAGACTGAAACACATGGGACCAGAAACAAAGGAAATGCAGGAAAACCAGAAAACGAGTGACAAAATGGCAGCATTAAGCCCTCATATATCAATAATCACCCTAAATGTAAATGGATTGAATTCTCCAACAAAAATACACAGAGTGGTGAGATGGATTAAAGAACAAGACCCAACAATATGCTGCCTCCAGGAAACATATGTCAGCTCCAATGACAAACACAGGCTCAGAATGAAGGGATGGAAGATGACATGCCAAGCTAATGGCAAACAAAAGAAAACAGGTGTCATGATACTCCTATCATACAAAGCAGACTTCAAGATAAGACAGGTAAAGAGAGACAAAGAGGGGCAGGATATAATGATCAAAGGGACACTCTACCAAGAAGACATAATACTTATAAATATCTATGCACCCAACACAGGAGCACCAAAGTACATAAAGCAACTATTAAGAAACCTAAAAGGAGATATTAATAATAACACAATAATAGTAGGGGACATAACACTCCACTCACATCAGTGGATAGATCATCCACACAGAAAATCAACAAGGAAACAGTGGAATTAAATGAAAAGATAGACCAGTTGGACTTAACAGACACATTCAGAACACTCCATCCAAAAACAGCAGAATACACATTCTTCTCAAGTGCGCATGGAATGTTCTCAAGGATAGACCATACCTTGGGAAACAAGGCAAGCCTCAAAAAATTTAAGAATACTGAAATGATAACAAGCATCTTTTCTGATCACAATGCTATGAAGTTAGAAATTAATCACAAGAAAAAAGCTGAGAAAGGGACAAAGATGTGGAGACTAAACACCATGCTATTGAACAACCAGTGGATCATTGAAGAAACTAAAGGAGAAAACAAAAAAATCTCTTAAGACAAATGAAAATGAAAACATACCATACCAACTCATAAGGGATGCAGCAAAATTGGCACTAAGAGGGAAATTCATCGTAATACAGGCTCACCTTAACAAACAAGAAAAATCCCAAATAAGCAATCTCAAACTACACCTAACTGAATTAGAAAAAGAACAAACAAAGCCCAAAGTCATCAGAAGAAGAGAAATAATAAAAATCAGAGCAGAAATAAATGCAATTGAAACAAAAGGGGCAGTAGAAAGGATCAGTGAAACAAAGAGCTGGTTCTTTGAGAAGATAAACAAAACTGACAAACCCATAACTAGATTTACAAAGAAAAAAAGAGAGAAAGCTCCGATAAATAAAATTAGAAATGAAAGAGGAGAAATAACAACAGATACCACAGAAATACAAACAATCATAAGAGAATACTATGAAAACCTATATGCCAACAAAATGGACAATCTAGAAGAAATGGATAAATTCTTAGACTCCTACAACTTCCCAAAGCTGAATCAAGAAGAAATAGATAATCTGAATACACCAATCACAAGTAAAGAGATTGAAACAGTAATCAAAAGCATCCCAAAAAATAAAAGCCCAGGACCAGATGGCTTCCCTGGAGAATTCTACCAAACACTCAGAGAAGATTTAATACCTATCCTTCTCAAGCTGTTCCAAAAATTAGGGAAGACAGAACACTTCCTAACACATTCTGTGAGGCCAACTCTCTGATACCAAAGCCTGACAAGGACAATCCAAAAAAGGAAAACTACAGGCCAATATCGCTGATGAACATAGATGCAAAAATCCTCAGCAAAATATTGAGAATCTGAATACAGCAATATATCAAAAAGATCATACATCATGATCAAGTTGGATTCATACGAGGGACAGAGGGATGGTTCAACATCCGCAAATCAATCACTGTGATACACCACATTAACAAAATGAGGAATAAAAACCACATGATCATCTCAATAGACACAGAGAAAGCATTTGACAAGATCCAACAGCCATTTATGATAAAAACTCTTAACAAAATGGGGACAGAAGGAAATTACCTCAACATAATAAAGGCCATATATGACAAACTCACAGCCAACACCATACTCAACGGGGAAAAACTGAATGCCATGCCTATGAGAACAAGAACAAGACAAGGATGCCCTCTATCACCACTCTTATTCAACATAGTACTGGAGATTTTGGCCAGAGCAATTAGGCAAGAGAAGAGAATAAAAGGAATCCAAATAGGGAGTAAAGAAGTGACACTCTGGCTGTTCAGATGACATGATCTTATATATAGAAAACCCTAAAGAACCCATGGGAAAACTATTAGAAATAATTAACAACTACAGTAAAGTTCCAGGGTACAAAATCAACCTACAAAAATCACTTGCATTTCTATAATAACGAACTTACAGAAAGAGAAACTCAAGAATACAATTCCATTTACAAACACAACAAAAAGAATAAAATATCTAGGAATAAATTTAACCAAGGAGGTGAAGGACTTACAGAATGCAAACTAGAAGAAATTATTGAAAGAAATAGATGATGACATAAAGACATGGAAAGAGATTCCATGCACATGGATTGGAAGAATAAACATAGTTAAAATGTCCAAACTACCCAAAGCAATCCACAGATTCAATGCAATCCCAATCAGAATCCCAATGACATTCTTCACGGAAATAGAACAAAAAAATCCTAAAATTCATATGGGGCAACCAAAGACCCTGAATTGCTAAAGCAATACAGAGAAAAAAGAACAAAGCTGGAGGCCTCACAATCCCTAACTTGAAAATATACTGAAAAGCCATAGTAATTAAAACGACATGGTACTGGTACAAAAACAGGCACACAGATCAGTGGAACAGAACTGAAAGCCCAGAAATAAAACCACACATCTATGGACAGCTAATCTTTGACCAAGTTGGCAAGAACAAACAATGGAGAAAAGACAGTCCCTTCAATAAATGGTGTTGGGAAATCTGGACAACCACTTGCAAAAGAATGAAAATAGACCATTATCTCACGCCATACATAAAATAAATTCAAAATGGACCAAAGACTTGAAGATAGGTCCTGAAACCATAAAACTCCTGGAAGATAATATAGGTAGCACACTCTTTGACATCAAATTTAAAAGGATCTTTTCAAATGCCATGTCTTCTCAGACAAGGGAAATAAAAGAAAAAATAAACAAACCGGACTTCATCAGACTAAAGAGCTTCTGCAAGGCAAAAGAAACTAGCATCAAAACAAAAAGACAACCCACCAACTGGGAGAAAATATTTGCAAATCATATATCTGACAAGGGGTTAATCTCCATAATATATAAGGAACTCACACAACTGAACAATATAAAAACAAACAGCCCGATCAAAAAATGGGCAGAGGATATGAACAGACATTTTTCCAAAGAAGAGATACAGATGGCCAATAAACACATGAAAAGATATTCAACATCACTAATCATCAGGGAAATGCAAATCAAAACTACACGAAGATACCACCTATGCCTGTTAAAATGGCTATCATCACTAAGACTAAAAATAACAAATGTTGGAGAGCGTGTGGAGAAAAGGGAACCCTCATACACTGCTGCTGGGAATGCAAACTGGTGCAGCCACTATGGAAAACAGTATGGAGATTCTTCAAAAAACTAAAAATAGAACTACCATATGACGCAACTATCCCACTACTAGGTATCTACCCAAACAACATGAAATCAACAATTCAAAGTAACATATGCACCCTTATGTTCATTGTAGCACTATTTGCAACAGTCAAGATATGGAAACAATCCAAGTGCCCATCAACCAATGATTGGATAAAGAAGATGTGGTATATATGTACAATGGAATACTACTCAGCCAGAAAAAGACAAAATCATCCCATTTGCAACAACATTGATGGACCTGGAGGGAATTACGCTAAGCGAAAGAAGCCAGACTGAGAAAGACAAACACCATATGATTTCACTCATATGTGGAATATAAACAAACACATGAACAAAGAAAACAGTTCAGTGGTTACCAGGGGAAGGAGGCTGGAGGGTGGGCAAGGGGGTGAAGGGGAACACTTATATGGTGACAGACAAGAAATAATGTACAAGCGAAATTTCACAATGATGTAAACTATTATGAACTCAATTTAAAAAATTAAATTAAAAATTAAATTAAAAATAATTTTTCCTCAGGGCCAGCCGGTAGCATAGTGGTGAAGTTTGCACGCTTCACTTTAGTGGCCTGGGATTTGCGGGTTCAGATCCTGGTGCAGACCTAACACTGCTCATCAAGTCATGCTATGTTGGCATCCCACATAAAATAGAGGAAGACTGGCACAGATGTTAGTTTATTGGCAATCTTCCTCACAAAAGAAAAAAAAAATTTCTCAAATTTTCTTCAGATTACCACTAAAAAATTTTAATCAGGAACTGCATTTTCAGCATCAAATCTTATTTTTAAAAAGTTATGTTCATGGAGGCAACTTTCTCATTAGAAATTTGAAAAGATTTTATTTGAAAGTCTTATTCTAATTCATTATTTGATATATTCTAAAATATCTTTGTAAATTTATTTTTCTTTTCATGATTATACAATATAGAGGAATATAACAAATGTTTTCACCAAACCACATATAGACGCTGCCAAACATCTTATACAGCCCCACGTGCCTCACAAATGGTATCATTTTTGATGTGACATCCTGATCACTAGGACTGATAAGTTGATACTGTTGCCACAGGATTATTCATCCCCTCTTTCCATAGCATTCAGTGTTTAAAGGTATGCGGGGCATTCAAATGCATTAACTAAAAAATTCTCTAGGAAATTATGATAATTTCAAACCCATTTAAAATGTTTTTGGAGAAATGAAGAATGCCTATGTGGGGCAGTCTGATTACAGCAATGGCTCCAACTGTTCTTGCCTCCTTGTCCACACCCTTTGGATTGTGACTTTCCAGCTCTCCCATTAAGACATGGAGTCTATCTGACCAACTCTTTAACCAGAGCCAGGCTTATAATTTACCATGGCCAATAGAAGGAGACAAAAGTGACAATTTTCCACGTCTGAGCTTAGGTCTCAAGAGGCTTTGCATGCCTCCACTCACTCTATTGTACCACGTAAGCTGGCCTGCTGGAGGAGGAGGGGACATAAGAAGAGCCAATTACCTAAACTGGGAAAGCATCCTAGGCCAGTCTACAGCCAGCTGGCCCCACAAACGGATGAGCAAGCCCAACCAAGATCAGCAAAGCTGACTGCAGATGCATAAGTGAGCCCAAAACAGATCAAAAGAAACTTCCCAGTTGACCTGTAGACTACAGAGCAATAATAAATGCTTATTTTGTTAAGCCACTGAATTTTAAGGGTTATTTGTTATGCAGCAATAGCTAACCAAAATACTGTACTTGCTGCAGAGAGATTTACTAGGAAAAGCCCACATTTTAGAAGACACTAACAAGTCCAGCACATGTAGAAAAATATGATCTAGCTTTTATAGCAAAAGATCAGTTTTACATAATTGATAAATATATGTAAACAAAGATATTGCCATTTATTTTATGATACATTGATTTTTGTAATCAATTTTGGAATTTTTAAGGTGTAGTAGAAAACTTATTTCCAAAAATAAAACTTATGATTTACTGTATACAAGAACTAGAAGAAAAAAAGCCAGAAAATTATGTGGTATCCCTACAGAAAGTAAGAAAACATGGACTCAATCAAATAAAAACAAAAAGCCACAGAGAACGAGTTGACATGAAAAAGGAATCGGGGAGACAAGGAATGACTGCAATAAAACGGAAATTGTAAGAGCATGCCAACAGAAAAATGCATAAAGAATTTGAATATGCAATTCACAGAACAGAAAATATAAAAAGTATGAGGCTAATAAACAAAAGAAAAATATAGTCAAGCTCAGTAGTAACTAAAGAAAGACAAAAGAAGAGATATTTTTCATATAGCAATTCTGCAAAGAAAAATAAATGATACTACTCAATGCTGGCAAGCATGTAATAAGACAGTCACTGCTGCTGGAAGAGTAAATCAGTTCAGTTATTCCAGAAAAAAATTTGTTGGATTGTATTGAGTCCTAAAAAGAGACATAAACTTAACCCAGTCATTCTGCTTCTAGAAATCAATCTATAGGAAATCATCAGAAATGCAACCAAAGGCTATACAAAAGGATTATTTATAACTATGCAAACCAAAAAGTAATTTTAAAATATAACAACAGAGGAATGCTCAATAAATTATGGCACATGGATATAATGGAATAATACGTTGCCAACAAATAATGGTGTTTATGAAAAATATTTTATGATAGGGAAACAAACTTTGGTAAAAAAGCTAAGTGAAAAAAGCATAATGCAAAATTATAACTGTATTAAGGTGTCTGTTTTGCTCAAAATACATTTGTAGGAAAAAGGCTAAGTAAATATGTAAAAAAATGCTAATAATTGTTATCTCTAAATGGTCTAAGTGATAGACTTAGAGACTTCTGATCCTGTTTATTTTTTAGATTTTTCCGCATTTTCCAAAGGGGAGAGAAACAAAATACATTATAACAAAAAAGGGTAAAAAGAGAATGATGTAGCAAAACAATGTTGGCGATCTTTACTAATTCAAAGTCTGTATACTTTACATTGGTTTTTGTTTTTCAGCTATTTAGTCCCCTGCATCTTTCCTAATAATAATGAAGAGTGAATGTGTAAAATATTCAATAAATGCATAAATTAAAGAGCCTGAGGAGTCACAAATCTGTTTAGATTTGCAGTTGCCACCCTCACTTACTCCCCTGTTCAAGACAGGGAGTCCCAACAGGGCCAGCACTATCGTATCTACCTCCATGTCCCTAGCATCTAGCACAGCCCAGGGAACTCAGGCTTGCATAATACAAGATTGGTGAAAACTGAATACACTATCACCAAGTCTTCTTCAAAATCAATTATAACTACTGAATCCTTAATACAAAGCACTGTACTAAATCCTACGAGAACTTAGCAAAACACAGAGAAGACACATTTCTCCACTCTTGACCTCACTATCACTAAATTGCAAGCATACAATATCAAAGGGAGTTGCTAATATTTATACTTTTGTTTTGCATTAATTGATCTCATATGTAAGTAAACCATAGCATAAGACATTTTTTGAAATCACAATTAGTATTGTAAATTCGTGCATTGTGTCCTATGAATAATTAAAGCATATGATTATTTTTGAGTACTAAATGGCACTTCAGTTAGTAGCATCCTTGAGTATGTTATTCTAGCTCAGAATTCAAGTATCATTATCTAATGCAGGTTCTTCTTATGATAGATAATGATGACATTCTCCATCTTTCTACCTGAGCAATTAAAAAGTTTAATAGTCTTTGATGTGGCTGGTTATCTGAATAATTTTCTGAACAGGAACAATTAAAATCCACTTATTCGATGGTTTGTGCATTCTCGACTATTGTTTCAAACTCTTTGTTTCTGTGGAAACCTGATGAAAACTTAAAGAACTTTAAATCTATAATGACTTTGCAAAGAGCATTTGTTTTCCTTAATTACCGAGAGTATACAGGTGGATTATATGTAGCACAGTTTCTCGAACAAACTTGTAGGAACAAAGAGCTTGCTTGACATCTTCTTTCTCCTGCCTGAGAAACAGCAACAGTATGAGAGAAGCTGTCTGCTTCGGTTTGACCCTGGTGCCAGGGGTGGGGATTTACTCAATGCTACACCAATGTGAAATGCACGAGCGTTACCACCAGGCTGCCTTCTGCCCTGCAGTGAGTGGCTGATCCACTTCAACATACACGAATGAGCTGTCAGCTTGAGTTTCTTTTTTTCTCTGCCTGGCTAATGCTTCTTCTGCCACCATTATTTCAGCTCAAGTAGGACGATTATTATTTCAAGCGCTGTCTAGATTATACTGTCCTAAGGGTTACTCTTTATCTGTATAGACGCCTCTTTACAAATTCTACGTAGTGATACCCTGAAAGCTCCTCATTATACAAGTATTTGTGGTAACTTGCTTTGTTTACAGAGAAATGACAATACCTCATATCTTAAATAGAAGTACCTTTTAATAGAAAAAAAAATGCTTGAGTGGAATTCAGATGAATATGTTCTTTTCAAAACAAACTAAAAATATCATGTGAATTGATGTTAAAACAACTTATGTGCATCAAATTAACAAAGATATTAATTAGAAAAATAGAGCACTGAAATGTGTGTATTTGTACAGCAAATAATTTCCCAAGATTAGTCATCTGGCACCTTAGGATGAGAAATCTCATTAATATGAAGTCTATAGCACCCAGCTGGAAAATATCTCACAATTCCGGAAAATACTACCACATTCTACTTCAGAAGGTGTTCTTCGGGGAGCTACAAAGTTTTACTACTTGACTTACAAAGTCTCAATGGCAGGAGGCCAGTTCTTCCTAAATGCGCCAGATCTTTGCTAAACTATCCCTCTATGGCCAAATAATAACGGCTAATACAGTACTCTTTTGGGGGGCGTCATATTCTTATTTTAACAGAATAACAGAAACAATGTTTCTGTTATTGTAGAAACAATGTACTTTGTAGAAACAATGACTTCACCAAAAAATTCAAGCAGCACACTAGAGGCAATTGCACCCTTTCCCCATCCGCACTTGATTAGCTTTGTGTATGTAATAGATCTCCAAATTCTGGAGATATCTAATCCTGGAGATTCTGGAACTGACAACTTGCTCAAAACACAAGCCACATCAAAGCAGATCTACTGAGTGCCTAATACATGCAAAGCACTGTGCTAGGTTCATTCCTGGGAATACTTCCAATTCATTTGGGGAGTGGAAAACTCCAACAATTGGCACAAAAACATCTGACTTATAACCTACAGCCTAGAAAACCAAAATGAAAAATGTGGAGATAGGTTAAAAATACAACGTTTAGAAGAATATGAAGAGGCAGGAAATTATTATCATTAGCATCATCATTATTATTAATAAGCATCACCGAATGAAAGCATCAATACAACTGCAAGGCAATACATAAAAACTGCAAAACATCTCCATAAGACGATAAAAACTAGTGGTAAAAAATCTGTAACTATACACAAAAGTAAACTCAAAATCGATCAAAGACCTGAAGATAAGTCCTGAAACCATAAAACTCCTGGAAGATAATATAGGTAGTACACTCTTTGACATCGAACTTAAAAGGATCTTTTCGAATGCCATGTCTTCTCAGACAAGGGAAACAAAAGAAAAAATAAACAAACCGGACTTCATCAGACTAAAGAGCTTCTGCAAGGCAAAAGAAACTAGCATCAAAACAAAAAGACAACCCACCAACTGGAAGAAAATATTTGCAAATCATATATCTGACAAGGGGTTAATCTCCATAATATAAAAGGAACTCACACAATTGAACAATAAACAAACAAACAGCCCGATCAAAAAATGGGCAGAGGATATGAACAGACATTTTTCCAAAGAAGAGATACAGATGGCCAATAAACACATGAAAAGATATTCAACATTACTAATCATCAGGGAAATGCAAATCAAAACTACATGAAGATATCACCTTATGCCTGTTAAAATGGCTATCATCACTAAGACTAAAAATAACAAATGTTGGAGAGGGTGTGGAGAAAAGGGAACCCTCATACACTGCTGCTGGGAATGCAAACTGGTGGAGCCACTATGGAAAACAGTAAGGAGATTCCTCAAAAGACTAAAAATAGAACTATCATACGACCCAGCTATCCCACTACTGGGCAGCTACCCAAACAACATGAAATCAACAATCCAAAGTAACATACGCACCCCTATGTTCATTGCAGCACTATTCGCAATAGCCAAGACATGGAAACAATCCAAGTGCCCATCAACAGATGATTGGATAAAGAAAATGTGGTATATACATACAATGGAATACTACTTAGCCATAAAAAAAGACAAAATCATCCCATTTGCAACAACATGGAAGGACCTAGAGGGAATTATGCTAAGCGAAAGAAGCCAGACTGAGAAAGACAAACACCATAAGATTTCACTCATATGTGGAATATGAACAAACACATGGACAAACAGTTCAGTGGTTACCAGGGGAAGGGGGCTGAAGGGTGGGCACAGGGAGTGAAGGCGAGCACTTATGTGGTGACAGACAAGAAATAATGTACAACTGAAATTTCACATTGATATAAACTATTATGAACTCAATAAAAAAAAATTGTTATCCTAACTACCTGAGATTGAGTAAACCAGACAATCATTTGTTAAACAATTAGCTGGCATCTGACTAGGATGGAGTGTCAACTGTTTAAGAGACATCTAAAATTTGAGGGAAGTCAAGAATTGCTCCTTTTAGAAATGAGATAAGCTGGGTTCAACCAGCCAACAGAATCAACAACAGTGAATGAGTTAGTGTAGCTCAGAGCCCAACACTTAGAAAGGATCCAGATACTTCTGGAATTAGAAAGTCCTGCCTAGGTACTTTATTTAGACTAAGTTTTCAAATTAACTGTAGTATGAGGGATAGTCAGAAAGCAGCCTAGAGTTGATGAAAAAGAGGACAGCTTCTCTGGTTTGTAAAGCTGTGGGAAATGGGACTTCAGAGCCTCCCTTACAAACGTTGTGTAACCGCGTCCTAGAATTTACCCTCACCACGGGATTACTTAACCTGATCAGACTCTCCTACTAGCTCTCATGGTATCTAAGGTTTCTGAGTTAAGGTAATGAGAAGTTTAAGCTTTAGATTTCATAAGAAGCCATGGGGACACTGTGGATTACTAGGTTTTGTTTCTCATGGCTCCCTTGCTAAAATCTCTTTAGCTTCAAGGCAATCCTAAGCAAACCAGGTTCTGAAAAAAGGGAACACCACAAGTGAGCTGAATAGTGCATTATACTGACATTTAGCCTAATAAGAGGACCCATATGCTTCATATCCAGGAACACAGATAGCATGACACTTTGCAAAAACATGACGTATACAAATATATGCGTGTGTGTGTATAACTATTTCAGTAGTTACTTTCTTTAAGGCGTTTTTGGTTGGAAGGTATTTAGTTTATTTAATGTGATCCTCTAGTGTTAATTAACCATGTATAATTAACCATTTAAAATAATAAAGAATGAGGAAAATTTTCTTTAGCTGCACAAACAGCTAGTTCTTTGAAATGACTAATCCAGATATTAGCAATCCAATAGGCACTGAAAAGAACATCGGTGGGGGAAGAAAAATAGCCCAACCATTGTTAGAATTATTCCACAAATTTATTTACTAACATAATGCTATAACAGCTCCCTTCTAATTTCCCGCTGGAAAAGGGATTTTCTTAACTTGTTCTAAACAAATGGAAATTTAAACATTATTAATGCCTCAGACATTATGATATCTGATTATACAGACTACAGAAGGTAATAAATGTATATGGCCAAGGCTAAAATATGTTTCCATCCTTTTTTCTATTTTTAAATATAATGATTTTAATAGGAATGTATATGGTAATAATGAAGTTATTAGTAACAACACAATTCTACCAAAATCACTGAAATCAGTAAGCAAAGACTAGCACCTGCTCATTAACTAATTGAGCTATCCTGAGCATCCCCGCAGTAGAGGGCAGTATTTGCTACATCTCTGTGGGAGGAAAGGCAGTGTTATAAATTTGTCTTGCTTTGAGATCTAGCCAGAAGAAATCTGAAAGATTACCCACAAGGTGCAAGATGAGGTTCTGTACCCTTTGCTACTGGTCCTACATGTGCATTTGAAGTGAAAGGTCAATCAATTTCCTTTCCCTTTGGAAATCGGAGCTAAGAGGCATGAAAAGTGACATTTAGAAAACTAAAGAGAAAAGAGAAAAGGCTTTAGAATAGCAAAGAACTTATTTTAAATTTGAGAGTGATGACTTCTGAACATGTTAAAGTCTTACAAATGCAGAGATTTTGTTATTTTTGTTTCGCTTTTCCTTGTGAGAGGTCATTGGGAAGAAATGGAATCCTCTTAGATCTGGATATCTGAAAAGCCTAATCAGAGTCGGAAAAGAAGTGGGTATCAGAGAGTTATTATGCTTCCTCCCACTATTCTGCTTTCCAAATCACAGAAATACTGGGTGGAAAATGCTAATTCATATTCTAAAGATATTAAAAAGCGAATCAGAGCAAGGTAGAGTGCCTCTCTGTGCTGCTGGATACACAAGGAGCCAAACCCTTCAAACCAAAGACCAACAGAATTCTTCACTCCATCTTGTCAAAAAAACAGCCTTGAATTATCTGCTCCCAAATTTTACTAAAGCTACAACATTCATGAAAGGCTTGAATGAGAGTTTATCCAATATATAAACATTTAAAACTATTTCTCTGGATCAAGCTAGATAAAGAAAGAGAAAAGCTGACTTGAAAGCACCTTGTTGACCTCTATAGCACTAGCTTCATTGAACTGTACTTTGTCATTATGCCCTTAGCTTGTGTATAAGAATCTGTATGGTACAAACTTATATTGGCAGCAGGAATGGGGCTGAGGACATTGTCCACTGCCATCTTTCAGAAGTCCCTTTAGGAAAGGCCCAAGTGCCAGAAAAATCTTCACTTCTTCTGAGTAACTAATTTGCTTCTCTCTTCTAACTTACTGAATATCTTTTTCCTACTTTGTCTAAGAGGATGCTGAGAGTTGATTTAATTGTTCAATTTTTTTTTTGAGGAAGATTAGCCCTGAGCTAACATCTGTCGCCAATCCTCCTCTTTTTGCTGAGGAAGACTGGCCATGAGCTAACATCTGTGCCCATCTTCCTCTGCTTTATATGTGGGATATCTCCCACAATATGGCTTGACAAGTGGTGCTAGGTCCGCATTCAGGATCCAAACTGGCCACCAAAGTGGAACATGCAAACTTAACCACTGCACCACCAGGCAGGCCCCTAATTGTTCAATTTTAAGAACTTTGTAGAAGTTTATGACATGGATTTATGTATACTAACTTTTTCTGTCTTTCAACTTAACTATTCTCTCTTTACCATTGCCCTAATTTAAAAAAAAAATCTATTTAATTCTATGTGTGTGTGTATGTGTGTGTCTGTGTACACACATATAACTTTTTGGAATCAAAGTATAAATAAATACATGCAAAAATTATTCTTTTTCTATTTCCTTTCAAAGCTTGTTTTGTTATTTAGTTTACTTTCAGTTAAATAGGAGGCAAAAGGGATTCAGAGAGAGATACTGTCAGTAAGAACTTCAGAAAATAAACAGTAGAGCCTCTTTTAATTTTGTTAGTTAACAAGTACATACTGAGCATCCATCAGTTGCATAGCACTAAATGTGGAGAGTGGTATTCTTAGAAAAGGTAGGTTTTCAATGAGAGGGAATGTGTCCAGTGTAGGGAAGTAGAAATCTATTATATGAACATGGAATTGAATGGAAATTGGTATGAAGAAGTAGCCTGAGAAAAGCAAAGCATCACTAGCTTTAGTAAAGCAGACTAAGAATGTATTGCAAAGGGTGATCCAAAATGATGGGGATATTTAACAGTCTGGATTTGTATTAGGACATAATAAGGGAATGCAGAAAGTTCAGGAAAGAAGTTGAGAATATCTTGCATATCTTTTGGTATGCAAGATAAATTTTCTATCTCCATCTGAGTGTGAATAATTTACAGTTTACAGAATTTTTCACACATGTGAAGGCTGAAAAGCAGCTACATTAGGTTAAGAGCAGCAGCTTGTTATATATGCCTAGTAAGACCTTCTACAAAGTAATATCCGAGTCCCAAGATGTTACCAAAATGGTAAATTACTTCCTTTTAAAATTCTTCAATAAAATGGTGGGAAATTTGTATTGTTCCTATTGTTCCTTTGATTCATCTGTACTAGGACTTTGGCTCTATCTACTTCCACTGACTCCTGTGATAAGACTATGCAACCCCACCTGTACCCCTCATCTCTTCCTTTTTCGATGTCAGAACAGGTGATTTCACGGACTCCTTTAGACTCCAAAATAACACATCTCTACAAACGACTTCCAGATCATTTCCTAGATTTCCAATTGTTCAGTCCTAGATTCAGTCCCAGATTTCCAATTGTTCAGAAGCTCCCTTCTTCTACCTCTAGTATTTCTGTTAAGGGTCCTGTCATTCCTCTGGTCACCCAAACTGAAAACGTCAGAGTCCTTGGTAGCTCGTCCTTGGCCCTGAGGCTTCTCTGCATCCAATCTATAAATTTCTCTCATATTCACCTTGTTCTTTCCAATTTAACATGTATACCTGGTTTAGGGGGCAATTAGGAGCAGAAACCCAGTCCATGCTCTGTTTGCCAAGCCACACACCCTGGTGAGGGGCAGCATCCAACAGGGTACCCTTTTTGCCACATAAAAGCGTGATTTGCTCACTTAGCTCCATGCCCATCTTGAGGAGCAGTTTCATCTAATGCACACAAAGTCTCCATATATGGCAGCAGCAGTGTCAATCTTGTACATCTTTGCCAGATTATCCAGATCTGTTAAAAAATAATGACTAGTTTGTTTTATGGCAATGAAGATTCGAATCCCAACTCTATCACCTGATATGCAAGCCCCTTTACACTGACTTCAACCCATCTATCCTGTCTGAGCCCACACCACTCTCCTACATATAATCTAAGTTCCAACCAGGACTCTTAAGTTCTCTGGAAAGAGAATTCTAGATTGTGTGGTTTTTCTTTTTAGCACTCTAAAGATGTTGTTGCACTATTTTCAGGTCTCTGCTGATTCTGATGAGAAGCCAGTCTTTAATCATATTGTTGTTCCCCTGGCTGCTTTGAAATTTTTTTATCTTTGGTTTTCAATAGTTTGACTATGACATGCCTAAGAGTGATTTTCTTTGTATCTGCTATGGGTTTGTTGAGCTTCTGGAATCTGTAAATTTACCTTTTTTATTAAATTTGGAAAACTTTCAGCCATTATTTTTTCAAAAAGAAATGTCTGCCCATTCTCTCTCTCCTTTCCTTCTGGGACTCCAATGATATAGTTTGACTTTTGATATAGTTTCTTATGTCATGAGGTTTCATTCCTTTTTTTCAATCTTTTTCTCTCTGTTTTTCAGAATGCATAATTTCTATTGATCTGTCTTCAAGTTCACTGACTCTCCTTCCATTTGCAATCTGCTATTAAGTACCTACGGCAAACTTTAAAAATTTCAGGTCTAGAATTTTTAATTTTTAGTTTTAAAATTTCCATTTGGTTCTTTTTTATAGTTTTAATTTCTCTACTAAGATTTCCTATTGGTTCACTCATTATTACTATATTTTCCTTTATATCCTTGAGTATAGATATAAAAACTACTTTTAAATCCTTGCCACTAATTCCAACACCTGTGTCTCTGCAGAGTCAGTTTCTGTAGATTATCTCTTCTCTTTTAAAACAGGTCAAATTTTCCAGTGTCTACAAACATCTAGTAATTTTGGACTGTAGTCTGGATATTGTGGAAATTTAGGATTCTTTTATATTCCACCGAAGTACACTGAATTTTTGTTGTTGCTATTTTAGCAGGTAATTAACTTGGCTAGTCTCAAACTCCAAACTCCATCCATCTCCTCTGTGATGAGCAGCAACTGAAATATCTGTTCAGTTTTTTTAGCCTTAGCAGTGCATGTATAGTTCACAGGTTAGCACAAGATTTGGGCAGAGTTTGCATGAAAAATACTGGACTTTCCTCTGGGGATCTCTCCTTTCCATGATTTCTCCTCTTGTTTTCCAGCTGCCATGGTCACTCTCCTTTGGTTCTTCAAGCCAGGAATATTGCAGGTTCCCATTGAGTTTCAGATGTCTCATATGAGGCTAACTAGATCTGCTCTCAGGCAGAAAACTATAAAAATAAGAAATTCACCAGTGTCAAATTCTTTCTTCCAAGTGTTAACTGCACTCCACTTTCTCCATGCTTTTGGTTGCTCAACAGTGCCTTCCAGATAGTTATTTTTTAGATTTTGTCCAGAGTTTACAGTTGTGATCGACAGGTGGGTTGGTAAATAGGAGCTACTCTGTCATTAATGGAAGACCCCCTGAGTCTTCAGTTCTTTGAATATACTCTGTAATTTCCTATCTCTGTGTTTCTCATAGATACATAAAACCTCCGAGGAGGAAGAGATCACAAAGGTTTTCCTCATGATCCCTTAGGAACAACCAAACAGCCACCATTCACACTCTCCCCTACCTCCCCTGCACCAATAACATCTCCAACACTCCAGCCTTCAAGGCCCAGTTCCTCTTTGATTACCTACAGCACTCTGGTCATACTGATCCTGTGGTACTAATTAAAATCTGCCTCACATTTTAGTGATCCATGTACTGATTCCATTTTCTCTTCTAAATTAAGGCTGTGTAAGCGTGGAGACTGACTCTTATTCATCTTGCTACCCCTATAGCACCTAGAACTATGCCAACTTTCAGTTAAGTACTCAGTAAATATCTATTAAATGACTAAGAAGAAGTGCCATAAAATATAAAGAGAGTAAGGCTCTCTCTGTTACCCCTGTATAAGGTAAGTTAAACAAATATTTAATAGCATGTTTGTTTATTTAATCAAGTTTCCTCCCTGAAGGAAGGACCTTCCCAAGAGAAGATACTATTTGCTGACCCACTAGAAGATGTTGGTGAAAGTTACAACCTTTCCTAGAGTGTACCACCCCATTAATCTTCCTAAAACATTACTTTACGTACCATGTTCCTGCTTAAAACCCAAAATGACTCGCTGCGGATCACGGTAAGAAGTCTACATTTCTCTGCCTCGTTTTTATGGCTGATCTCTCTGAGATTTTCACTCTATTTTCCTTTTCTCTCAACATGCACTCTGCTCTCATTAGACAAGTATCTCCTGTTCCTCCTAAAACATTCAATGCTTGGTTTCAGATTATGGTTGAAATACTTTCTGCTCATCTAAATTCTACCCACCTTTCAAGGTCAAGATCAATTTCCTCCTTAAATTTCATGTCTCCTCAGAATCTTACCAATCTTTACCATCTTTACTTTTAACTCCTGATGCATTCATAACAGGTACTTAACTAGTGAGCACAGCTCTTTAAAATAGACTGTTATAGCTGAAAATAATGACAGAAATTAGCTGATCACATCATGCATTTTACAGATGAGTTACTTGGACTTCGAGAAGTTAAGTGACCTGCCTAAGGCCACTCAGCTACATAGCATCTGAGTAAGAATTGGAATTCATATCTCTTGAATATCCCAAAGGCCTCTTTCCACCATACTACGCTGTCTGGTATTTGGTTCATGTTCTATCCTTTATTAAATTGTAAACTCTTTGAAAGCAACTTCTTATACTTCTTTTATATTCCTTATAACATAGTGGCATACAGATATGGAAGCACTTAAGAAATAGTTGCTGACCATTGAATCAATGCAACAATATTGGGGGGAAATCTTATATAACATATATTTCTTGATTAACAATAAAAGATGTGGAAATTTTATAATTTCTTGATATTATAGCTCGCTTCTAGTTTTTCTTCTCAAAATCTTTTGCCTGACTCAATAATATCTTCACCAAATTATTTTAAGAAACAAAAATAGTATATTCTCACAATTTTCAAACTTTCTTCTATAAAATATATCTCAAAGTAATAATATATTTAATGGGATATGTCATTAAATATTCTAAGTAGTAATGTACTAAGTAGTTACTAATTTTGAGTCAATTGATCTAATTTAGGGGGAAGGTACTACGGAGTATATCACATCACATACTTTATTCTGGGAAACAGAAAAACTTAAAAATTACAAATCAAAAAATTACCTGATAACATTTTTTTCTATTTAAAAAACCCCAGTCAGTTGGTAGGTAAGCATTAGAAAAGCCATCAGGGCTGAAAGTATTTTTAAAAATCAAACAAGTACTTTTTAAAGTGTTTTATAGTCATATTAATTGGTTGGCTTAGATTTTTTTTTTCTCAGCACTTTACCAATTGTTTCATCCTATAGGTCTTCTGTTTAGAGAACTGTTCCCAATTATTATTTAGGGCTGTGATATATTTATTATTAAAAGCCAAGCGAGATCATTTACTTTAAAGTTAACAACAAATTGTAATTTAAAAAAGTTAATGACCACTTTAATTGTTTTTAACTCTAACTCATACTTCTTAATCATTGTCTGAGGAAGTAAACGACACACTCCTCCCAAAGACTGAAGCAAATATTAATTAGTTTGTCATACTGTCCTAGAGTAGAAGTGATCTTAAAAGGAATATGAGGAGTTGTGTTACTACTAGGTCTGATCCTCCCAATAAGTTTATTGCTAAGAAAGAGAACACGTTGAAGGTGTACAGTTCTTAGCACACTTACTCTTCCCTTAAGACCCTCAGGGAACCCCCAAGTACTTTCTCCCCATTACAGGGACCAGCCATATTTTTAAACATCAGTTAGCACACAACATAAATATATTCACAGAAAATGAAAGCAAGTTTTCTGCCTCAGAGAAATTTCAGGCAGCTGAGTCTGAGAGGCCCGCGGCTTGCAGAGTGTACAATCTGTAGACACATGCCGCATCATCTGAGGGCCTGTTCTTGTCCTAGTTTGGGAACAGAAGCTGAGCAAGACTGCTCAGCCTCACAATGTGTCCTATAACAGAAAACTTGCCATGTGAAGAAAATAGGAAGGTGTTCTCTGGACTCAGTTTTTCCTCATTCCTGCTGATTCTTCTTCACTACCACGCCCCCGCCCCCGGCTTTTCATCATGGAAATGACCACAATTATTCTAAGTGGCTACAGTTTTCAAATTTCTAATCCAGTTCCCTTTTCTTGGGCTTTTTTCTAAAAGTCTTTTTTCCTTTAAAACAGTAAAACACAAAAAACATATCAACAGCTTTTAACCCAATGTTTAGTTACTTCCTTGGAAGATACAAATCATCATCAACAATTAGTAAAGCCTGATCCTTCAGTCCAACCTCCAACCTTGCAGAGAATTCTCTTTTTCTTTTATTTACAAAATTGCAGGATAATTAAATAAATTCAGGTAAAAAGTTACTAGTATACATCTTACCTTTTTAAATCAAATTATCACATAGGTCAATTATGAGATTTCATTCTACAAACCTTCTTGACAAATACTGAGGGCCCATATGAAACAGGCTAAAGTCCAGGTCTGTGTGTTGGAACTTTATATCTAACTGCATGTGTCCTAAATTCCTTCTCACACATGCAACTCTGTCCCCCAAATTGACATTGCAGGGCAACTAGAGGACTACAGTTTTAGGGAAGATTCATGACTGGATAGATAAGATGACTTTCAAGGTACCTTTCAACACCAAGACTATGACTCTTTAGCTTAAGGCTTGACCAGGAATCGGGGCAGAGAAAGACAAACAACAAAAAGACTTAGAGATCATTTTTTGACATTGGATACACATTCCTCTCTATAAGAATCTGACCTATTCTCTACTAAGCTCTTCGTAATCTCATTTCTGCCTTACCTGTCCCCTATGCTTTAGCCAGGCTGCCTGCCTGCCTTATTTGGACGTGGTATTGCCAGAGGTCAGCATATCTGGGAAATGGGCACACACAGATCAGCAATGCTACAAGAATGGTTTTGCTACTGAGAAGGTAAAGGGCCGTGGAGATTCCTGGGCTACCTCGGCTCTGGTGATTAATGCCCTTATTCCCTAATGATAATCACCATCCACGGCTGGCATCCAAACACCATCAGTCTTGACTCTTGGCCAAATAGTAGAGATAAAAGCTATTCATCCTTTAGTATTTGCTGAGTGTGTACCAAGCAGAGGACACAAACCAGAAGTAGTTCACAACCAGTGGTTTCATTTGGAATACATGAAGCAAAATAAAGCATCAAACAGAGAAAGAGAAGCAAGATGTCTCTTAACAACTCCCCAAGAGACGCTGTTCAGTACAGTATAAGTCTAATGATATACAAACTAATATGACATAACCAAGATCAACAGACAGATGAAGGTCAAAACACAGATCTGATGGCCCATTCCTTGAATACTAAGAACCAAAGGAGAAAGTTAATGAACCAGAAGTTGACAGTGAACAATGTGTACACCCATGCATATGCATCAACTGATACATTTTTCTGCTCAGACTTTTTACAAACACACCTGGCCACCTGTCATTATTTTTAAGACACAAATAACAAACTACTCTTGCAAATAGTTACTTGTGAGCACAGTTATCAGTTGAGGAAACAATTTTCTGCAGGTGTAAAAATTACATTTCTCAATAAGGAAAATTTAGGTATAGTCAGTTTACTCATTAAGCCTTTAGAATTCAGTTTTAGCTTGCTTCCTTTGAATAGGGTTCTTTCATTTTTGGTCCACAGAAGTTTAACCCTAAAGCAAGTGGTTCTCAAAGTTTTTGGTTTCAGGATCCCTTTACATTCTTAAAAATTATTGAGGAACCCAAAGAGCTTTTATTTATGTGGGTTATCTCTCCCAATATTTACTGTATTAGAAATTAAAACTGAGAAAAATTTTAAATATTTATTAATTTATTTAAAAGAACAATGATAAAACCATCACATTCAACCCATCAAATTAACATGAATAACATTTTAAGAAAAATAATTATATTTTCCAAAATGAAAATAATTCAGTAAGAAGAGTGGCACTGTTTTACATTTTTTGCAAATCTCTTTAGAGGCTGGCTTAATAGAAGAAAGCAGGATTCTCATATCTGCTCCTACATTCACTCTACTGTGCTATGTTGTTTGGGTTGAAGCATATAGAAAATCTGGCCTCACACATATATGCAGTTGGAAGGGGAAAGTACTTGAATAGCCTTTTCAGGCAACTGTGGCTATTCCTCTTTGATGCTACATGAGAATTCACAAGAACTTCCTTCCAAAGAGCACACTATGGAAAGAGGGAGAAGAGAATAACTTTATGGTGGAGAAACCTGTCAAACACTATCGCAGACCAGTGTGAGCAACAGTGACAGTCATGTTGATAGTAGGTACCCTTGATATGACGTGTGAAAATAGCACTTGATGTCTGTTGTCTTCCTCTCAAAAGCCCGTGATTCCAGTCCAATCATAAGAAAAATATCAGACAAATCCCATCCAAGAAATAACTGACCAGTACTCCTCAAAACTGTCAAGGTCATCAAAAGCAAGGAAAGTCTGAGAAACTGTCAGAGCCAAGAGTACCCTAAGGAGACATGACAAGTAAAGGTAATGTGGTATCCTGGAACAGAAAAAGGACGTTAGGTAAAATGTAAGAAAATCTGAGTAAAATAAGGACTAGTTAATAATAATATATCAATATTGGTTCATTAATTGTAACAAATGTACCATACTAATGTAAGACGTTAATAATGGGGGAACTAGATTTGGGAGTATATGGAAACTCTCTGTACTATCTTCTCAATTTTTCTGTAAACCTAAAACTATTTTAAAAAATAGTCTATTTAAAAACTTTTTAAAACTTGACAAGAAGTAGTTTTTTAAATGTTAGTTGCAATGTAGAATCTGAAACAATATCAGAATATTTGAATTGTTATATTAAAATCCATGAATCTTTCTTATGTTTTAAATGGATCTTTTGTCATACATGATTTTGTAAGAGTATGCATTCGTTATCGGAAAATACTGGTTTCATGAGTTATGTAGATCTTCCAAATGTTGACACATTTAATTACACAATGTCAAAACTCTGCATTTGTTAATATCACCATCAATCTCATCAGAAAAAAATGTCTAAGAATTGGGAAGCTGTCAAGTTCATGGTGGCGGCAACAAGTTTTCCAAAATTCTAATTTTTACTTGTTTGCTCAAATTTTATCACTGGAAACAAATACCGTTAGTTGTTTTTCTTAAAGTGACGGTCTCACTTCATTCATTTTGAAGAAAATAACTGTCAAGCATTTTCAGAGATACCATAGTCATTAAGAGCGCAGAATCGGATTCCCAGACTACCAAGAAGTTCAAAGCCCTGGCTCGGCCAGTTACGAGCTGTGTGATCTTGAGGAAGTAACTTCGTATCTCGGTGCCTCAATTTCTCCACCTATAAAATGGGAATAATAATAGTGCCTACCTATTTTAAATAATAAATGAGTTAATGTACATAAAGTGCTTAGAATGATGCCTGATACATGGCAATGTTCGCTGTTATTATTATGCAGGTGCTCTAGAGTTTCCTAATTGGGGCTGCCTCTCTGAGCATGACAGTGTTGAATTATAGATTTGCAAAGAAAGAGAATCTTAGAGATGCTAAGAGGCTAGATGTTAACCTGCGGGATTCCAGACCTCAGGAAATGTGCTTGGAGCAGGGAGGGAAAGAGGTGTAAGAAGAGGGGAATGTTCTGGGCCTTTTTAGTTTTACTTATGGTGTACATCAAGGACTTATAATCAAAACTTTCTTTTCCCTATCAAGACACTAACAGATAAGTTTCTATCTAATATATGTTTATAAACATATTATTTTTCCTTGGGAGGGGCCATGGCTCAAAAATAATCATTACAGACTATCAGCCCATCCACTCTTTGCCGAAGGCTTTTTTTTTTTTTCTCATGATGGTATGGTGTGTCAGGAGTCATGGCTGGATGAGCCTCAGGTTTCAGGAGCCTCCCAGAAAACTAGAATAGGTGATCCAAAGCAGGGACTATCCCAGACACACCAGATGCCTGCTTCTTTATCTTGAGTTGGTTGTGTTTTCTTTACTGAACAGTTTTTTGCAACTATTTAGCCTGGCTCATAAGATCATTATAACTAATTAAGAGTTTTAGGTTATATCTGAAGCTGAATGATTTCAAGAGTCCTCTTCATGCAAGTATTTAATATCTGAATTCCCACAGTTGTAAGGTTGAAAAGAAACATAAAATCATCATAACAAGAAAATAGTCACAAATGAACTGACCATTTGAAAATGTAGCCCTTCCTCAAACATCCCTCACAGCTTGATCTGGGTACCTAACCCCACCCATCATGTCAGTATCTTTCATCAGTCATTCACTGCTTGTCAAATGTGATAAAAATCCCACAATTATAATGCAGATAAAAAACAAATCTATCCTTGCAAAGCCACTGACAAATGAGGATCTGGCCAACTTGAAGAAAAAATAAATCAATACGGATAATGACACCATAACAAGTTTAAAAGAAAGTAACTGAAATATTCAGGAATTAAAAGAGAATTTTTGAAAAACTGATGAAATTTTAAAATATTTTCATAAAAGTGATTTTCTATGGACTTGAACAACCAAATTGTAAAGTGCAGGATATACTATTTTATTGACCTAAAATTTTGTAAAGAAAGTTGTGCCAAAAATAAATAGCAGTTTCTTCCTTGTTTATTCTAGCAATTTAACTCATAGTTGCGATTATAATCCATATTTTGTCAAATAAAATAAAAATGACTTATTTTTATGTGTTAGTTTCATTTTTCAAGCTGAAGTCCCAATCCATCTTCTTTCCCACTACCCCCATACAGTAGACTAGGAAGATTTTGGTTCTGATTAGCAGCCTTTTCCTGGTACTAAGTCTCCTGAAATAATGAGCACATAAAAAATAAGGATAAATATTTTTATGTCCTCAGTATCTTCTCCAAGGGGCCATCTTTGGATGGTCTACAACAGGTCTGTCCTCACCCTTTCCTCACTAGGACCCCTTCTGTGGAAAGAGGAGGAGCTTCATCTTTTTGAATATACAAGATTTTTTCTCAAGTTTACTTCTCTGGCAAAGTAAGTAAAACTTAGATGGAAGCCTCGATCGAATTTTTTCTGGGGATATTAGGCTATTAGGGCCTTGATGAGATTGATCCAGTAGAAGTGTGAAGGGTCCATATCACCCAGAATGACTTTCACTAACAGAGGTTGACATTATCACCCTGTCAGAGCATCCTAATTGATCCTAAACTTCATTGGTTTTGAAGTGCTTTGATTCTGTAACAACCATTATAGACTGGGTTCATCTCTTTGGTTCAAAAATTACAAATTTACATTGGTGAGAAGTAATTAAGTCACTAGCTTTGAAGAAAAGTACTCATAAAATGACTATCAGGTATAAATAAAGACTTTCTCATCTCCTTTACCGAAAAACAATTCTTTTTTAGTTACCTAAAAGTCAAGATAAATCCGAGACGAGCTGGAATGATAATTTACAAATGAGAATTGAGGCATTATGCTTAAAGTTATATGCAATCTGGATTTGTTTTTCTCAAGATTTACAGTCAATAAATACATTGAATATCCTTTGAGTACTGAGAATTCCAGAGTTTTTAAAGACAGAATTCATAACTACAATGAATCTGCAATCAAGGTCCTTCTCATTTATATGAATGTGTGTGTATATACATTTTTTCTCTGTTGAATATATTATTATGTAATATAGATGTCACAGTTATAGAAATTCACTTTCTTTGACCCTGGCCCAAATAGGTCAGATGTCACAGCAATAACAGATGGGCAATAAGAACAAGGAATGGAAATTCTTTTATGTCACACTTCCCTGGATCACGGTAGTATTACTTCATCTTCCTTTCTCCACATAGTAGCCTCACCTCAATTTTTAAAAAAAACAATTCTCTTATGTTTGACTTTTACAAAAGATCCCTAAAACTGATTCGAGTTTTGCTTCCAGCAACAGTTGACAGTTCTTTCTGTATTTCTAATTTTCCTTTAGAGTCCTTCTAAGTGCAAATTTTGTGCCAATATCTATAAAAAGCACATGGCATACACAGATGAGTATTTCCCTTAATGAGACTTTTAGTCAGTTCTGACTCTGTGAATAGTATTTTAAAATTTGAAACAGGCAGAGAGGAAAATATGAAGTATTTTAATATGTGAAAAGGCCAATGAGTCTGAACGTGTCTGGATACTTACTCTCTCACACAGCTCTTCAAATGTGCAGTCGGCAACGGTTCCACAGGCTTTATTCAGCCGTAGCTCTCTGCCTTGCACTTTTAGAATCCTTGGTCTAGTTACTATGGGAACACGAACAAAGACTCAATCTTGTCTGGATAATTACTATAAAATTCATCTCTTACAGATAGGAAATGCATAGCTTGATGAATAATAGCACATGATTCAACACATAAATTAGACAAAATGCTGATACAATGACTGCCACTTGAGCGTGGCATCAACCCATATACAGCAATGGAACTTATTAATTGGTCAGTGGAGATTGGGCATTGTGTTCTAAATGTATTCTCTTTCAAGAGAAATTAACTTACGTACAATCATTTTGTTTCTGAGCCAGCTCATCAAACAACTTATCCATGACAGCCTCCACATCAGCTTCACTTGTGCTACAGTGAAAAGAATAATAGAATATGAAATTAATAACACTTGAAGCCAACATCAAACAGCTGCCTGAGCCTGCTTAGCTTTTTGCCCATAAAAAAAGAGAACAGGATGTTATGCTCTAAATACAAACATTAGATTTAGAATACACTTAAAAGCAGAGAATATTAACTCTCAGGTAGATGATTCTGCCTTATTTGCATACACTGAAAGACTTCTGTGCTTCTGGCTGTTTCCAGTAATGAGACGATACAGGCAGAGTAAATCCATTAATACTATGTGTACACAATGAGAAGAAAGGCTTCTGGCTCTCTCTTGCATGCAAAACAAGAGCAAATAGACAAGGCAGTCAAGCATCCAGCAAAGTATCCTTTGAAATCTCTACTAAGAGGGTACATGTGAAATTAAATATTGAAGCTGCTTTAAAAAAAAATCAAGTCAAGCCACTGACTGAGAGGATCAAACATCCAGAATTAAATTACCAGCTTCGAAATACCAACTTGATCTGCACATCAATAACTTTATCAGACTTCAAGTATAAGGACAATTATAGACTACACGATTTCTCTCAAAAGTACCCTTGTTGGAAATTCAAGAAAACTCTCCTTCTGTGATGCCCACCATTGCAGCTACTATGAAGTTAGCCTCATCAAAGAATCCTTTGTATTCTAATTAGAAATCACCATATGGTTTAGGGAACCCACATATATAAATGTGATAATACTATGGCCTTTTTTCCTCTCACTTTTTTTTTTAAAAAGAGGGGTTGATAAATTAACAGTCAACAAAATAAAATAACTGGCAGAAGAAATAAATGCTGTTAAAAAAAACACTTCAAGTGAAAATGTTAAGTTTACTTCCATTCTACATACAAACTTATACAGTATGACCTGCCAATATGCTTAATTTTGATACACAAATCACTCTTATGTAGGTGTGGAAGCAATTAAACTCAGTTCTGGACATCTATCTTAATAAGTCTTATTGAAAACTAATATGACAAATTATTTTTTCTTTAGATTAAGCTTAAATGAAACCAAACTAATTTCTCCCCTGAGATAGTTATCAGGTGGCAGGCATTTAATACACGAGCACCTAATTCTTCAACTGTACTACAGCACATGCCTTTAAAATGCAACAAAGCACACAGTCATTATGAAGGGTTTGGAATGATCACATTGCAAGTAATAACCACTCCACCTCAAAGGATCTTAAAAACATCATTTGCAATGATTAACTTTGCAGGGAAAATGCTATTTGACTTACATAAAGCCTTGTATGACATTTGAATAGAGCCATATTAAAATAACAAAATGACATTATAGAAAGAGTGACTATAGAGACAATAACCTATTTAAAAGGTACAAAGAAATCACCCAAGCCAATGTAAATGTCAATGCCCACGCCAAGCACATGTATGTTCAGATGGCTTTGCCCACATCATTCTTGGGAGTTCATTTGGAACTGTCTCCACCTTGCAATGGCAGCATACACATGCAAAACTGTTGGAGAAGTGAGCCACTTTTTAAGGGATATGGAAAAGAGGGAGCAATGCCAGCCACACAGGGCATCTGCTGGCTTTCAGAAAGCTAACCTCTCTGTAGGGCAGGGGTGTTACCCAACAGAGGAGGAAAACTGAATTCTGAAAAATAACCAGCACACAAGACGTTTCTAAAAGCATATTCGGTGAATAAACAACTGATTAAAAATGTCCTCAGTGGTGATTTCTTTTTTACTTTGTGCTCTAATATAATATTAAAATGTAGCTCACCAGATTTTAGTCAGGCCACATATTCTGTCGTTTATGAAATTACTATATGTGATTTCACTTATAGTGATGAAATTACACAATTATTTTTATTATAACAGTATCTTATAAGAATTCTATTATATTATCATAAAAAGTTACTCAGAAGTTAGAACATGCAAAATAAAAATTCATATTGGTGTTAAGTGGCCTAAAAATAAACATTCACAAATGCAGTTTATGTAATTTACAACTGAATAGACTATTACCCATCTACGCCAACTTGTACTTGACCTCAGGGAGTAAGTTCTACTGATCTGCTGGGGAACAGGAACCTCATCTTCGTATTGTCTTAAAAGCAGGAGGGGCTAATGTGTGCTTTTGGTTTTATTAGATGTATCTATATTGATATAAAATAAATAAGGATGCTGTGAAAGGAATCCTTACCAGAAATGAATATATTCATAATCCCTTAACAAATAACTTACAAGAAAACACTAGTCTTCTCACACTCCACTCAGGCTTCAGATTTCCCTACTTAAGAGGATGCATCGGGCCGGCCCGGTGGCGCAGCGGTTAAGTGCGCACATTCCGCTTCGGCGGCCCGGGGTTCGCCTGTTTGGATCCCAGGTGTGGACATGGCACTGCTCGGCAAGCCATGCTGTGGTAGGCGTCCCACATATAAAGTAGAGGAAGATGGGCATGGATGTTAGCTCAGGGCCAGTCTTCCTCAGCAAAAAGAGGAGGACTGCCAGCAGACATTAGCTCAGGGCTAATCTTCCTCATAATAAATAAATAAATAAAAATAAAAAGAGGATGCATCAATCAGAGCTCATTAATTTTTTTTAAGGATGAGAATTAGAAAAGTAAAAAGGGAAATTAAAACTTACCTGTCTATATTAGCCTAAAAGATTCAGAGTTTTACTCATTATCCAAGTTCACACCTGCTTTAAACATCTTTGAGTATGTTTTGTAATTCTAGTAAAAAATTTAGATGATTCTGAACTATTTCAATGTGTCACACAGGGAATAAAAGTTATCATTTGCTGAGCAACTATTATATAGCAGTTAATTTACCTATACTACCCCACCTTACTACGTAGTATGTGTTATTATTCCATTTTTGCAGAAGAGAAAACTGAGACTCAGAGAATTAAGTCACTTATCTAAGATCTGAATATATAAAATTTAAATTTTATGTATAACAGAAAGTATTATAAATAAAATATATAGGCATATCAAACCAGGAAACAGAGTGGCAACATTTATGGCATATGATTAATATTATCAATGTATAAAAAAAACCAACAGATAAAAAAAAATTGAATACGCCAATAGAAAAGCTGTCAAAAGACCTGAACAGGCAAATTGCACACACACAAAAAAATAGCATAATGGGCAAGAAGTTTATGTAAAATCGTTCATTCTCACTAGTGATAACAAATGCAAAGTAAAATCGTGAGATGCCATTCTTTTATCCAAACTGGCAGAGATAAGAAAAAAGATCAAACAGCTGGAGCAAGCCTGGGTAAGAGAAAAGGGACCCTATTATGTACTGCTGAGAGGAGTGTAAATCTGGTAAAAGATTTCAGGGCAACCAGATAATATATAATAAAAGCATTAAAAACATGCATATCATATCACCCAGCTATTACACGCATAGGAATTTCACCTATGGAAATAATGGTTAATGACTACAAGGATGTTCACTGTGACAACATTAAAAAAGTGAAAAAGAACTACAAGGATGTTCACTGTGACACTGCCAACACTAAAAAAGTGAAAAAGAACCTCCTAAATGTCCAACAATGGGGAATTTGAAATACATGTAGATACATTGATACAATGGAATTTTATGCAGTTTTTGAGCACAACTTTTCCCTCTTGTCCTGGAACTGCACTTAAGGCCCAAAGTTGATGGCCAGAAGTGCTAAGTACTCCCACTGTTTCTAAAGAGAACCACCAACAATCCACCATTAACTGGATCCAGACTCCTGCCCTCACAGTTAAATAATGAGGAGAAGCAGCCCTACTCCAAATGCCACTCCTCCTCCACCATCCCCTCCTCTTCCCCACACCACCACTCCTTTATAAGGAGGGAAAAGGGGGTCAGGAGCCACTGGCCTTTGTGTCTAGTATTTGTGATAGGAACTTTTTCCCTCCCTTCCCGTTAGGAAAGAAGAGGGTAATTTATCCTCCCCAAAGACAAGTGATGTGAGGAAGGGTTCTCTAAGAGAATCACTTGGAAAGATAAGAGGAGTCTGGAAGAAGACTGCCATTGCTTTCCTTAGTTGGATGAGCAGGACTTCAGTAGATTGAGAAATCAGAAGGTGGGAGATGAGGTGCTGAGCCAAGATGAAGCAAGCCAGTTCTCACCAAAAATCTTCCAAAGGTTTGGCATCATTAGATACACTCAAATATACAGGTGAGGGGTCAGGCTGGAAACAGAGGCATAGTTTGAAAATAAGACAAAGGCAGTTCCTTAGATTCCCTCCCTTTACCTAGACTGCCAGATTCTTGTACCTTCTCCACTCCAGCTGAAACTGGTAAGTTTACTGTCTGGGACAGTTTTAACAAAAAAGAAAGGAGGAGAGACACCATACTGAAATCCTACATATTAAACAACAAAACCAAAAGTCCCTCCCTCTCCAGCATCCAGAACTCTACTAGCCAAGCTTCCATCCCAGGAAGACAGAAAGATTGGAGTAAACTGAATGGCCAAAAGAAAGACTTGCAGATACTGACATTTGCGGGTTCTTCAATGGAAAACCTAACCTGCCACCTTATCACCCTCCAGTGAAGCTCACCAATCAATAAAACCCTATTTATGCACATAGAACTTCAAATCAGCTTTTTTTTTTTTTTTTTTTGGAGAAAGATTAGCTCTGAGCTAACATCTGTGCCAATCTTCCTCTATTTTGTATGTGGGTTGCTGCCACAGCATGCCTTGACGAATGGCATCAGTCTGCGCCTGGGATCTGAACTTGTGAACCCAGGCTGCCAAAGTGGAGTGCATGGAACTTTAACCACTTGACCATGGGCTGGCCCCCTAATAAGCTTTTTAATGCCTCAATCTTAAGTGTGAATGGACAACCAAGTATTTCTAGGCATTTAAGGAAAGCCTCTAGGATAAGAGATAAAAACCAAAATAAAGAAGTAGAAAAAAGGATCTTGGAGGAAGCAAAGAAAAAATACAGAGACCAGAAGGGGAAAAATACACTCTAATATGCCCAGAGAGAAGAAGATATTGCATCCATAAAACAAAGAAGGATGCTGTAAACTAAAAGAACAATTAGGGCATAAGAAAGAGCTCTAGGGGCCGGCCCGGTGGTGCAGCAGTTAAGTGCGCATGTTCTGCTTTGGTGGCCCGGGGTTCGCCGGTTCGGATCCCGTGTACGGACATGGAACCACTTGGCATGCCATGCTGTGGTAGGTGTCCCACACATAAAATAGAGGAAAATGAGCATGGATGTTAGCTCAAGGCCAGTCTTCCTCAGCAAAAAAAAAAAGAGGAGAATTGGTGGCAGTTAGCTCAGGGCTAATCTTCTTCAAAAAAGAAAGAAAGAGCTCTAAATATGACTGCTAAATAGAAAATTCAGCAAAAGAAATGGGAGAAAGAGTTGAAGTAATCTTTCAGAAAATAGAGCAAAACGACAAAAAGATGGGAAATAGAAGGGAAAATTTTAAAAACTAGAAGATAAATCCACAAGGTTCAATATCTAACCAGGATGAGCTCCAAAGACTACGGAAAAAAGCAAAGAAGAAAAGAATCAAAGGAAAAATAAAACTTCCTGGAACTGAGGGACATGATCTTCTAAGTTGAAAGAGCCCAATGAATACCCAGCACAAAGAATAGCGGCGGAAAGCTCCATTCTAAGGCACATTATCATGAAATTTCAGGAAACCAGGAATAAAGAAAGAATATCTTAAAAACTCCAAAAGGGAAAAAAATAGGTCAAATATAAAAGTTCAAGAAAGACTCACATCAAACTTTGCAACTGCAATGATGGAAGCGTGAAGATAACAGTATAGTGTCTAAGATTTTCTAAGGGAATCTTATTGTCAAACAACCTATGCCCAGTCAAACTATTAATCAAGCAATTAGATTGGACAGATGAGCCCTCAAAAACATATTTTCCACGTGGCCTTCTCCAGAAGATACTAGAGGGTGTGCTCTATAAGAACAGCGAGAAGAGTTCTGCTTCTAGTAGGACCAAGGAAGCTCCACCTCAACGGACTCTCCTGCTAAAAGCAGCTATAAACTCTGGACAAAATACAAAAACAGACGAGCTGAAGGCATTGGACAGTGAACAGAAGCAGGTAGATTCTGGAGGGGGCCGACACCAGGGAGAAGGGAAAATCAGGATAAGTTACCCATTTTTACAGCTTTCAGACTGAAGACAGGAAGTCAGTACTGCTCAGGGCAACTAAAACTCCAATAGAAAACCTATAGTCCTTAGAACATGAAGAACCAGAGGAGAGTTAGGGGTAACCACACAGCTGGAAAATCTGAGGGAATCCCAGAAAAAGTGTTTCTAAATTCCCAAAAGATAACAATCTTGAAAATTCCTGAAATCGTAAGTTATTCTGTATTTATCACAATACTTTATATGCTTTCAAATAAGAATGAGCGTCCATAATAATAAACAGTGAATCATTTTTCCATCTTAGGTTTATACAAAACTTTGTAAAACAACAGCATAATAATAAGTTTATGGTTTATCACTATTATAAACCAAAATAGTAAGATTATATATTTCAATAACATGTAAAAATGATCTCTACCTGATATAGACTTTTAACAGCAGGAAACATTAACACAAAATAAATGAGAAATAAAATTATTTTAAAATTTAAATACCTCAAATATATAATATGTAAAAGTTATCACTTTTTAAAGGTTTTTAAAACATAAAGTATTAATTACCCTATCTGATAGTCCTGAACTTTGCTGATTGAAAAATATTCCAGACATAGGAAAATTTCTTTCCTTTTGCACTAATAGTGATCACATCATTAAGAGTGTGTCCTAAATCATTTTCAAGTTGGGTACTGGGGTACATATTGCTTCATATAAGCTCATTTCCCTTATTAACAAGTATCTGGCTTCATTTACTCAATATTATATTTGTGAGATTCATCCATATCAATGCATGTGGAAGTAATCTGTTTATTTTTGTTTCTGTACAGTATTCTATTGCGTGAAAATATCACCATTTATTTCCATTCTACTGTTGATGAGTGTATGTCTGCTACGGCTGCCGTAACAGAATAACACCAACTAGGTGGCTTAAGCAACAGAAATTTCTCTTCTCACGGTTCTGGAAGTGAGAAGTCCAAGGTCAGGGTGTTGGCAGGTTTGATCTCCTCTGAGGCCTCTCTGTGGCTTGCAGATGGCCACCTTCTCACTACGTCCTCACACGGCCTTTCCTCCATGTGAGAGCACTCCTGGTATCTCTTCTTTTTATAAAGACACCAGTCCTATGGGACTAGAGCCCTACCCTTATGACCTCATTTAACCTTAATGACCTCCTACATGCCTTGTCCCCAGATACAGTCACATTGGGGGTTAGGGCTTCACCTATGAATTTTAGGGGGACACAATCCAGTCCATAACAACG
This sequence comes from Equus quagga, assembly GCF_021613505.1. Lineage (NCBI taxonomy): Eukaryota > Metazoa > Chordata > Mammalia > Perissodactyla > Equidae > Equus > Equus quagga. The sequence goes on from NC_060277.1 coordinate 25,463,280, forward strand.
AGTATTTGTGTAGCTTGCAGTTTGGGGCTGCTATAAATAGTACTACTGTGAACATTCTAGTACACGCCTTTTCGTAAACATATGTATACATGTCTGTTGGGCATATACCCAGGAGTAGAATGCTCATACGGTTTGCCTATGTTCAGCTTAGCAGATACTGCCAAACAGTTTTCCAAAGCACTTGTAGCAATTTACTCTCTCACGTGCAGCGTACAAAAAGTTCTACTATTCCACATCCTTGCCAACACTTGGTATTTTCTACCTCTTCCATTTCAGTGGTTATGGCGGATGTATGATAAATGATTTTAATGTAAATTGCCTGAAATTATTTTGGAAATGGGTGGGGCATAAAAATACAAATATAATTTAATTAGTGCAATAGTAATCCAGACACTTTTTCTTAGTAAAATATCATTATGATATACATAAAATTTTAAAATCCATTCTTTAAAACACCTAAGACCTCTTGGCGTTTTTAAGTACGAAATTTCAAGAAGACAACTTTATTGTAAAAATTTCAGCCACAGAAAATGTCTTTAACTTCAAAACAGAGAAAAAAAATAAAACATGGCATTTATAATGGAGAAAAACTGGAGTAACAGCAGTAAGTCTATGACTCCAGGGCCCTCTTGTCAATTTTCCAGTGAAACACTTTAAAAAGATAGCAACATTCCCTCACACTAAAAATCTACACTCAGAAATACAACCATGGCTGTGAAGCACCAAAGAATGACCAGGCTCAGCTAGTTTTTAAAACATCAAGTGTTTTGGACCTAAGGTGGGCAAAAGGTGTATTCAGAAAACAAATGCATAAAAAACACACAAGGGTATGATTATACAAAAATACAAAGAGTCATTAAAATTAGAATCAAATTACAAAAATAACTGAAAAATATTCCAGCCTAACCAGTTAAGTTGAGGAAAAAGCAATGCCTGTTAGTCAACAGCAGTTGCACGGAAAAGCTACAGCCTAGGGACGGCACTAAATTAAACATGATTTTTTCAGTGTAAAAGGGAGCTAAATTCAGAGTTTTCTTTTGGAACCAAAAGAATATCATGTCACACAGCATGAAAGAAAATGTTCTGTTCAGCTTTATGTAGTTCAATTTTAACCAGAGACGCATATCTTAAGGAAGGGAGCCTTAGGTAGCATCAAACTGATCAGGAGAAAATACAGGAATTAAGCTCAGATGCTATGAATCGTACCCCCTTTTCTCCCAGGAGGGGAGACAGAAACATAAGCTCCTACAACTGAGTAGGGATAAAGAATTTAGGGGCCAGCCCAGTGGCGCAGAGGTTAAGTTCACATGTTCCGCTTCTCGGTGGCCCGGGGTTTGCCGGTTCGGATCTCGGGTGTGGACATGGCACTGCTTGGCAAGCCATGCTGTGGCAGGCATCCTGCGTATAAAGTAGAGGAAGACAGGCACGGATGTTAGCTCAGGGCCAGTCTTCCTCAGCAAAAAGAGGAAGATTGGCAGTAGTTAGCTCAGGGCTAATCTTCCTCAAAAAAAAAACCAAAAAAGAATTTAAGTGACTTCCTCTAATTCTGGGTAAATGCTCCATCAGTGGGATGCTACTGTAGAGTAGTCCTTTGTGCAGATACGATGCAAAACAGAAAATCTGCCCACAGATAATCAAAAGTTGACCACGGTAAGAGAATTAAAGTCATTTCTGAAGAAGAAACAGAGTCAGTCTTTTCAAATGCTTTTTGTTGGCGGGGGGTAGGGTGTGGGGGTGCCCAAGAAGATCACCGACTCTTTTTTCTTTGTTCTATAATGCCTCGGTAAAATCCACCCATTTCATTGCTTCTGTCACCTTTTGTTAAGCTCAGCAACTGCAGTGGAGGGGCAGGTTTGTATTTTCTGCTGAGAAGTACCACTGTGTCTTTAAGTCAGAAAAGCCCTGGAATTGACCACTGTTCCTTCGCCAGGAAATTTGGCATCAACTCCTACAGGAATCCTGTGAGTACAGTACCCTGGATTAAAAGCCTGATTGGTTCGGAAGTACAAAAATCATGATTTATTTTTCTGTCTTAAATTAGTAAACAGGAAAGCAATCAGTCGTTTCAATTTTGAGAAAATTTCTACAGCTGAAATCAGGCACTCAACATAAAACGTAGACTTACGAATTAGAACATGTCAAAAAAAGACCTTATTATTGCTGGATCACTTGAAATTCTCAACAAAAATTCCAAAACAAGTGGAGGTTTCTAGAAGAGGGTCACACATGAATTTAAATGGAAATTAATTTCTTCAAGAACCTCCTACTTCATTAGGATTGACTCGGGGAACAGAATGCTACCCACACTTTGCCCCTTTATCCCCTTTTAAAAATCAACAGCTTGTTAAGGTATCAACAAGTAGAATAGGGTTGGCTTTCCTTGGTCCCCCTCTCTTCATGTTCTCTATTCCAGAGAGCCAAAGTTGATTCAACGAGGGAAAAATTTCCCCTTCCTCTTAAAGTGCCTGTGCCAAACTTCCCTGGCAGTCAGCCTTCTCACTCCACTGATTCCTTGTGCATTCATGCTGTACAGCTCTTTGTGCTCACACCAAACATAATCTGGGGCTGGAGGCAGGTCTAAGATTAAGTTGGTTTATACTTGCCTTAACATAAAACAGACTTGGTTGCATTTCACATCCGTAGGTTTGCTTTACATAACGGACTCAGTTGTTAGGATGGATTTTGTCCTAGTATTTATCTTCTCAATCACTCAAAGGCTTAACTGACTATTCAGAGATCCATTTCAGTCTCTAAATTTCCCACCCTTCTCAATCACCTGGAGAGTAACTCACCTAGTTCCATTAATCTTGACCTGTGTATAATGCAGAAAGTGGGATCTGGCACTTTTAGCTCTCAAATTCCAGACCCTCGCTCCCTCTTCTCAGCCCCAAATTCCATGTAAAATTTCTACCAAATTTATATATTGCATTTCCCCCCAAATAAATCAGTGGTGTAACATGCAGAAATGCAACTTGGTAGATCCAAAACTATTTCGTTTTCATAAAATTTCAAAAAGGCTATTATGATTGAAGTTTTTTTCCCCTTTTCCTGCTTTTTCTCCCCAAAACTTCCCAGTACACAGTTGTATATTATTTACTTGTGGATCCTTCTAGTTGTGGCATGTGGGACGCCGCCTCAGTGTGGCCTGACGAGCAGTGCCATGTCCGCGCCCAGGATCCAAACCGGTGAAACCCTGGGCTGCCAAAGAGGAGCACGTGAACTTAACCACTCGGCCACGGGGCCAGGCCCCAATTGAAGATTTTTAAAAAGAATAACAACAACAAAAAGAAAATGCAGAGAAGCTTGAGAGTAAAAAGCTCTAACTCCTCTTCAGGAGAAGAAGATGGTCATATCCACCCTGGAAAGAGAGGCCAGGGAGTTTTCGTAGGTAAAAAAGGTACATGGCAAGTAACTAAAGACCTAGGACTTCTGCCAAAACAGCTTTTCTTATGTTGAAGACTGACTTTTAGTTATAAACGATCTCTCTTTGAAGATGAAATAACAAGAAGACAAGAATTCTAAGAAAATCTAAAAATTTTCTTTTGTACTTTACAAGTACATATATTATCTAATCATGTACATTTTGTGTAAACAGCTTATTCACAGTTTACTAGGTGAGTACAGCTATACAATTTAACACTTTGTTAATGCATTTAGCTGGAAGTGGCGGGCCAACTCTACTCTGGTCCTGTCTGGCCTGCTGGAAAACAAACGCTGTGATGTGCTATTGCCAAATTACAGTTCAATAAAGGAATAGAAGATAAGAGGTGTGTTGAGTGGACTGACGGAACCTGATGTTGAAGTCTATGCAAGATGAATTGCTGCTGCTGCTGCACCACTTTTTCAGGTGGTGTTTCAAACTCTTGATATTAATTTTTAATTCAGTAGTCCTTGAGTTAATATAAGATTAATAAATAAATATTTAAATATGCATCTAAATTATGTCAAATAGGACAATTTTGTGATTTTAACAGACATAATTAATAAATAGCCTACCTGACTATGTCCGACAGGATATAAAACAGAAAGTTGTTGTTGCTGTTGTGTACTAATTTCCAGTTCTAAGTTTGCAATGCCGTAGACACTTACTCATTCATAAATTATCAACAGGAGTTTTTATGACAAAGACACTACTGCATATCTACTTTTCAGAGCCAACTATATTTACCCACCATTGGGCCCTTTTCCCTACTCATGGCCTCAGCATAAAGATTCATTACCATTACTGACTTTTTAATTATCAAAACATATAGCAACATACAATGCTCCATTTTGAATTTAAAATAACATTTCAGTTTGAATGAAACTTTATACTTTATACTTCTCATAGAGATAAATAGTTCTTTACCAAAAAAAATAACAAAAAATATAAAAGAAAAAATCATTAAAAGAATTGAAATGTTACACTAAAAAATATTCACTTAATGTAAAAGAAGGCAGTAATGGAAGAATAGAGGAACAAGAAAGTCACGAAACTTTAAAAAAATGACAAGTAAAAGAGCAGATATAAATCCAACTATATCAATAACATAATCTGTGAATGGATTAAACAATTTAATCAAAAGGCAGGGATTGTTAGATTGCATAAAAAAGCTAGACCCAACTATATGCTGTACAGGAGATATGCTTTAGATTCAAAGATACATATAGGTTGAAAGTAAAAGGACAGAAAAAAGATATATCATGAAAATAGCAACCACTGCTAATATCAGTCAAAATAGACTTTAAAGCAAACCAAAAAAAAGTGATTAGAGATTAAAAAGTACATTTCATAATAATAAAAGTGTCAATCCACAGGATGATATAACAATTACAAACATGCATTCACCTAGCAACAGAGCACCAAAATACATGAAGCAAAAACTGACATAAGTGAAGGGAGAAATAGACGATGCAACAGTAATAGTTGGAGACTTCAATATCCAACTTTCAATAATGGATAGAACAGCTAGGGAGAAGATCAATAGGAAATAATAAGACATGAACTACATCATACACAAACTAAACCTAACAGACATCTATATAAATACTCAATAACCGACTACACATATTCTTTAGTGCATATGGAACATTCTCAAGGAAACAGCATATCCTAGCCCATAAAACAAACCTTAATAAATTAAAGAGGATTGAAATTATACAAAGTGTGTTCTCCAATCACAATGGAGTGAAACTAGAAATTAGTAACAGAAAGTTATTTGAGAAATTCACAAATATGTGGAAAATAAACAGCACACTCCTAAATTACCAGGGGGTCAAAAAAAGAAAGCAAAAGGAAAATTGGAAAATACTTTGAGACAATGAAAATGAAGACACAATATACCAAAACTTATGGGATGAAGCTAAAGTAGTGCTTACAGGGAAATTTATAGCCGTAAATGCCTACATTGAAAAAAAGAAGAAAAATCTCAAACCAACAACCTAACCTTCTACCATAAGACCCTGGACAAAGGAGAGAAAAGCAAACCTAAAACAAGTGGAAGGAAGGAAATAAGGTTAGAGTAGAAATCAATGAAATAAAGAATAGAAAAATAATATAGCAAATCAACAAAACCAAAACTTGCTTCTTTGAAAGGGTGAATAAAAGTGAAAAACCTTTAGCTAAATGGACCGAGAAAAAGAGAGAAGACTAAAATTACTAAAATGAGAAGTGAAAGAGGAAACATTACTACCGACCTTATAGAAATTTTAAAGAGTTATAAGAAAATATTATTAACAACTGTATACTAATAACTAGATAACCTGGATAAAATAGGCAAATTCCTAGAAAAACACAAACTACTAAAATTGATTCAAGAAGAAAGAGAAAATCTAAATAGAAAAGGAGGGGGGGCCGGCCCTGTGGTCAAGTGGTTAAGTTTGCGTGCTCCGCTCCTGATGGCCCAGGGTTTCGCCAGTTTGGATCCTGGGTACAGACATGGCACTGTTCATCAGGCCATGCTGAGGCAGCATCCCACATAGCACAACCAGGGGCACTAACAACTAGAATATACAACTACGTACTGGGGGGCTTTGGGAAGAAGAAGGGAAAAAAAAAAAAAGATTGGCAACAGTTGTTATCTTAGGTGCCAATCTTTAAAAAAAAAGAAAGAAAAGAAAAGGAAGAAACTCTTCCCAACTCATCCTATGAGGCCAGTATTACCTTGATAGCAAACCAGACAAAAACATCACTAGAAAAGAAAACTACTGACCAATACTCCTATGAATATAAACACAAAAATCCGCAACAAAATACTAGCAAACTAAATCCAGCAACAAATAAAAAGGATTATACACCACAACCCAATGAGACTTATCCTAGAAATGCAAGGTTGATTTAAAACCAAAAATCAATTAATGAAATATACCATATCAACAGAATAATGGACAAAAACCACACGATAATCTCAATAGACACAGAAAATGCAGTGATAAAATCCAACACACCTTCATGATAAAAACTCTCAACAACTAGGAATAGAAGGGAATGTCCTCAACCTAATAAAAGGCATCTATGAAAAACCCAGAGCTAACATCATAATTAATGGTAAGAGACTGAAGTCTTTCCCCCTAGGCTCAGGAACAAGGTGTCTCCTCTCTATGATAGAATATACCACTTGCATCCAACATTTGCACTGGAGCTTCTAGGCAAGCAAATTAGGCAAGTAAATAAAAGTCATCCAGATTGGAATGGAAGAAGTAAACTACCTCTATTTGCAGATGACACGATCTTGCATTTAGAAAATCTTAAGGAATCTACCAAGAAATTATTAGAATAAATGAGTTCAGCAAGGTTTCAGGCGACAAGATCAATATGCAAAAATCAATTGTATTTCCAAACAGTAGCAATGAAGGAACCAAAAATGAAATTAGGAAAACAATTCCTCTTACACTAGCTTCCAAAAGAATAAAATACTTATGAATAAATTTAACAAAAGAATTGCAAAATTTATACACTGAAAACAATAAAACATTGTTGAAAGGAATTAAAGGCCAAAATAAATGAAAGGCATCTGTTATGGGTTGAACTGTGTCTTCCAAAAAGATGTTAAAGTACTAACCTCCAATACCTATGAGTGTGACCTTATTTTGAAATAGGGTCTTTGCAGATGTAATCAAGTTAAGATGAGATCATACTGGATTAGGTGGTCCCCAATGCAATGATTGACATCCTTATATGAAGAGGAACTTTGGAAATAGAGACACACAGGGAGAACGCCATGTGAAGATAAAGGCAGAGATTGGAGTAATGCACCTACAAGCCAAGGAATTCCACCAGAAACTAGGACCTCCACCAGAAGCTTCATGAGGCATGAAGCAGATTCTCCTTCAGGGTGCCCAGATGGAACCAAACAGCCAACAACTTGATTTCAGACTTCTAGCCTTGAGAACGAGAGAATAAATTTCTGCTATTCTAAAACACTTGGTTTGTGGCACTCTGCATGGCAGCCCTAGGAAACTAAAAAACATTACATGAATCACAAGACTTGATATTGAATTCCTCAATGTGATTTACAGATTCAAGACAATCTCTATCAAAATCCCAGCTGGCTTCTTTATAGAAATTGAAAAGCTGATCCTAAAATTCATATGGTAATTCAAAGGACCCAGAATAGCCAAAATAATCTTGGGGGAAAAAAGGGCAAAGTTGAAGGACTCACAATTCCTGATTTCAAAACTCCCTACAAAGTTATAGCAATCAAGACTGTGTGGTATTACATAAAGATAGACAAATAGATCAGTGGGATATCATTGAGACCAGAAATAAACTCTTATATTTACAGTCAACAGATTTTCAACAAGAATGTCAATACAATTCAATAGGGAAAGAATAGGCTTTTCAACAAATGGTACTGGGACAACTGGATATCCACATGCAAAAAATGAAGATGAACCACCTTCTCACACCATATATAAAAATTAACTCAAAATTAATCAAACTCCTAAACATAAAAGCTAAAAACAAAACTCTTAAATGAAAACATAGGCATAAATCTTTGTGACCTTGGATTAGGCAATGGTTTCTCAGGTATAATGCCAAAAGCATAAACAACAAAAGAAAAAATAAATTGGACATTATAAAAATTTAAAAGTTTGTGCTTCAGAGGACATCATCAAAAAAACAAAAAGAGGATGTTAACTAGACTTACTGTGGTGATCATTTCACAGTATATACAAATATCAAATCATTATGTTGTACACCTGAAACTAATGTGTTATATGTCAATTATAGCTCAATTTTTTTAAAAATGAAAATAAAAAAAATCCATACAGTCTGAGAATATTTTTGCAAATCATCTATCTGACAAGGGACCTATATCTAGAAAATGTAAAGAACACTTAAAATTCAATAATAAAAACACAAATGTCCCAACTGAAAAATAGGCAGGGACCGGCCCATTGGCTCAGTGGTTAAGTTCACACACGCCGCTTGGGTGGCCCAGGGTTCGCTGGTTCAGATCCCGGGTGCAGACCTATGCACCACTTATCAGGCCATGCTGTGGCAGGTGTCCCACTAAGTAGAGGAAGATGGGCACAGACATTAGCTCAGGGTCAATCTTCCTCAGCAAAAAAAGAGGAGGATTGGTGGCAGATGTTAGCTCAGGGCTAATCTTCCTCATAAAAAAAAAAAAAGGCAAAGTATCTGAATAGCTCTTTCTCCTAAGAAGATATACAAATGGTCAACAAGCACATGAAAAGATGCTCAGCATTATTAGCCATCAGAGAAACGCAAATGAAAACCACAATGAGACACCATTTCACACTCACCAGGACTGTGTTTGGGTTGTCTCCAAAAAAAGATATGTAGAAGTCCTAACCCCCAGTACCTCAAAATGTGCCCTTATTTGGAAATAGGGTCACTGTAGATGTAATTAAAGTAGGTGGACCCTTAATTCAATATGACTAATGTCCTTAGAAGAAGAGAAGAGAGAGACACAGGAAGATGGCAATGTGACTACAGAGGCAGAGACTGGAGTGACATATCTACAAGCCAAGGAACACCAAGTATTTGTGCAAATAACAGAAGCTAGAAGATGCAAGGAAAGTTTCTCCCCTAAAGGTTCCAGAGGGAACATGGTCCTGCTGAAAACTTGATTTCAGATTTCTGGCCTCCAGAACTGTGAGACAATAAATTCCTGTTGTTTTAAGCCATTTTGTGGTACTTTGTAACAACATCCCTAGGAAACTAATACAGACGGCTACAACCAAAACATAGATTCTAACAAGTGCTGACACCGAGGCGGAGAAACCGGAGCCCTCATACATTACTGGTGGGAATGTAAAATGGTACCGCTGCTTTGGAAAAGAGTCTACAAGTTCCTCAAAAGACTGAACACAGAATTACCATCTCTACAAATTCCACTCCCAGGTATACACAAGAGACATAAAAATATAAGTCCACATAAAAACTTGAACATGAATGTTCATGACAGCATTAGTCACACTAGCCAAAAAGGAGAAACAACACAGATGTCCATCAACTGATGAATGGATAAATAAAAGTTATATATCTAAACAATGGAATATTATTTGGCAATAAAAAAGAAAGAAGTACTGACACATGCTACAACATGGATGAATCCTGAAAAAGTTATGTTAAGTGAAAGAAAGCAATCACTAAGGACCACATATTGCATGATTCCATTTATATGAAATATCCAGAATAGGCAATTCTATAGAGACAGAAAGTGGCTTAGTGGTTGCCTGGACTGATTGGGTGTGAGGCGAATGTGGGGAGAAGGAAGTGATGGCTAAGGGATATGGGGTTTCTTTTTGGGGTGATAAAAATATTCTAAAATGGATTGTGGTAATAGTTACACAATTCTGTGAATATACTAAAAGTCACTGAATTAGACCCTTTAAATGGGTGAATTGTATGACAAGTGAATTACATCTCAATAAAGCTGCTAAAAAATAAATATAATATCCTTATCACACCTAAGAAAGTTAACAATAATTCTTCAATGTCTTGATATATCCAGTTAGTGTTTGAATTTCTCTGATTGCTCACAGCTTTTGTTTTGTTTTTGTTCTTTTTTTTGATTCAGGATTCAAATAAGGTCCATGCACTGCAATTGGTTGATATGTTCCTTAAGTCTTTTTCAAACTATAGGTTCCATCTACCATTTCTCTCTCTGTTTTTCTTATTTGTTGAAGAACCAATTTATTTACATAATTTTAAAAAATCTACAGTCTATATTTTGATGAACGTACTCTTACGATGTTATTTAATACATTCCATCGCACCTAATACTTCCTGTAAATTGGTCAAATCCAGGTTCCACTTCTATAGCATATTCTTGTTTGAAGTTGTATGTTTTTCTGGCCCGTAAGGGCCCATCAGCTAACAAAGATAGCACCTGATCAGGATAAGGATTCCATCAGGTCACCTTTGTCAATCTTAGGTGGGTGGATGGGGGAGATTCTGGCTATGTACCTGCCTGCTCACCAGGTGCAACAACGAGATGCAAATCCTAGAACATGCCTGAATGTTCACTGTCAATCAGTGTGAATCAAAGGTCAGTTTCCCTTACTTCACCAAGACAAGAGATAGTTGCACAAAACAGAAGACAACATAGCATATTCTCATCTGAGTTGTTGTCTTCTGTTTTGTGCAACTATCTCTGTATGGATATTTTTCTGTATTCTTTGCTGCTGAATAAATTTTATACTCTTTAACTGTGTGATGTTTTCCCTTCAATACCATCACTGCTCCACTGTGACACCATGCAAACTAGTGTCAGAAGTAGGAATGAGATACATGCAGAAGACTCTAAAAGATACATGAGAGAATTTAGTGAACTGAAGGGAAAAGAGTATAACAGACCTATATTGGCATGCCACTATAACAGCTTTGCTGGAGATGATAGATGATAAATTGTTTCAATGGGGTACACACATAGCTTTCTTAGGGACTCCGGCAGTCTAGTACATGAAACTGAAACAAATCACAGTCTAAAAGGAAGGGGGCTAGACCTAACAATTTTCAAGTTGCTTCTACTGGCAGATGTTTCAGAGGTTCTTAGTGGGAATTGAAACAGGAAATGACTGGGCTGGTACTCTAACTGGTAAGAAAAACTAAGACTGAAACTGTAAATTCCAATGTCTGTAACAGAAACACCTGGAATGGTAACGATGGGGGATGGGGGAAAGGTTCCAAGATGTCCTGGAGACTCTGCTGAACCAGAGGTGGCAACTTCCCAGGCAGAAGATAGATCTCTGCTAAAGTTTTAGGTATGAGAAAATATGACAATCAAGCTAGGAAATGTTTTAAATTTTCATTGATCTGGTTTTCTCAGGTGAGGGCAGGGGAGTATAGGTAAGATCACAGACAAGTAACAGGAAGTTTCTGATTGTGGGGAAGTACATTTTAACATGTATGAGCTCCAGTCTTTGTTTTCACAGAAGTTTCTTCTAAAACAGAGCTATAACCTTGAAGCCATGTGTTTTTTGCCAGCAAACTTTTTCTTTTTTTAATGATGTTCAAAGATATATTCTCAGAAATGATTTTTTATTTGGAATAAATGTTTCCCAAGTGGAAGATTAAGAGTACTTAAGACTTGAAACTTCCACTGGTAAAAGTATTCAAGAAGTTTCTTTTTGAAATATGTTCAAAAGATGGATGAATGTATGTAGTAAATTAGCCAGGTAAAAATATGTGAGTATTTCGGCTGTGTCTGAAAAGTTGTAATTTATATTTTTCATTATTTTCAGTATGATTCTAGTCCCCATATACATGGAATTGAAATGGTCTTGAGACAATTTAATTGAGGTATTAAATAACGGAATAATGTGTTCAGATGTAATTTTGTTGAAGTGATAGATGACTTCAGTGGATAGGAGCCAAATGAAATAAAGGGAGAAAGCCTGGCTTCTTTAAGGTTAAAAGTCTGGTAAATGTCCTCTGCTGGGACAGACAATCCCCCATGGGTCTCTCACTCACCTACACATCTTGCTGAGACCGCCAAGAATGGAAGGCCCAAACCGTTTCTCAAGGTTGTGTTTGCAGCAAGAAACCCTGAGGGATGAAGCAATGTCTCCCATAAGACAAAAAGCAGGCTTGCTTACTTCTGGCAGTAAACTGGTGGATTCTCCAAGCTCAGAGGTCCTCTCCTATAACACAACTCACTGCCTATGCAGGCATTTATCTGGGCCCTAAGCAAAACTCGCCCTCCCCTACAGTGGGACTGGGGGCAAGGAGGGAACCGGCACAACATGCTCTTCACGCCGAAAGAGATGAAATCCTTTGTCTCTGATCCAGGTCTCTTGTGCCTTCTGCCAGCATCCATGAAACAATAATAGGTAAACCTATTCATGTACAAGCAGGGTAAAAACAAATCCCAGGTCCAGCACCTGTCCCCCATCTCTTTTGGTTCAGTTTACAATCTTCCACTGGGGCTGTGGTTTCTGTGCTGGCGGTGGAGAGTTTGTATGTGAGTATGATGGAGGTATGGTGTTTGAACAGGAACCCTCTCTCCACCCTCAACTCCCAGTTCCTTCAACAGACTTAGCAGGAAAAAACCTATACTACTCAGCTTTTGAATGAAAAAGGAAAAGAAACAGAGAGCAAGGGTGAGTCTAAGGTGACCTCCTCTCCACAGGAAACCATAACCCCACACAGCAAAACGGCCTGGGGGAGCATCTCATGGACCCCCTCAGCAGTGGTGTTTCCTGTCTGAAAAGAGATGTTCAATGAATACATAAAATGTATTCTCTAGGATCACCAGCCCCCAAGCAGAGAGCTAATCTGAAGCAGTTAAATTCTCTGGAAGGCATGGGATAGGGCCACCGTTGGCAAACACCCAGGAGTTCAAAATAAATTACTGGTCTGAGCCCAACGCTTGGTTGACCTGTTTGGATTTTGGCAAACCATATTCCATATATGGACATCTTATTGAGCCCAATCCACCAAGCAACCAGGAAGAAAATGACTTTGTGCTCATCTCTGGGGTGATCATGCAGTTACCAGAGAATGCAAAATTGGACAACCATGGCGTGTTTTAATCTACGCAAAAGTTTGGAAATTTGCACTCAAGCTCTCTGTCGCTTGTAACTTACTAAATTTAAATTCTCTGAGTTTGTTTTATATGGGGTTAAAAACTTCTTGAGATGGGCCAAAAACATCTGAAACTTATTTATAAAGGTACTCTATGATTTCTAAATTTAACGTGACATAAAACTACAACTGAAATAGATCACACACACACATACAATGCCACATATGAATTAGTTCTGTAACCCACACGATATTATGAACCATAGAAAGTTTTCCACATCAACTTTTGGGGTTGTCTTTTAAAATCTCTGGTAATTCTTGATATTATTTGGATTGTGTTTTGGGACATTTTTAATTGGCTTTTGGAAAGTTAGACTAATAAAATACAGAATTAATGAATATTTCTATTTAATTAAATATCATAGAAGGGATTCTGCTTGTATGAAATTCTGAGAGAGTGCCTGGTGTTCCCCTAGAGGGAAGCCAGAATTCTGTTGTTCCTTTCGGGCAGTTGGGGTGCCAGTGAGATTGACAAGGGCTTGCATATTCAGGAACCAATTCCAGATGTTTAGGCAGAGAAACACACACTTTAACAGGGCAATATATAGCATGGCACATTAAAATCTGTTATGGGGGGAAATTAATAAGTTTTCCTGTGAGAACAAGATAAAAAGAAACCTAATTAAATCAGAAATGTGAGTATGACCCCAGGAAATTTTCTTCTACTTTGTCATGAAAGATGTTCCACCTAAAGGCTCATGTGAAACAATATAAATTACATCCCTAGCACCCTATCTTGGTGTCTAGTATTATTCTCCCACTCCTGAGATGATTTAATTCCTAATTCCCCTCAGGGATACATATCTGCCATACCCTATGAGTGAGGTGTGACTCTAGACTCTATTCTTGGTTACCAGACTAGGGTGAAGCCCTTTTGCTGTTAAATTCATGAATAAATCTATCTTCCTTGAGGATTAAATGAATTTATATATTTTTAAGAATACTGTTCCAGAGTGTCAGGGTATCTATCCTTTGTAGTTCTAGTTTCCTGGACTTCTGGGACATTGTTAGATTCTGTCTTCTTCCAGTGCACATCTTAAGTACAAACCTGAATTTCATTGTGTTAGAATTGCATTACTTTTATCAGGAAAAGGAAGAGCCAACACAGGGTAGGTCAGAAAGAAAATGGCTATGCTCCAAGCAAAAGCAGACTTTCCACCTCCTGTAAATTCCACTGAGACCTCTCCGGCACTATGAAACAAATTTCATGATTTAGACCCAAACTACCATCTTTATTTAAGGAACTTCCCATTAGGAAAATGTTTTAATTCTTCCATAGAAGGACATATTTTGTGGGAAAACAGGGTACAAAGATTACCTCTTTTGAAAAAGAATAAAGAGAATAATAATAAGTTAATTTATAAGTATCACACATCTGGAATATCAAGAAATAGGTAGCAAAGAATCAGGGAAAGGTTGAGAACATCAGAAAAATTTAAAAAACCAGAAAACACAAACATAAAAGAAACTGGAAGTGGACCAGCCCAGTGGCATAGTGGTTAAGTTTGGCGTGCTCCACTTTGGCGCCCAGCGTTCACGGGTTCGGATCCTAGTCACAGACCTACACCACTCATCAAGCCATGCTGTGGCCGTGACCCACACACAAAATAGAGGAAGACTATTTTGATGTTAGCTATTTGATGTGAAGACTATTTGACGTTAGGAAGATGTTAACTCAGATCCAATCTTCCCAACCAAAAAAAAAAAAAGGAGAAAAGAAACTGGAGGGAAAAAAAGTCCAAGTTAAAGCAGAAAAAAGTGCAAGAACTTTTTAAAATTATAAAGTACTTTAAAGACAAAGTACTTAAGGGTAGATGAAGAACCTCCTATAATAATCATCAGAATCTGAATAATAAACTGAAATAGTCCCCTTGGTACACTGTAAAGTATGCAGTTTTAATTATGTGATTTTTCTAGCTAATTTCTGCTTCAAAAACAGTAAAGTACTTCTGCTTACAAGGTGGCAGAGACAAGAACTTTTCTGAACCTCTCATATGCACGTTGTCATCAAAATTTAAATTAGCAGAAACATGCCTTTGAGTTAAATCACAATGAGCCCTTAGACAGATCCATTCACTGAGAACCCACGATGTGCCAAACACTGGCAGCACACGCTAAACAACAGTTTGCATTTGTAAAGCACTTTTTCCTTTTCAGGTTCTCGCAAATGACATTTTAAAACAAACTATATTTGTTTTTCAGCATTAACGGCACGTGCTGAATACATCTATTATTACAAATTGCTCTTACTCAGGAGCGTCTCAGCTTTTAAAAGACAGAATATATCCAGTTGCACTTGTGTGTATATATTTTACACAGTTACGTGTGGAAGTCAATCAACAATGATAACTACAAGCAGACTGCCTGAGAAAATAAAACAACAATTGGGGGGAACAGAAATGACACGTTTGTCAGAAGATGTCCACAAATAATTAATTACTTTAGCACAATAAAGATATTCTCTTAGTACTAGAGTCTCTTATAAGAGGATACTCATTACTTTCTAACCATCTGTCATCACTCCTCCCCAAAAAACTAATTAGGGTTTCCTCCAATCACACATTATAAATCATGCAAATGTGCATGGCAAAAAACGCAGTTTAAAGAAGTTAACGGTAGAACATTTCATATTTTGAAAATCTCGGGCTTCAGAACTAGCCTTTCTTGTTCTAATAGTCACTCTACTTATTTTTCACATCTTCTCCTAATTAATTATTAGATATTAAACCTGGAAAATGAAAACTTTTTGACAAACTTACAGGTAGTAGAGTCTTCCTGCAGCAGGAAGCCCCGTTCTCCGGTAATCCACCCCAGAATCGAGTTGGATCGTACTACAGTATTCCTACAATGCAAACACACAAGATATCTTTTTAAACAAGTGGTAGCTTAGAATTATCATCTTTCTGCTATCCTATTTTTTTTCAATTTTTGAAATATTCCTCTTTAAAATAATATAATGAGTTAAGGACAAAACAATAGAACTCATGCAAGAATCATAAATCAAGCCAAAAATATCAGTTTAATAAAATTAAGATTTGCAGCATGCCTTCCTGAAACTTTGCTAAAACAGTCCTGTCAGCAAATTCCCCAAATAACTGCATTAGATTTTTTTTAAAACCCCAATTTCCATTACTCTCAAGCGAGAAGCTGGAGGCTGTCGGAAAGAATAAGTCATGGGTCTTAAGTGTCACAATGGGAGAGAGAGTCTAAGAGAGCTGCATCAGACCGTCAGTATCCACATCTCAAACGAATGATCATACTAAAGTGATGCTATAGGTATACCTGCCCCTCACTTCTAAATGACCACCACTGCCCTTGTCCCTCAGCTCCCTTTCCAGCCATCAAGGTCTTCAGAGCTCCTTTCTGCTGTGGATGCCTCCCTTCAACCTGAGTCGTCCTGTGCCACTGCTGTCCTCCTGTTCTCACACCTACTCTTTCCTTTCTAGACCCCCAGGTGTATATGTGCACAGAAACTCACACCACACACACACACACACACCCATAAAACTCTTACTATGGAAGCAAATGAACATTTGATATACCTCTCATGGTCAGTTGGCTTTTCTGCGAGGGGAGAGAATATATGTACATATACATATACATATTCATTCTAGCAGAACAATGATGAGCATGGGTTTTCAGAACAATGCAAAGAAATATTTACAGGCTGACCTTTTTGTTTTCATTCAGAAGGAAAATTGCATTATGAAAATTCATGAGGAAAAAATTATATTTTAACAACTTCATTACTTTTATTAACGAAAAACTGCATTATTGGGCTAATTATGGTGGATTGTATTTTTCCAAAGATAGCTGCAATAATCTCTCCATCCCAACATGTTGTGACATTGACATTCCAACCAACAAGAAGTGGGGTCTACGTACTCCCCCTTGAATCTTGTGACTACAGTGACAATGCTGCTACGCAATAATACCCAGTGTGACACTTGAGGCAGCTTGTTACTCGTTGGCTGGAACACTTGCTCTGGAACCCTGAACTGCCAGATAAACATCAAACTACCCGGAGGCAACCGTGCCATGAGAGAGCTTAAAGTAGCCCATACAGGGAGACGACCTGGAGAGGCCCTGAGGTGACATGAAGACAGAGGTGTCTGACCAGGCCCCAGCTCTTCCAGTTGTTGTCACTACGGTCGTGAGCAAACCAGAATTGCCAGCTGAGCTTTTCTCAAATCCCTGAACCACAGAAACCAGGGGAGATAATAAAGTAATGCCATTTTAAGCCTCTATATTTTGCAGTCATTTGTTCCACAGCAATAGCTATCAGGGCACATTTGAGATGTAGCAACTTTCTTCCTCCCTGAAGTTGCATCCTGGCTGTACTGCTCTGCACGGGCTAAGGGCTCTTTATTACCTGCAGTAGAGGGAAGAGACTGCCCCCAGCAGCGGGGAGAATACATTTCCCCTCCTCCCGGGCTGCAGTTGCTAAGGGACTCAGGGAAGTAAAATAGGGAGGTCCACCATCCCCATGGGACTGAAGGGTTTCCCTAAGGCTGAGGAGTTTTTCTGGACGTAGCACTTTTAGTGCTCACACCAGGACAGTTCTAGGCAAACTAGGATAGTTGGTCACCCTAGCAGTGAAGACCCAGAAACCTGGGCTGAAAGGCTGAAGTAGGTATTGCATTTTGATTTATGTATTAGCAGTAGCGAATGTGATTAGTATAAAACAATCCCCAAGAAGTTGTCCTCTGGGGAAGGCTACAAATCTGAGCCTGTGAACTGCACATCAGAAGAACGACCCCTGAATCTAACAGGGTCACGCCTCCCTACAGGGCTTGACCTGCGCAGACAGCTGGCCTCCCCATCCAGACATCCCTAGCTCATCACGCTAAGTTGTTCAAACCCTCTCCCCAGGCCTCACTCTCGGTACTCAGGCCCTGTAACGCTTCTCACCAGAAAGGAATACAGCACTGCCCAAATACATGCACTCCACTCTCCCCTTGCCTCAGATGACCTGTAAAAAAAAAAAAAGGCATAGCCATATATCTCTCTCCTTCTCAACTATCAGTCAGAATGTAGTAAACCTGAGAAAAGAGCCACGTCCCCCCATTGCCTGTGCTATAATTGTTGGACTCAGCCACCCAGTACAAAGAAAGAAGGAGAGACACTTGTCGAGGCAGCCTTCCTACTCTACCTCTCTGAGGGAAATCTGTCCTGGGACGAAAGGGCCGATTATTCCTAAGCGACCTGTTCTACAGACGAAACACTACACAGTGTAGCAATGTATTCACATCAGTGTATTTCCCCAGGTTCTTTATTTCTTTTAAACCACAATTTATCTTATATGGCTTAATATTCCTAATTTAGTCAAAACAAATTTTTTTTTTGCCATTAAAAAAATAAGGCTAATGGAAGTTATACAAGCTTCAGTTTCTCTTTCTGGGTTCTAACTTCTCTCTCATATGAGTGATTAAGCCCTACCAAATGATTGCATTTGTACATCTCCTAATCACCACTGAGGAATACCTAATCAGCATCAGCAGAACTATAACAGAAGCCCTTAGATGTTAGCTCTTAATTGTCTGAAAAATACTAACACTCAGTTTATATTTTTAAAGAAAAATAAACCTCAGATTTTCAGACTTTATTCACTTAAGCTAGATTCTTCAAAACACTTTGCAGAAGGGGAAAGGAGGGTGAAAGATAAGCTATTTCTAAGTCGAGAATGAATCTAGTCAAAAGGGCATGATCTCTTAAGTAATTTCCTAATTTCCAGGGATATTTACAAGACCTGTGACCTCTTATCACCATCCAATTCAAATGCATAAAACTAATCAGCCACCAAAGAAAATGTATTTTAAAATAATTTGTATATTTATGTATACAAAGGACAAATACAATTACACAAACTAAAAATGCAATTGGGAAATTTGGGGAGGAAAAGGAGGGAGGTTAATACACCCTTGGGAGCACACTCATGAGTCAAAGGCCTTAGATTGTGGAAAGAAAATGTACTACTAAAGGAACTGTATTCCAGCAGTTTGCCTTTTCCTCAAAATCTATTGTGTGTATTTTTAGAAATTCTGAATAATACCATTAGAAAAACAGCCATCTCACAAAATAACTTTATATAGCTTCTACTCTGCCTTTTCCCTTCCCAGTTGGAACAAAAGAACGATAAATATTGTGGAGAAAAATCCTTTAAGAGCACAACACACTAACTTCATAAGCAAAGATTGAAATAATAAATAAAGATTTGCCTCCCTTAAATACTCTTTATTATAAAAGTAATATTGCTTACCACAGAAAATTTGGAAAAAAAGAAAAAAAATCCAAGTACATAAATCAAAATCTTATGTCTAATCTAAGTGATTATATTAAATAGGAATTTAAAGGATCAAAATTATTGGAGTTTTTCTTGACAGTATTGATTGGTTTTATACATTTTTAATAAGTATAAAAGGAAAAAATGGTTGAGACTTTTTCTAGTTCTAGGAAATAAAATATTGTCATAACTAAGATCTTTCTACTTAATTCTTTAAAACTGTATTTTTTTAACTAAAAAAGTGTCCCATGCTCATTGTAAAAAATTCAAATATTAAGAGTATTAAAGTAGAAACAAAGTCTATCCCCTTCTCAGAAAAAAGTTTGCTTATAGCTTATATCCTTCAAGTTTTTCCTACGCGTATCGAGATGATGATAGACAGGCAGACAGACAAGTAGGTAGAGAAATTGGGATCATATTATACACATGGTTCTAAGCTCAATTCTTTTTGATATCTTAAAAGTTCTGAGAGAAACAACTACAGATTTAAATATAGAAAAACTATACTGCATACTATTAATTTTGTTTGCGAGGAATACAGTTCTATAAGCAAATGACAAGTAAGAGTACAAGAAAGACACTGAACCAAACAAAGGGTGGGAGACTGGGTGAGGGTGGGTTTTTTGTGGGTTTTTTTGAGGCAGCTATACATTCTAAGCTAATTGCTTCAGTCTCATTTAAAATAATCATGTGCTACTATTTCCAAACTTAAGTAATGATGTATAAAAATTCAATACATAAACTTCTACATATTTTTAAGCCTTTTATAATTGAGTATAACAAATACAGAAAGTACACAAATCATAAGTGTCCAGATCAATCAAGAAATAGAACATTACTAGCACCTCTGAAGCCCCCTTAGTATCCTCTTTTACTTCCCCAAACGTAACCAGTATCCTGATTCCAGCATCACAGAATTTTGCCTGTTTCTGGAGCTTTATATAAGTGGAATCATATAGCATGTATTCTTTCGCGACTTGTTTCCTTGATGTTTACAAGATTCACCCAACCATATGTTACATATAGCTGTAGTTTACTGATTGTCATACTGTATCCTCTATATGAATATGCCACAATTTATTGATTCATTCTACTGTCGATGACCATTTGGTTATTAGCTCTTTCAAATATGCAGCCACAAACATTCTTGCACGTGATTTTTGGTGCAGACGTGCACATGCTCTTGTTGGATATATACCTAGAAGAGTAACTGCTTGACCAGAGGGTAAAAGTATGCTCAGCTTTCGTAAATATTGCCAGTTTTCTGAGGTGATTGTACAACCTACACTCCCACCAGGAGTGTATAAGCACTCCTAAGTATGTGCTTGCTACTAGTATAAAGAAATACAATTGATTTTTCAATATTGACCCTGTATCTAGCAGTCTTGGAAACTCGCTTATTAATGTAATTTTTTTGTGTATTGATTTTTGGGATGATACCAAAGATGTTCCATAAATTTCATAAATATGCTACATTGTTTTATATCATAAAAATGTACAGTTAAGGTTTAAGTCCCCTGCAAATTTAATATTTACTTTGGATCAACCTACAAACATCATTGAACACTATATGCTGGGCATTTCTCTGGCTACTGGAGATACAATAATGCATAAGACATAGCTTAAGCTCTGACAGTCTGGTAGAATTCAGATATTTGCCTCAAGTTACCACTTTCTTCTCCTCCCAATCATGGACATAATTTTTTAAAGCTGATAAGCCCTCTGCCACTTGACTAGCTGTGTGATTTTAGCCTATTACTTAACCTCTCTGGATGCCAGTTTCCTCTTTCATAAAATAAAGGAAATTCTAAACTCAGTCCAAAATTCTTAACACTATTGCTGAAGTTCTTCCACTTCAGGGCAAAGTTCTCCAGGCTTTTTGCATCTTGGAGTAGACCCCAGCCTCAGAGTCTATCTCAAGCCACCTCGGCTCCTTTGCTTTGTGGATCATCTCATACTCCAAAGTAAGCAAAAACTTTTTTTTTCCCCACTGCCCTACTCCTACTTCCCTGGCCACCCCAGGTGTCTCTCGCACTTCAAATACACACACTATCGCCTTAGTAGGTAAGGTCTGTGTCTCTTCTTTTATCAATCAGTTACAGAATTTCTCTCCTTTTCCAAAAAGTAGGAAAGGAAGATATTTAACAATTCCAAAGTGACTATTATTTGAGTCAATTGTTCTAGGCAACTGACCTGAATTTATCTCATATAATCCTCGCAATAATCATACAAAGAGCAAGGTAATCATTTTTGCAATCCCCATTCTATAGTTGAGGAAATTTATGAGGGAGGTTACCTTTTTTTTAATTACTGCTATGAACTGAGCCGTGTCTCCTGCAAATGCGTAAGTTGAAGTCCTAATGCCCAGTGCCTCAGAATGTGACTGTCTTTGGAGGTAGAGCTTTAAAGAGGTGATTACATTAAAATGAGGTCGTTAGGGTGGACTCTAATCCAATATGACTGGTGGCATTATAAGAGGAGGAAACTAGGACAGGGACATGCGTGTGCACAGAGGAACGACATGTGAAGATAGAAGATGGCCATCTGCCAGTCAAGGAGAGAGGCCTCAGAAGAAATCAACCCTGCCAACACCTTGATCTTGGACTTCTAGCCTCTAGAATGTGAGAAAATACATTTCTATTGTTTAAGTCACCCAGTCTGTGGTATTCTGTTAGGGAAGCCCCAGCAAGTTAATACTCTTGTTCCATTAATAAGTATATAGGAAGGCATTTTTAAAAACAGTAAAAAAGGAAAGAATAATTGTAAGATTAAAATTTAAAAAGCCAAGACTGAAGCTAAAAAGCATACCTATATATACTTGTTTGTTAGGTGAGCTACAAATCTGACTCTTTCCGCAGCTACAGCTGGAAGGGAAAACACAGTAAATTCACAATTCACAGAGCTCCAGAGAGGCCACAGAGTTTGTAGGTGGCTGAGCCATGATTTGCCCAGGTCATTCCTGTCCCCAAATCCATGGTCTTCCCACCATATCACACTGCTATATTAAACGGTAACCAGAGGACCATTTTTCTTTGGCCTTATACAATTTAAATGATAAATTTTTGCTCCCCTACTCTTCCCTCCCTGTCCCAAATTAATTACCTCTGTACAGTATAAATGTGCTAATTGTTCTTCTAGAGGTCCATACTATATGATTCTATTACAATTTCCTTTAAGTATTTAGTCCAAAACTGTGTAAGAGATATATGCACCCTATACTAAATCCTATCCTACAATGAGTTGTATTATAGTAAACTTCCACTATATAGGATGTTTTTTACGTTTAAAGTGTCTGGTCAACTCATAGACCACTGTTTTTCCGACCTTTGTTTGATCATCTAAACCAACGTTGTCAGTCTTGGAAGGTAAACTCCAAGACAGCAGGGACTGCCTGCTCACCTCACTACACAACACCATACATTCACAGGCCCTTCAAAGCACGACTGGAGTCCAGTGACGATGATTTCCCCCTTCTCACAGACATAAAAAGGAAAGTACAAACTAATCTCTGACGACTACTCTCTTCTACAAAATACACATGCAGATTCTGTTTTTATTTTTAAAAATCTCATAAGACTGCCATAAACTCGGTAAGAGAATTTTTTTTTTAAAAAGATTGGCACCTGAGCTAACAACTGTTGCCAATCTTCTTCTTTTTTTTTTCCTGCTTTTTCTCCCCAAATCCCTCCAGTACATAGTTGTATATTTTAGTTGTGGGTCCTTCTAGTTGTGTCATGTGGGATGCCGCCTCAGCATGGCCTGACGAGCGGTGCCGTGTCCGCGCCCAGGATCCAAACTGGCGAAACCCTGGGCCGCTAAAGCAGAGCACGCGAACTTAACCACTCAGCCACAGGGCCGGCCCTTGGTAAGAGAATTTGAGATGTAAATAAACAGGTCCATCTTTATCATCAACATTATTAAACAGCAAACACTGATATAAGGGCTTACCACGTGCCAGGAACCATTCTAAATTCTTTAAATATATCCCTCTTACTTAATCCTCTTATTATTATTATATTCTCATTTTACAGATGGATAGGTAATTAAAGCACAGAGAAGTAACTTGCCTAATGTCAAAGAGATCAAAAGTGGTAGAACCAGAATTCAAACCCAAGCATTTTGGCTCCACTGTTCGTATTCTTAACTGCTTGCCTTATTGCCACCATGCCCCAGCATATGTTCAAGCAATCAGGGCTCTTACTTGGATATACAAGGCAATGCAGAATTCTTGTGGGCTTTTTGGGGAGTTCTTGCAGTCTTCTGTCAGCATCCCGGGGAAAGTTGTACCTATGCTGCCCCCAGCTCGTATGCTAACTGAGCAAGGCCTAGTCTTGACAGGTAACGTGACAAGCAGCCATGCTGCAAACAGATTTGTTTACTTATTTACAGTCTAACCCCATACAAAAATATATGAGGCAGCTTTTTAGAGACTTTGCCCAGCTATATTATACTGCACATAACAAACTGAAAGTTTTCCTATAATGACTGAGATAGTAGAAACAGATTTGAGCTTCAAGCCGGTAAACCCTATGAGACAAGGATCACGTCTGTGTTGTTCATTATTGTGTCCCCAGCACATAACACACTATCTAGTACATAGTACGTAGTAAATGCTCAGTAAATATTGATCAACTGAACAAATCATCAGCAATGTATGTGCAAAGCTTAGGTGAAGTGAATATGTTAGGAACTAAAAGAAGCAGCCAATCAGTAAAGTGCCTTTCCCAAAGAGCTATTACGACAAAATGGGAGCTGATTCAGTAGGATTCTTGCAAAAATGGACTCAGCAAAGACTAACATGCACCTGGTAGGCCAAAGTCAGGGCCTGGTAGAGAAGAGGGCTTGAGGAGGGTAAGTAAAGTATGGTCAGAGAAGTATTTGTCAGAACTCAGCCGAGAGAGGAAACTCAGCTAAGAAGTTCTGTCCTCTTCCAAGTAAGAGTTTCATCCCAAGGCAGGGTCTCTTCACAACAAAGAGATGAAACTGAAAACATATCCACATCCAGAAAACAAAAGTCCTGAGCTATGCTGATTAGGCTGATTATACCCACCATAACCAATTCATGTAACTTGAGGAATGGCACAAGTTAACTGCTTAGGTTTGAGTTTCCCGAACCAAGGCAAGTGGCAGGGAAGGTGGAAACACCTAGTTAGAAGACCAATGGTTCTCAACACTGGCTGCACATTAGCTTTAGCTGGGAATTATTTAGAAAGTACCAATGCCCAGGCCCCACTTGCAGACATTTTTGCAGGGGAGGGTTTACTTGGCAGATTTTGTCTGTTTTGTTTTAAGCTCCTCAGGTCATTCTAATGGGTGGCCAGGGCTGAGAACCACTGGCTTAGCCTAATCTAGCCCCACCTCTGATCGGTCCCATCCAGATCACATGGTTACTACACAATAGCAGAGAGGTGGAATGGATTTTAAAGAAAATAACCACAATGTCCACCATAGGTGGTAACTAAAGCCATAGGACCACCCAGGGTTGCTGTTTAGGATCCTAGAATCACAGAGCCAGAGATCAGTAGCACTGATTCCCTTCTCGCTCATATTTGGATAAAATGAGATGAAAAGGAAATTATTCTGCAATGGGGGTAAAGGACATAAAAGCATATGAGTTGTCAAGAATTGTTTGAATGAACAAAGGAAAGTAACAGAATACTAAGGAAACAAAGGATTGATAAAGCTTAATGTGGGCTGGAAAATTATTCTAAAGCTGGAGTAATTTGATTAGATGAAAAGGATTTGGAACAAATTTCCCTAGAAAAAAAAATATGGGAATGTACAGAAAGGACAGAAGAAGACCTGAGTGATGAGATACTACAGATCAGTCTACAGCAAGGATCGCAACATCTCCAACTAGACAACCAGAAGTTTACAGAGTTAGGTTTTCAACTCACATCTCATACTGCAAGTGAGGTTACATCCTTATCTTTCTGAGCACTACTATGAATTGGAACATCCCAATATTCCTCTGAAATAATGTTTCTTGATACGTCACAAAATATTTTCAAAGTAACTATAAAAAGTGGGGGGAGGGGGGGAGTGAGGGGGCAAAGCACCAGCATCTGGAGGCACACCTGATCAAACTTAGCAAGTGTAGCCCTGAAGCCCAGCACAACAGCTACAGGGTCTGTCAGTGTTTGGAACTCGAGTGGAACGCACCACCACTCTCACATCTATAAAAGGAAAAATGGAACATCTGACTGTGGCAACTACTACTGTGTAACCAGAGGCATTGTTCAGAAGGCCAATGACTTACTCTATCTTAGACATAGTGATTTCCAGAAAATATTTGGACTCTAGTAAATTACGGTATTTAACATCTTTAGACCATCAGGAAGTAGGAAATTGTGAAGAATGCGAATCTATACTGACTTTGTCAACTTGTGCTGTTAGCATATGTTTCCTGATAAGACTTAATTTGGATGATCTAAGATACCAATTTGCATCCAAAATAGCTATGTGCCAGGATGGTAAGCAAGTCAGAATCGACGAAGTCTTGTCCTTATACTACCAAATTATTTTGGCATGGGGTGGAAAACAAAACAAAGAATTCAATGTTTATAGGAAGAACTGTTTCTGTTCATTAGAAAAGTGGCAACCTTTGACCCATGGGATGATACATAGAGTTTATATGCTTTCTATTGGCTATACAGAAGATGCCCCACTGCCACTTAATCCAGAAGATAAATATTTAATCACGGTTATCTTTACAAAACTGTCAGGAAGAATAAAAATAACAACAGCTACCAGCTATTGAGCACTTAATTTTACAATAACCTTTAAAGATAGGATTATTGGCCTCAGTTTGCCAATGCAGTATTTGAGGATTGAAAAGGTCAAATATTCTGATCACTTGTCTAGAGTTTTTTTAGCTCATAGGGGGCAGAAGACCTGGCCTCGAGTCTGCAGACCATGTGTCTTCACCACAACACAAACTTCCTATGTTCAGAATAAGACACAGAACAAAGGTTCAAAAATTCCACCACCCTTAAATATTTTGGTAATATGATCTTGCAATAACCTGTTGCTGACTCAATATGTACAAGTAACATCCAATAAGACCACATCATACATCATACCTCAACTCCACAAGATTTCTTGTCATTTATTTATTTATACCCTACGGTGCTAGAAGGGTTAATGTGGCTTCTTAAAAAAATATCATTTAACTATTTGTAAATTCAATTTCACCATTTAACTTTCTATATTAGCTAGTACACAAGTAAAGGGCAAATTGACAAAACCCAACAAAGCTTTAATTGAACAGAACCTTCGGCCTGGAAATTCCATTTCTAGGAATCTATCCCACAGAAACATTGATTCATGTGACTAAAAATACATTTGTAAACAGGTTTTTTAAAGTATTATTTGAAAAGTAAAAACTAGAATAAACCTAAGTATACAAAAATACCAGGTTAGTTTAAAAATGATAATACAGTCATAAGGTGAAATAAAAAGCAACCACTTCTAAAAGAATGAGACAGAGTGATATCTGATAGCAAAAGATCTCCAGGATATCTTCAAGGGATAAAAATACAATCAGATTAAGACGTAACTATTACCCCACTAATTTACAACAAAGAAAACTACATATTTAGGCATATAAAGAGATATGTACGCATATAAATGTACAGGAAAATGCTTGAAAAGATACACATTGATTTTTTTCCAGCTTTATTGAGCTATAGTTGACATATAACATTGTCTAAGTTTAAGGTGTACAACTGATACTTACTATATTGCAAAATGATTACCACAGTAGCATCAGTTAACACCTCCATCACCTTACAAAATTATCATCTCTTTTTTTTGTGGTGAGGACATTTAAAATGTACTCTTATAGCAACTTTCAAGTCTATAATGCAGTATTGTTAACTATAATCTCATGCTGTAAATTAGATCCCCAGAACTGAGTCATCTTATAACTGAAAGTCTGTACCCTTTAATCAACATCTCCCCATTTCCCCCACTCCCTAGTCCCTGGCAACCATCAATATACTCTCTGTTTCTATGAGTTCCATTTATATGTGGAGTTTATATAAGTGATATCGTATGGTAATTGTCTTCCTCTGTCTGACTTATTTCACTTAGCATAATGCCCTCAAGGTCCAATCTATTTTGTCACAAATGGCAGAATTTTCTTCTTTCTCATAGCTGAAAAATATTCCATTGTATATATATATACCACATCTTCTTTATCCATTCATCCATTGATGGACACTTAGGTTGTTCCCACTTACTGGTACCATGAATAACACTGCAAGGAACATGGAAGTGCAGATATCTCTTTGAGGTAGTAATTTCATCTCCTTCAGCTATATACCTAGAAGTGGGATTGCTGGATTATATGCTAGTTCTATTTTTAATTTTTTAGGAAGCTCCGTACTGTTTTCCATGGTGGCTGCACAAATTTACTGTCTCACCAATAGTGCACAAGGGTTTCCTTTTCTCCTCATCCTCCCCAAAACTTATCTCTTCTCTTTTTGAGGGTAGTCATTCTAACAGATGTGAGGTGATATCTCATGGTGGTTTTGATTTGCATTTCCCTGAAGATTAGTGATGTTGAGCATCTTTTCATGTACCTATTGGCCATTTGTATGTCTTCTTTGGAAAAATGTCTATTCAGTTCCTTTGCCCATTTTTTAAAGTCCCCTACTGTTATTGTTGTCTATTTCTCCCTTCAGATCTGTTAGTATTTGCTTAATATATTTAGGTGCTCTGATGTTGGGTGCATATATATTTATGATTGTTATATCTTCTTGATGAATTGACCCATTTGTCATTATATAATTATCTTCTTTGCCCTTTTTTTGCAGTTTCTGACTTAAAGACTACTTTAAGTATAAGTATATAAGTATAGCTATCTCTGCTCTTTTCTCGTTTCTATTTGCATGGAATATCTTTGTCCGTCCCTTCCCTTTGAGCCTATGTGTCCTTAAAGCTGAAGGGAGTCTCTTCTAAGCAGCATATAGCTAGGTTTTGGGTTTTTTTTTTAACCACCCAGCCCCTCTATGCCTTTTGATTGGAGAATTTAATCCATGTACACTTAGAATAATTGTTTGATAGGTAAGGACTTACTAATGCCATCTTATTAATTGTTTTCTCACTGTTTTATAATTTCTTTGTTCCTTTTTTCCTCTCCTCCCTCCTTTATGAACAGATAATTTTCCTAGTGGTATGCTTTGATTCCCTTCTCTTCATCTTTAGTGCACCTACTGTAGGTTTTTCCTTTGTGGTTCCTGTGAGGCTTACATACAACAGCTTTTAGATATAACAATCTATTTTACACTGATAACAACTTAACTTCAATCACATACAAAAACTCTGCCCTTTTACCACCCTCCTTTTTTGTTCTTGATATCACAATTTACCTATTTTTATATTGTGTAATCATTAACAAATTATTACAGCTATAGTTATTTTTAATACTCTTGTCCTTTAACCTTTGTACTAGCTTAGGTGTTTAACAGTCCACCATATCACAATATTAGAGTATTCTGAATTTGACTATATACTTACCTTTACCAGTGTGTTGTATATTTTCGTATGTTTTCATGTTGGACAGACTAACAACTGTCCTTTCGTTTCAGTTTGAAGAACTCCTTTCAGCACTTCTTTTTGTTTTGGGGAGCAAGATTTGCCCTGAGCTAACATCCATTGCCAATCCTCCTCTTTGTTTTGTTGAGGAAGATGAGCCCTGAGTTAACATATGTGCCAATCTTCCTCTACTTTGTATATGGGATGCCTCTACTGCATGGCTGATGAGTGGAGTAGGTCCACACCCGGGATCCGAACCTGTGAACCCCAGGCTGTCAAAGCGGAGTGCATGAAACTTTAACCACTCAGCCACGGGGCCAGCCCTCAGCATTTCTTGTAAGGCAGGTCTTGTGGCAATGAACTGCCTCAGCTTTCATTTGTTTGAAAAAGTCTTTATCTATATTTCATATCTGAAGGATAACTTTGCTGCACAGAGTATTCTTGGTTGGCAGTTTTTTAATTTCAGCACTTTGAATATATCATCCCATTCTCTCTTGGCCTGTAAGGTTTCTGTTGAGAAATCTGCTAATAGCCTTATGGGGTTCCCTTGGAAATTACAAGTTCCTTTTCCCTTGCTGCTTTTAAGATTCTCTCTTTGTCTTTGATTTTTGACAGTTTTGTTATAATATATCTTGGAGAGGACTCTTTAAATTGAGTTTGTTTGATGACCTATAACCTTCATGAATTTGGATATCCAAATCTCTTTGCAGATTTGGGAAATTCTCTGCCACTATTTCTTTAAATAAACTTTCTGTTTCCTTTCTCTCCCTTCTCCTTCTGGAACCCCAGTATTACAGATTGTTTCTTTTGATGGTATCCCATAGATTATATAGGCTTTCTTCACTCTTTTTCATTTTTTTTTCTTTGTTCTCCTCTGAATGGACAACTTTAAAGTTCCTGTCTTCAATCTCATTGATTCTTTCTTCTGCTTGATCAAGTTCAATGTTGATGCTCTCTATTGCATTTTTTTTCCATTCATTCATTTTATTCTTTAGCTTCAGAATTTCTGTTTGGTTCTTTCTTTTTTTTTTATCTCTATCTCTTTGTTAAATTTCTCATTTTGTTTGTGTATTGTTTTCGTGATTTTGTTGAATTGTCTTTGCTTGTTTTCTTGTAGCCATTGAGTTTTCTTAAAACAGCTATTTTGAATTCTTTATGGGGTAAATCCCACATCTCCATGTCTTTGGGATTGGTTATTGAAAGATTATTGTGATCCCTTGATGGTGTCATGTTTCCTTGATTTTTCCTGTTCCTTGAAGTTTTGCATTGCTGTCTTTACATCTGAAGTAGCAGTCACCTCCTCCAGTCTCTATTAATTGCTTTCAGGAGAGAAATACCTTCCATCAGCCCTGCTAGGGATTTTGAGGCTTTCTCAGACGTTCTATGGATACACCTGCCCCATGATTCTTGTTCACTCTTGTGGTAGAATTCCTAAGCTTATACAGCTTATCTTGATCCTGCAACACACCAGGCCAAATGCTGACAGCCTTCCTTTTGTTTTCCCAAAGATGGCACCAAAGCTCAAGTTTGTGGTCTCTCCCTGGCCCACAGATTCAGGCTTTCTGAATATGCTCACTAGCCGTCTGCTAAAGCTCCCTCTCACCACTGCCATTAGGAGCACACATAGGGTGCCAGCCACAGATTGGGGTGTGTGTGGGTGAAGTGCACAGAGAACTGGGGACGCCCTTGGGCTAGTTAGGGGATCTGTAGGCAAGGTGTTCCCAGTGGCTCATGGGCAGACTTCTTAACGGTATCCATAAAGCAGTTAGGAGGGTCTGTTTCCTTTTAATGCCTTCCAAGAGCCCCAGCTGCTGTTCTCCCAGCCTCTTCCTGCTCTCCAGTCATGCAGCTCACGACTGAGTACTCTGGATGCGGCAAAAGAGAAATAAGCTTCTATGGGAGCACCCCACACAGCTGGGGAAGCTAAGTGATCACTCACATGCTCTTGCTTTCCCCTTCAGGGGAAA
The DNA here is from genome assembly GCF_021613505.1 of Equus quagga. Lineage (NCBI taxonomy): Eukaryota > Metazoa > Chordata > Mammalia > Perissodactyla > Equidae > Equus > Equus quagga. The sequence continues at coordinate 25,494,106 of NC_060277.1, forward strand.
TCATAGGCCAAGAAGATCTCTCTTGGCCCTAAGCTGTGCTGTCTTGGGGGAGGGGTAATAGAGGTAAAGGCAAATGTTCCTCTTACCCTCTCCAATGTATCCAAACTCATATTTTTTTTTGCTCCAGTGGTGTGCTGGAACTTCTCCACTAGAAACCTGGACATCCACAAAGGCTCCCTTGTCCTTGGGTGATTGTTTAAGACAGTGTTTCCAGGGGCTCCCAGACCACGGCTGAGAGGAACTGGAGCTGGTTCATGGGCCACTGCAGGGTCTACAGCTAGGACTGAGGTCTATATGCCTATTACCTAACACACGGGTGGGCCTCCTCCCAGGTCTCTTGGCGTATGGTGCTGAATCTAACAGCTCCCACTAAGGCTCTTTTGCCTGTGGATGGTTGCGACATTGTTGTTGGTGGGGGAACACCAACAAAAGATGTCTTATTCAGCCATGATGCTGACGTCATGCCTCCACATTAAATGTTTAACTGTGATATTTCTTGGGAGGGAAGTAGGAACAAGATTGGGATGGAGGGTGGGAGGAAATGATGAAGGGGAAGAGTAGTGAAGGGGGAGCTCTTGATATTTAGTACAGGCATAGTTCAGATATATTGGAGGTTTGGTTCCAGACAACCTCAATAAAACGAATATTGCAATAAAGTGAGTCACATGAAATTTTTGGTTTCCCAGTGCATACAGAAGTTCTATTTACACTATACTGTAGTCTATTAAGTGTGCAAAAGCATTATGCCTAAAAAAACAATGTACATACTTTAATTAAAAATACTTTATTGCTAGGGTCAGCCCTGGGCCGAGTGGTTAATTTCACATGCTCCACTTTGGCGACCCAGGATTTTGCCAGTTCGGATCCTGGGGACAGACATGGCACCACCCATCAGGCCATGCTGAAGCAGCATCCCACACAGCACAACCAGCAGAACCACAACTACAATATACAACTATGTACAGGGGGACTTTGGGGAGAGGGGAAAAAAAAAAGAAGAAGAAGAAGATTGGCAACAGATGTTAGCTCAGGTGCCAATCTTTAAAAAAAAAAATACTTTATTGCTAAAACATACTAACCGTCATCTCAGCCCTCAGCAAGTTGTGATCTTTTTGCTGGTGGAGGGCCTTACGAAAAACGCAATATCTGCAAAGCACAATAAAATGAAGCACAATAAAACAAGGTGCGCCTGTATATATACACTTACATGATGTTTGGATTTTTTAACCTTCCATGCATTCCTTTGTCTCTCAGGAAATTTTACAAAAGGAAAGATTTTAGAGAACTCATGCATTGTCCCTAAATAGTGGTGCTCGGAAAAAGTTGATAGCTATCTTACTGAAATCACAGACACTATACATTTCCAGCTCTGTTATAACAAATAGAATTTTAATTAATATTCCATTCTTCTCCTGCTGTTTACTTTATCAAAGAAAACCAGAGTCCTCATTCCTGAGGTAAAAAAAGAAAAACATAAGAATGACTATTACAAACTGGAAAGAAGCCGATGCATGTACCTTTTGAGAATCTTTCTCATAATCATGCTACCAAACGCATAACAGCAGCCCTGTAAGCTTTCATTTTCTCCCACAAAAAGGAACTGTGCAATAAATCTCCAGGCTAATAGGGACTTCTTGCTATATATGCAGCTTTGCAAAATCTATGTTTTCAAAATCCAATAAATTTATCCACAAGATATTTCCTTCTTCTATACAAATAATCAGAAGTAAAAAATAACTTTTCTATCTAAAAAAAACACTATAATATATATATATAATATATATGTAATATAATATAATATAATATAAATACACAAAGTCCATAATGCATGTGATTCATTTACAGTATAACCACAACTTCTGAAATAATAAAGAAAAACTAAATCTTAATAAAATATTTAGCTTAAAAATAACCCGTCTATTTTCAGACTTCATTATCAAGACTTTCAGCATTCAAGATAGCATTTATAAATATTCTAAACTCTGCTTCTGCTCTTTCCTCATTGTATTTGCTCAACTTTTTGTCATTTCACTGTTCATTAGCACTTTTATCTGAAGATGAAAAGAGGAAGAGAAAGAAGACAAATTCAATCAACTTGCAACTTATTCTTATTGCTGATAAAAGATCTGAAGAGTAAATTTTAAGCTATTTGTTAAAACAAGATTTGCCTATCACCATATTTAACTTATTATTGTATACAACTAAAGATACGTTAGTAAGGTAGATTATACTTTTATAAGAAAAAGATAAAGAGTTCCTTAAGGATAAAAGCAATTGAGAATATATTAATTCTACCCAAAGACAATAAGATTATAATATGTAAATATAATGAACATATAATCATATATTATAATTAAATATTAAAACATACACAAACACATATTGTGCAACATGGTTTGGTGGAAAGAACTCTCAATAAAGAGCAGGAAATCTGGGTTCTAGAACTGGCTCTGCCACTAGCTGGGCAATCTTAGGTAAGACGATCTAAGGCATGAGCCTCGATTGCCTCAACTGTACAAAGAGGTAGTGGGATAAATGTTTCTAAGGCTCCTTCAAACTTTGACGCCCTCTGTGAGTAGAGACACACATACATATACACACACTTACTTTTATTTATTGGCATGGCTGGTACTCACTAGCACACACCAGGATGGCATGACTGACTGTTCAGAGCCCAACGTCTGTTCTGATTGGTCTGTCAATGCTGTACCAGTTGTTAAGCAGTTTGAATGATCATCCTTATTTACAAGCACTCCTCAAGTTATAAAATGGCTAACATGGATAGCCCTGTGTTTGCAGCCTGCCTTCACACAAAATGAGGATATTCCAAAAGTTAAACAGGCTCTCTTAACCTCTAGTTATGACTTACATCCCTTTCCTACGACCCTTCTTTCTCCTTCAAAACAAGTTTCTACATATTCTTTGCTCTATATTTCTCAACTCTCACTATTCATAACTTACTTAGTTCCACCTAGGTAACTTCTTCCACATACACTGAAACTATTTTTAGCCTTCTTCCTCTGCCCTCTCCTCCCTTCTAAGCCTTGTCCAGTTTTCTCAGGAAAATCTCTATGTCATTCCAATTAGAGCAAAACTAAATCATAAGCATGATTATTAAACCAAGAGTGATGGCAGTGATACATCCAAATAAAGAAAACAAAAGGCATAACAAAGCTCTAGTTTCATCAACCTCTGAAATTTGTAGACACACGCAGGAGTCCAGTCAGAATTCACAAAAACTTCCATTTCATTCCCTTATCCTCCATAATCACCAGCTTTACAGAAAGTAGAAAACTTATCTAAAAGTTGTGGTTTTAATTTAATTTAATAAATTGCTGTTTTATATAATTATAAGAATTGTAATCTCCTAACACACAGTTAATCACTCCTTACTCATTGTATGTTGTAGTATACTATTTTTCCTATACTATTATTATTTGTTGGTGTGTCTATTTCCTCTACTAGAACATCCTGATGTCTTTGATGGCAGGATTCATCTCAGGACAATATTCATCATTGTATCCCCAGTGATTAAGCACTTAACTAATGCATGTTGAAACATGAACATTGCTTTCTTCTACTTTATCTTAAAAAGGTATAATATTTCAGCTATTTGGAGCAAGTAGGTTTTTGTAGACTAGCTAGCCTAGGACTTTAACGCCAGATTTAGAAAAATGTTTGGGGGAGAAATCGATCATAGTTCAAAAGAAACCATTTACAAGTAAACTTCTGAAATTTAATCTTTTTTAAAATTCTTAGCTTAATAAGGGCCTTAGCAATCTTGTAGTCCAACCCCATCATTTACAGATGGAAAAAAAAAAAAAAATGTAAACTCAAGTGGATTCAAGAACCTGGCCCAAAGTCAGTGACAGAGCCAGACTCACAAAGGACTGCCTTCTTAACCCATTGTTTTTTCTGCTATATCATAGAAACCGCACAAATATGTGTGATGTGATTGTGTGGTTTCTTCTACATTCAGTTAAGAATTTTAAAGACAAGTTATTTTAGACATTATGTCAGAGTTTTTTCAGTTAATTGACTATATCTTTATAATATATGAATGCTAACAATCATTATTCATTATTGGCTGAGGAATACATTACAAGGACTTCCAAGTGTCTTTAAAGACAAATTACAAAGTTCACATTTAATAAAAACAAGTTGAACACCAACTACTGATCGTAGGAGTACATTCTGATCATATTAAGAAGTCTTTTCTATGGATTCTAATTTAAGTTCCAGTCTACATTTTATTCTTATTAATTTTATATCTTTGTGTGTTTATTTAGAGAGGACATTGTCTCAATAACCTATGTATACAATTGAATACCAACTTAAAAATGGGAAGTCTAAATACAGTCAATAGTAAATGAATATACAAAGTATTTTGTACCAAGCACCTCTAATATACTATAATTTTGAGAGAGAAAAAAGCTAAATTCATTATAGCAGAAAAAAGATTTCTTGGATATCCTGAAGCCTCAAAAACTTGGCCAAACTATTGTTCGATTGCACACAGTTTGTGTCTTCATGCTCAGATGTTGTTGAAACAGCAGACTTAAAAGAAATAATGTCAATGAATCCTACCAAGCACTATACATGACCTCTGGGGTAATTAGCAATCATTCAAAAGCAACAAGACTAAAATGTTCTATTCTTTATTACTGTCAGCTCTTATCTTGATCAGCATTTTAATAAAGATGGTTCGTTTCTAAGACAGTTTCATGAATCAGTCATAATTACATTCTGACATGCAGTGAATAGTAAAGCAAAACTAAATATCACTTCATCAACCTTTCTAACCTTTATGCAAGTATTAACTGTAAATAATTTTTACACAATCCTACAACAGAAAATCTGCATATTTCTTAGCTTTGTACATACTTTACCCCAAATGAATTTCCTGTGACCTATACCTGAAAAACACAATCAGCCATAATTATCCAGTTTTGTGAGATGTTCAGGTGTTGCCTTTCAGAGTTCAAATCAACTTTGAGTATAAAAGGCTACTTTATTCTACAAATGGCACAATATGCAAAATGGGTTAAGTAGCCAAAAGCATCTCAGAGCATTGTGCCTTGAAAGAAGTCTATCCAGAATCAAAACGTCAGAACAAAAATACACCAAAGCAAAGCGACACATAAAAATAGATTCATAGATTAAACACAAAGGAATGGATCACTGATGACTGCTGCAGAAAGTCTGATCATTAAAATATGTTAAAAGAGGAATATTAATTAGAAGGAAATCTGAGCACTTAAGTATCCGAAGGGTAGTTTTTTAAAACATAATTCCAGAATAGCTGACAGAGGAGAGTGAAAATTATCAGAAATATAAAACTTACTTAGAGATGCTATTCCAATATTGAGGATAATGTGTAAACTCTTTTAGTCCCCCTCCCCACCAAAATACAGGATTTACTTTAGAATTTTGAAATAGCTAATTTCTCTTTTTGCTGAGGGCTAATTTTTAAAAATACTTTAGATAGTCAAAGTGAACATAATTCAACTACCAGAATAAATTGATACTGCATTTTAGGTGACTTATTGTCTCAGGTCTCAGGAAATTTCCAAATAGATGCAATACTTTCTCCAGAATAATTTGTTTTCCCGGTAGTGGATACAGAATATCCACACAGAACTAAGTTCCCAAACCTGTATTTCCACTGTCTCTCAAATAAATTTAAGGTAAATCTACTGAGTAATATATTTAAACAAACTGATTTCCATTTAAAAACTTAAATACAATAAAATAGGAACATACCATTTTACTTTGTGTAATTTCAATTTGAAAAATAAGTTCTTTCAAAAACCAATCTAAAGTCATGCCCCATGTTTTCTTATACATTTTATTATAAAAACAACCTTACTAGAATGTTACCAATCCGAGGCAAAAAGGAATATAGCAAACATCTTTTTCATTTGGGATTAAAAACACAAACATGCATGTCTTTTAGGTGATAATTTTTGTTTAACTCTTCTATTTAGCTATCTTGATCATTATTCCTTTCTCTTATTGGAGGTGCAAGCAAAGAAGGGAAAAGAAGTGTTGATTTAAGAAAACAGATTTCCCAGAAAGAAAAAAACTGTGATTAAGATTTAAACAAAAGCTAAAGATGGCTTCCTCTGAGCCCTGATGAGGTCCGCTACCTCATTACTAACAACTGAAAACTTGTGATGCATTTTGTTTCAAGAGAATCCAAAAGTCCTTGCTATAAAGCAGACAGGGGGGTGCAGAGTCTATTCACTCTTTCTGTATCACAACCATTGTGTAAGAAGTATAAAACACTGCCTTTATGCTGCCAAGCCACAATGACTCTTCCTACATCAAAGGATTTTCACTACTAGGGGTTTTTCTTCAAAATTTATTCAAGCTAAGGGCAGAGAGACAACAATTCATACACGCTAATTACGTCTAATTATCTATTCCCTTTTCTGACCAGCTTCGGCCAGTGTTATTTGCTATCTGGATTTCTCACAACCTCCCTTTGCCCTGTCCATCCAGCCCAACAGTGAAGGCTTTGAAGAAAACAGTTGTGGCTTTTTAGAGTTTTCTCAATATAGAGTTCAAGCAAATTAAATAATTATTCTGTTAGTTTTGACACATTTATGCGTTAAATATGAGGACCTCTTGGTTAATTTGGCAAATTCCTCACATCTCTTCATGGGTGGAATCATAGTAACACCCTCTCTTACAGGAGCTTCTCCTCATGCTTTCTTTTCATGATCTAAATGAAATGTTTATTGGATTAAAGTTCTTCTCTGCAGACCTCCATGGTGGCCTATGACAAAGAGCTTAAAAGTTCTATTAATTGGCTTGAGTTTTCAGGGACGGGAAAGAGAGAATTTTATTTCACATTACATCACTAGCCAAGAAAATTGCCACGTGTAATTAAACTAATTTATCTCATGAGTCAAAGAAACAACTAATTCATATTTAAGACACACTTCCTTTAAATCATTTTCGTCCTCAAAGAATTGATTTCTTGTAATTTAACAAAAAATAAGCATTTACTATCTAAGAGAAGAGAATTCAAGGCCTAAACAGTATATATTTTACATACAAGCAATAGTTTGCTGTATCCCAGTTTGAAACAAACACATAATTTATATATTTCATGAGAAACCTTTATTTTTATTTTATATAAGACAATTATAGAAAATATTATTTTAAATGGTATACACCCCAAATTACTTTGCCATAGGTAGGCCCTGACTAATAGAAGGTGTACCTCCTGGTATGAAGATGGACAAGAATTACATTTTAAATCCACATCACAACGATTTTTATTCTAGATATTTATTAATTTCAAGGACACAGCACAAAAATACCACCACAATAAAGTTTAATGCCTGTCACTACAGCCAATTTTCTTAAATACATTGTCTTAGACATATACGAAATAGCCAAGTTTATGAAAATTTCTTACATGTATTTCCTTAATTTATTTAGCCTAAAACTTGGTAATTATAGGAATGTTTTGCAAGTCAAATAGTCATTTTTGTATCTTAAAATATTAATACTAAAATTCAAATGAACACTTTCATGGTTTGTGGGGGAAAGACAAAACTCTTTTCAATTCAGGAGTTCAGTCTGCTACTTTTGTTCTGTCTTTTGTTTCTTTCAATCTTAAGTATTAAAAAGCCAACTCATAAGTAAAGACATTATCACACTAACAAAGGGTTAATCCCTGCTAGGCTGACTCAGGTGACAACACAGTGGAGGTCAGTGGGGCTGACACTGACCTCAAAAGCTGATTCTGATTATTTAGCCCTGTGAAAGCTCTAGTATTGAAAATTATAATGAACAAACTGACAAATCAATTTCACCAATGAAATGAAAATTGTGGCAGGAAAAAGTGGGAAACATACACTTAGCAAGTCTATGAATCCTAACGCAGGTGGCTGGACAAAAGCTGAACATTGAAACCTTTTATCTAAAGGTTATAAACAACTTCTCTAAAGGTTATAACCAGAGATCCACCATGAGAATATTCTCAAAGAGTTCACTAAAGGTATAAGATTCCTTGGAAAAAATTCCTCAGGAAACAAAAACACAAAGGCTAATATACAGCTTAATTTTTTTTAAGTTTTAGATAAAGGATGCATAACAGCTGAAAAACATTAACAACCACATAGAAGAAATGAAGTCATTATCTGAACACTAAATAAATATTATAAAAGTAGTAATAATAATAATAAAACTATTACAACCTCAGATTATAAAGTATTTTTATGTGTTGCATAATTAAACCCAAAAAATATTAAACCAAATCAGATTATAATGCTTTCCAAATGGGCAACTCTTTATCAGGAAAAGGAAATTCATATTCATCAGAGTTCATGCTAGTATCTTATTTTTCTCTAATTCCGTCAACTAACTGACATTCATCAAAGAGAAAATTATACTGTAGAATGCCTTGTTGGTTATTTTTGGCCATCTTACAGTTACCATTTCAGTAATCTATTAATCACCTAACTCGCTGAATTTTAAACAGAAATAAAAAACTTAAAAAAGAAGACAGTATGCTAAAATGTTAGTATTAATGAAAATTAAAGTGCTCTATTACTGACAACAGAATCTATCACTATGTGGCAAAAACACTACATACAATATTGCACATGAACATTTTCCACGGACAGATTATTTTAGATTTGTCCATACTGTTAAACTGATTAAAAAAGAAAGTTAATGAAATTCACATGGAGAATTTTTTTTAGCTCTAAAAGTTATGAATAGCATCTATCTCTTTCACTGCTCATTATGGAATGAATCAAACAAAATGGTTTATGTAAGTGTAAATGATGGAATGAACAGATTTTTACCTAAATATAAAACACCTGTCCAAAATATCATGGATTGCTGGAACTTGGTAAGATGAGAATAGCAATGCTTACCAGGCAATCCATTTATCAAGAAGGCCAATAATAGCAGTCTAGTTGAAATTAACTTAAGAAATCATTCTTCTGATCAAAACACCAATAGGTCCTCTTTTCCACAATAATTTTAAATAATGTTTACAATGCAATGAGATTACGTTCAATGTATATTATTCACTGAATGTACATTTAACACATGCTACTTTTTTAATGTATAAAATGGAGGATATTTCTAAGAAAGTTGATTCTAACAAAGCTTATATTTCTCAAGTTATAGAATTATTTGAAATTGAAACTGAACCACCCTCTTGTCTTTTGGTTCACCAGCTTTCCTCCCTTCTATCAACCATTTATCCAGCAAGCTCTTAAAATGTCACTTTCTCTAAGACCTACTAATGAATCTATGCTGACACATGATTTCCATCACATAAAGCAAGTCACAGTTTATAGAAAAAAAGTGCCATTTACATATGTTACTTTAAACAGTTGTTTATCTCTCTGTCCTTCGTATGTCGTACAGCTCAGGGGTAAGAAAACTTTTTCTGTAAAGGGTCAGATAGTAAATATTTTAGGCCTTCAAGGCCATAGGTCTCTTGCCACAATTACTCAACTCTAGTTTCACTGTAGTGTGAAAACAGCAAGAGACAATACATAAACAAGTGAACATTAAGTTTTTCAATACAACTTTATTTACAAAAACAGGTAGCAGGCCAGATTTGGCCACTGGCTATACTTTATTAACCCCTGGTATAGATTATCACAGTCTGCTTTAAAATACTGTAGTACAGTTATAGAATGGTGCTATGTAGACACCAACAAATGCTTTCACAATTATATCTGTTCATATACTTTAGAAAAATTACCTAAGTTCTATTAAAGTCACAACAAAGATTCTTCAAGAACAAATCGGTACAATCAGGACGTTATGTCATATGGTCAACAAGAAGTTTCAAGTTTGAAGCAGGCACAATAATCATAATATTAATCATCTTTTTCCATAAATAAGGGAATGTTAAGTACCAAAATAGTTTTTTTTTAAATTTATGTACAATACAAAACATATTCTGCTTTTATTTTTGGAGGAAAAACTCTGAGTTTTAAATAAATTTCCAAGCCTCAAGTAAACAGAAGAATAGTGATAGCTATTATTTTGTGAAAAATCTCAATGAACTAATTACTAATCACAAAATTTTTAATCTATAATTCTCATGCTTCTGTGTCTTTTCCATGTCCTTTTTCCTCCATGATGAACGCCCTTTCCCACTTTGCCTGGTAACTTTTATTTGTCTTTCAAGTCTTAATTTAAGCATCTCTCCTCTTTGAAAATACTCCTGACATGCACCAGCTTTCCCACTCAAACCGCTAATGTGGGGTGGGGCCCCTTTTCTATACTCTTTAGCATTCTGTAGTTCACTCAGTTACAGAAGTTCTCACGTGATACAAAAAAATTTTTATTGTCTGACTTACCAGAATAAGACAATATTTAATCAGATTCAATGACCACCATGCCACTGTTGTCTTACCATAATATCCCCATTTATAAGTTGTTAATTTTGACTGGTGGTATAAATCTTAAAGTAGTTTGCTCAGGAAGCTTCAAAAGGACTATAATTCCTAAGTTACGATACATCCAAAAATACACATCTATGAGCTTAGATTTTCATGACAGCCCAGCCGACAAGAGGATACACCATTTTTTTTAATATACTACAAACTACTCTATTCTATTATAGTATCTACTCATGGCAAACAAGTCGCAGTTTAGCTTGCTTTTTCTTCTATGGAATTAAAGGATTCTTTCTTTATCCTTGAAGTTCAGTTATGCACCAGAAAAATGTATTATTCTTCTATTTTATCTTATGTTCTATTTTAGAAATAGGAATTATGTGAATGTTTGATCTCTGTTGTCTGCTTTCTACATCCAGCGTCTTCTCTGTAACAGTTTTTCTCTCTGACTATTCTAGCTTCGTTTTGTGTGATTTTTTTCATAAGTCTGGTCTCTTTATCACTGATTTTATTTTCAGAAGTGCTGGTTCTTTAACTTGCTTTTTCTAAGACGTTTTTCACTTTTTTAATGGGTCCACCCTTGGTCTGTTTTCTTAGCTCTGCTAGCTCACTTTTCATCTAATCTTATAGTTATTTCATCTCCGATCTCTTATTTTATCAGTACCATAACTTCTTTAATTTCTTTTAAAATATAGAAAAGTTCTATCTGAAAAAGTCTCCTATTTCCTGAGGTAGTTCTTCTTCCAAAGTATATTCTTCATGTGCTTTTACTTGTTACTCCATGTCTTTGTGTCCTGTCTGCTCCTCCTGCTTCCTTCCTATGCCTGCCATTCTATTTCTTTTAACGATAGCCTCCATACATAGAACCTACGTTCAATCCATTTTGCTTGTTGCTGAATATGGGTAGTCCTACTCAGGTCTGCTGATTTCCTAAAAAGGGTAAGCAAAAATTTACCTGCTAAAAATTGGTTCTTATTATAAAAATAATACAAGATTGTTCCAGGAATCTTGGAAAAGTCTTAAAGAGAAAATTTAAATCATCTATAATCTTATTATCCAGAAATAAGTTCTATTTATCTTTTGGGATATTCATTTCGAGTATTTTTCCATGCATGTATATTACTTCTATAAAAGAGCAATAGATATACTCTTGCATCATATTTTTCTCAGTCACATTATCTGTGATCATTATTCTACATTATCAAAAGCTTCTTAAAAATATCATTTCAATGGACCTGGAGAGCATTATGCTAAGCAAAATAAGCCAGACTGAGAAAGACAATCACCATGTGATTTCACTCATATGTAGAATATAAACAAACACGTGGACTAAGAAAATAGCTCAGTGGTTACCAGGGGAAGGGGCCTGGGGGCTAGGCACAGGGAGTAAAAGGGAGCACTTAAGTGGTGATGGACGAGAAATAATATACAAGTGAAATTTCACAATGATGTAAACTATTATGAACTCAATAAAAAAAATCATTCCACGTAAGTATACTATATCCCCTCATGTGACTGTACCATCATTTACTTAATGATTCCTCTAAACATGGGAGAGAAAGATGTGCCCATGACTGTTTTTTTAATAGTTATCCTGTTTATATTTTTTTATCTATGGAAAAAATATGGAACTGAGTTCCTGAAGTACAAAAAATTCTGCCTTCTTCTTCCTTACAATTAAAAAGTAAGAAAGAGACAGATACTTTTGGCAAAGGTAGAGTATTTAGAATTCAGTTTTGCCCTCCTGTCATAAAGCATTAAGACACTGGACAAAACATGTAAAACTTCTGATATCAGACATAACACAATATGTAGCAAAGAATAGCAATCCCTGAGATGTGGGAAGTAAATCAGGCAAACAAGCATTCCATTTTCCCTGGCTTTCTGCCTAGAGGCAATTTCTAGACTGCAGCACAGCAGTCTAAATGAATTGAGGAGACAGTGATCAGTTTCGGGAAGCTGAGGCTGTTGGGATTTGCACAGTAGAGTTCACTAAAGAAGAAAGCTATGTAGAGAAGGAACTCCAGATATCCTCATAGGGAATGTCTGTAATCTTTGGCTGAATACTAAATTGCATATGCATAAAGTGAAACTCCACAAGACTCAGCAAAGAACAATCCACACAAAGCTGGGAGATATAAGCATTCTGAACAGCCAAGGAGAGAGACTTCAATGAACACTAAGGGGATTCAGTAGAGAGCCTAGAAGGGTCACACCTAAAGAAAAACTAAAATAGTCCTAGAGTAAAGGCCACTCTAGACACTCTAACAAAGCTTAAAAACAAGCCCCAAAAGGATCAGGCTGATGTGCAAGAAACTTAACCACTTGCCAAAATAAAGTTCAACAGCCTTAAAGGAACTAACAGAGACTCAACATAATCATCACAATGTCCAGCATTGAATCACAAATTACTAAACTTGCAAAGAAGCAGGAAAATAGGACTCACAACCAGGAAAAAAAAATCAAACTCTGGAAACAAAAGCAGAAATGACAGAGATGATAGAATTAACAGACAAGGACTTTTAATAAACTGACTTCTGCTTCTAGGAGGATGAAGTAGGTGTACTTTTCCCTATTCCTCCTGCTATATACTATTTAAAATCCTGAAAAATTATACACAAAACAAACATAAGAAGACACTGAAAAGTGGAAAGAAGGAAAAAAACTAGGGACCTCCAGACCTGAGGGACAACAGAATGGTGAGTTCTCTGGGGGTTTTTTTTGACTCATACATTCCAGACTTGGAGCTGAAGAAGCCAGCAACCCAGAAATGCCAATGGACACAGACAACCGAGGCCCCAACAAAAGCCTGCTCTCTTTAGCCAAAGAGGCCGGAAAATGGCAGCATAACAAGAAAGAAAACTTTTTGACAATAACTGTCCTACTGAAACAAACACCACAGAAAAAAACTGAAGTCACCTTTACCCATTCCAGCAAAGGCTGAGGGAGCCCAGAATTACACTTTCACAAGGCTGTAATGAGGCATCCCAACACTCCTGCCAGGATGAGTCAGAGAAGGCCAAGTAGGGAGCCAGAAGTTTCATCCCTACCAGTCAATACTGAGCACCACCCTCCCTCCCTCCCATGATGTCAGTGGAACCTCTCCACCTGCAGTAACAAGGAGCATCGCTCAGTGGAGGCTGATTAGGGAACATGGACTTCTACCCATAGCTGGCAGTAATGATACCATGCCTCTCCTTCTTCTGCCAGAATAGTGTCAAAAAAAGCCACCTAAAACTAAAAGTTTAAAGAAGACACACAAGTAAGATGCCAAACATCACTAATCATTTAAGAAATGTGAATCAAAACTACAATAAGAGACCACTTCACGCCCATTAGGATGGCTATTATCAAAATAATAATAATAACAAGCGTTGGCAAGGATGTGGAGAAACTGGAACCCTTGTGCATTGCTGGTGGGAATGTAAAATGGTGCAAATGCTGTAGAAAACAGTATGGCAATTCCTCAAAAAATTAAATATAGAACTACCATGTGATCCAGCAATTCCACTTCTGGGTATATACACAGAAGAATTAAGAGCAGGGACTCAAACAGATATTTGTACACAAATGTTCAGAGCAGCATTATTCTCAATAGCCAAAAGTTGGAAACAACCCAAATGTCCATTAACAGATGAATGGATAAACAAAATGTGGTATATACATATAATGGAATATTATTCAGCCCTAAAAAGGAATGGAATTCTGACACACGCGTGAATGAACCTTGAAGACATTACACTAGATGAAAAAAGCCAGATACAAAGGAAAAATATTATATGATTCCACCTATGTAAGGTACCCAGAAATGGAAAATTCAGAGATGAAAAGTAGAATGGTGGCTACAGAGAGTTGGGGGAGGGGGAGAATGGGGAGTTGTTATTTAATGAGTACAGAGTTTCAGTCTGAGAAGATGAAAAAGTTCTGGTGATGGATGGTGGTGATGGTTGCACAAGTGAATGTACTTAATGCCACTGGATTGTATATTTAAAAATGGTTAAAATGGTAAATTTTATGTTATGGGTATTTTACCACAATAAAAAACTGATTAAAAAAATAAAATCCAAAGTCTCATGACAAATTATCAAAATGTCCAAGTTTCAAGTGAAATTCACTTATACCAAAACCCAAGGTCTCAAACTGAATGTAAAAGGACAATCAATAGATGCCAACATCAAGATGATAGAGATGTTAGAATTATCTGATAAAATTAACCCAGGAATACGCAATTTAAAGCAGACCTGATAAAAATGCTTCAACAGGCAATTATAACTACACTTGAGACAAAGGAGCTTATGTTACTACTTAATAATAAAATCATTTAAAAAGTTCCATTCAAAAGCAATATTTAATAATTTTAAATCTGCATGCAACTTATAACATGGCCTCCAAATATGTAAGGCCAATGACAGAATTATAAGAGAAACAGACAAATTCAAATCATAAGGAGGAGACATTTTTCATAAGCTTCTCAGTAACTGATGGAGAAATACATAAGAATAAAGATTTGAACAGCATATATGGTGTGTTCAGCTATATATATTATCACATACAACAACTGGAGAGTACTTATTTCCAAAAATACAGAGAATATTTACAAAAATTTTCTACATGTTGGGCCATAAAGCAAGTTTCAACAAATTTGATAGGACTAAAGTTGCACAGAGCATATTCTCTGACCACAGTGCAATTAAGCATTTCTTAAGAAAACAATAACAAGAGGATAACTGGAAAATTCTCATACGCTTGGATAAGAAACATACTTCTAGATAATTCATGGCTTAAAGAAGATATCACAATGGAAATTAGAAAATACTTTGAACTTGATGGTGAAAATACTAAATATCGAAACTGCACGGATGCAGCTAGAGGGAAATAAATAGCCTGAAATACATTTAGGAAAGAAGGTTGAAATGAGATTAAAAAATTAATCTTAGTAAATCAGAAAAAGAACAGCAAAATAAACTCAAAGAAAGTTCAAGTGAGAGCAAAACAGGAACCTCCCTACTTAACAGCAGTGGAAATTCTATGTAAGGGTTTGGTTTTTGCTTTGCTTTGCTTTGTTTTAAGGAGCTACTCCAGGAAGGCTTCCTAGAGGGAACGCACCTGAGCGTTTTCTATATCCTTTCCAGTTCTATGGCTTTTTCCTTTTTCTTAATAAATTGTGGTAAAATATACGTAACATAAAAATTTATCATTTTTAAGTGTACAATTTAATGGCATTGAGTACATTCACGATGTTATGCAACCATCACCACTATCTATTTCCAGAACTTTTTCCTCGTCCCAAACAGAGACTCCATACCCACAAAACAAGAACTACCCCGTCGCCTCTCCTCCCAGCCCTTCGTAACATCTATTTTTACTTTCTGTCTCTCTGAATTTGCCTTTTCTAGGTACCTCAAACAAGTGGAATCATATAATATTTGTCCTTTTGTGTCTGGCTTCTCTCAGTACATTTTCAAGGTGCATCCATAATGTAGCAAATGTCAGAACTTCATTCCTTTTTATGGCAGAACAATGTTTCATTGTATGCATATACCACAACTTGTTTCTTAATAACTTATTAGTCTTCCTCATTATTCCTACTATCTTATCAAAATATCATTGTTTACTACAAGCTTAAGTTTTTGCTATTTTGCAATATTTTAAGCGACAAATCACAAGTTCTTGTGGTGAAGTACAAACTTGTTACCACTTGGTTTATAGAGGAGAACATAAAGGAAAAATTGATTTTACACTCTACTTTTTCCCCAAATAAATTTCTATGCTGTTTATAATCTCTTTTTATTAAACTAAGATTCTGTATTTGTTTTAAGATTGACTTCTACTTTTCTCTCAGCTGGGCCAAAACGAAAGAGAAACACTAGCACATGTGAATAAGCAAAATGCCACTTAAATTGACGTGAAACAAGCTCTCCTTACAAGGGAAACTTCATATACCCACCAAACAGCTCCAGGGAAACAAGCTCCAGTCTACTTTTCATCTTGCTGATGTTTTGTAACATGTGAAAAGTCTTTTGAATAAATGAGACATTTTAGATCTTTTCTCATCCAATCTGGTATTTAGTTTCCTAGGAATTTCAGTTCATGTTCAATTTCAAATTGAGTACTATTTATCTCAGTTCTTGTTCGATTTCAGATTTGGATTATTCATCTCTTTGATTTTCCTTCCTCTTTAAAAAAAAAATTAAGGGTGGGAAAAGGAAAGGAAATTAAATCCAATCTGGCCAATTTAGGAAACTATTAATAATGCTATTGTATATTGAAGTATGACAAATTGCTAGCCAAAAAATAAGGTTTGGGGTAAAAAAAAAAAGAAAGGACAGCTACAAAGTTCCCTGAGAACCTTTTAACTTGTTTCATTCTATGAGCTTTCTCTCTTTATATTTTGTGTATTTTATGCTACTTGTGTATTTTACGTATTTTAAGATGCTATTTTTGGCACCTCTTTTTCTTAGCTTCCCTATGTACATTTTGGTATCTATGTACACCATATTACTTCGGATTCCTGGCGTGGAGAAAACACATCAAACCTACCTTCTCCCCTAATGGAAAACATGATTATAAAGGGGAAAAAAATTACCAACAGCATAAATCTTCAAAAAGTACTTTTCCTTATATCTAAAAATATCTGAGAGAAATTAAAACCCTCTGGGAAGCTAAAAGTGGTCAAGGAAACAGATGTTTGAATTTTCCTAAGTATAGCACAGGGATTAAGCTTGGCATCAACAACAATTCCAACTAAAGTATACTTCAGAAGGTCGCCTGACTGTATCTTTAGAATGTTTGAAGATAAAATGTTTTTACTTCTCCTTCTTTGTAGGAATTTTTGAGGTTTTAGGTTTTTGTTTTAAAAACACAACTTTATCCTTTCTTTAGTCATGTTGTCATAGACTGGGAAAAGTATGGAAATTATATTTTGGTACATATGCTTCTTTTTCATACTTATTACATTTTGCTTTGTGTTATAGATATCTGTGTACACACTATATGCCCAACTAGATTATAAATGACTTACAAGCAAGAAACTAGCCTATTTCATGATTATATTATCCATTACGCCTAAAGTAGAACTTTGCACATAGTAGGGTCTCAATAAATATTGGTAGAATATAGAAGTATTGAGTAATTGTGTAAAAAATTACTTAAAATTAACAGTGAAAAGGGAGACTACTTTATTCTTAATCATATTGTAATGAAGACTATTTTAAACTCTATGCGGTGATGATACACAAATATTTAAACTATTTATGTGCCTCAACTTGACATAATTTCATGATAACTTGATGGCAATCACATTTAAATATATTAGAATATTTTTATAATAATGCTACTCTAGAATGGCAACTTTAATAGCTGGGAAAACACGTTAATGGCCATTAGCCTGAAGGAAACAGGGAACATTAAACCTTTTCTTCAGAAATCAATGTATAAGTTTAAACAATCTACTGTAATAGTTATGAGGAAACCTCAAATTAAAATTTATAAAATGCAAACTATCAAATGTTTCAGTTAGACAATAATTTAGACTATATTTTGTAATTTTTCCTGTGTACACATTGATGAATACTATATAAAAAGATCCTTTTCTCCTTTACTGTCTTTGACTATTACTATCTAATATCAAAATGAATTTTGCTTGGGGCCAGCCTGGTGACATAGTGGTTAAGTTCGGCATGCTCCACTTTGGCAGCCTGGGTTCACCAGTTCAGATCCCAGGCACGGACCTATACCACTCATCATGCCATGCTGTAGTGGTGACCCATATACAAAATGGAGGAAAGACTGGCATGGATGCTAGCTCAGAGCAAATCTTCCTCATCAAAAATTAATTAATTAATTAATTGATTAATTAATTAATTCTGCTTGAATGCAAGACCATGGCAATCCTATAAAAGCCCTTGATTATCAATCAATACAATATTAGTCAGTGAACGCAAGTAAGTGATTTTCCTTACCTTCAGGACAGCTATGAATGGTACAAAGTTAGCTCTTTGGAGTCCATTTTTATAAAGATCTGAAAGAAATACTTTGTATTAGCTTTTTACTGAGCCTAAATCATAATGTTAGCTTATATTTTAGCCTGGCAAATAAAGTTTTTTACTGATAAAAAGATAAAGGAGCAAAAGAGAAGAAAATTAACCAAAATTGATTTCTATTCTGGTATTACACAAAATTCATAATATTCTTAATAAGAGAAATATTAACAATCACAGAAAGAAGATCAAAAGGCAGTCAATCAAATTACCTTTAAACTATAATACAAAGCAACGAAAGAACTGCTTTTCACAATTCACAAATGGTATCATAAATGATCCTAAATCAATACTACAAGAAAATAATGTATTTAAACAGATTTAATAATTCAATATATAGGATTCTACTAGGAAAGGAATTATATTTTCCTTTTCTCAATCTATAATAAAAGTTCTCTATACAGAATTAAAAGTGTGTAATAAGATTAGCCTTTTAAGAAAACACATCAATAGATAAAACTGTGCATGTATTTGTATCAAAGTTATATATTTGTCATTAACATAAATGACATTAAGACCACTTTACTTTAAAAGAAATTACCAAAAATTAAAACTCCATTCTTAACAGACTGTGAATTTAATGCAATTGTATATCATAAACAGGTAGCATCCATTGCCTTAGAATATTTTATATATATGTATGTGTCACAGAATATTTTATATATATGTATGTGTCACAGTATCTGTAAGTTCAGACACATATACACACACATTGTTAAGAGCAAACAAGTGGAAAGGGGCAACATATTGTAAGCTTTGCATATTTTTCTTTAAAAATGGAGATTTGGAATATTTTTCAAGAGGGCGAAATTTTATTGCATATGAAACATTCCTAAAAGTCAAATCTATAAAGTAATAAGATTTTAAAAATAAAAAAGTATAACAATGAGAACAGTAAAAAGTTTTCTCAACAACAAAAAACACAAATTAGATTATGTCTCAATTTTTTTTACGAATTGCATTATAGGATCCTTTCTATATTTCCTTGTTTAGAGAAAACTTGATAACTAAAATAGACTTCAATTGCCACATTTACTTATGGAAATAAAACATGGTCATTAGGAAACATTTATTCTCTTTATAAAAATATTCATCATAACATCATTACAGTGAAGAAACTATTTGCATAAGCTCTTTGGTTAATTAAGGACTAGAGGCTTTAATCCAGTTACATTTAAAATTTTTATTTAGGGTTAGTATAAAAGGTAAGATAATGCTGGCCAGGCTGTCAGGATTTCAAAATTCAAAATGAGATCTTTTCTTTCCTGTAATCAATACCTTGAATGAGTAAAATGGGTAAAATGCAAGAAACAGGTTTAAAGTTAGGTATTTTCATAGTCTTCCCTAATACCAAGTTGCTGGAGAAGGTGCATAAAAATATTGCTGTATGATAAGAGTTGATAGCTATGATTGCCAGCAAGTGGTAAAAATCGAAAATAAAATAATTTTTAAAATGCAGTCAATGTTTATAACAGCTTTATTCTTAATAGCTAAAAACTGCAGGGGCCCGCCCAGTGGCACAGTGGTTAAGTGCGCACATTCCCGCTTCGGCAGCCCAGGGTTGGCTGGTTCGGATCCCGGGTGCGGACACGGCACCGCTTGGCAAACCATGCTGTGGTAGGCGTCCCACGTATAAAGTAGAGGAAGATGGGCATGGATGTTAGCTCAGGGCCAGTCTTCCTCAGCAAAAAGAGGAGTATTGGCAGCAGATGTTAGCTCAGGGCTAATCTTCCTCAAAAAAAAAACACAAAAAACTGCAACTTTATTTGTAATAGCCAAAAATTGGAAGCAATCCAAATTTCCATTATTAGGTGAATGGATAAACAATCTGTGGCATATACGTAAAAAGAAATACTACTCAGCAATAAAAAGGATAAACTATTCATACACAGAACAAACTAGATGAATCTCAAAATAACTATGCAAAGTAAAAGAAGCCAGACCAAAAAAGGGGAGGGGAGTACATACTGTGAGACTCCACTTATATAAAACTCCTGAAAAAACAAACTAATCTATAGTAAGAGAAAGTAAATCAGCAGTTGCCTGGGGAAGGGCCAGGGTGTAGGTGGGACAGAGATGGCGGGGAGAGATGAAAAAGGGGATGAGGAAAGTTTCAGGTGTGATGGGAATGTTCATTATATTGATTGTAGTGGTGATTTCACAGATGTATATTTACGTCAATATTTTTTAAATTGTACCCTTTAAACATGTGCCACTTATTTTATGTCAATTATGCCTCAATAAGTTCTTTTAAAATTTACTGGGAAAAAAACGTAGACAACATTAGTGCGTATCAAAGAACACAATGTTATAGAATTTAACATATTGCGCTAATCAAGGTTTATCTATAAGGTAACATTTTGGTATTACTCATGGAATAATAACTTTTTTTTATGGACAGATAAGGCTCTGGGATGTAACTTATCACGCATGCACCTTTTAGTTAGTCGGCAATGAGAGATGTAAAGGCCCACTTGTAACATTCTTGATTAAAAGATTTCCACTCATCAGCGAAGTTAAAGCAGAATAACAATGTCATTAAGTCTTCAAGATTTAATTTTCTAAAGGGTTAACTTTAAAAAGAAAATCCACCTTTACAGGGATATATAATTCAAACTTTATGCTCTGAGAATTATTTTCTATACAAAATTCTAAACAGAATTCATTTGGCTTGAAAACCTTTAGGTTTTTACAGGACACTTAAGTGAAAACGGACTGTATTCATTAAATTGAAGAGTTTTTTGCAATTCAAATATTATGCTAATTATCAATGCAATAGATCCATCTCCTGAAACATTATGTAGCTATAAAATTTTTAATATTAGTTGTTTAGTATCATTTTTCTTATATATAAAGCTTTCATAATACATTTATATTAATATTTGTCATTATTTACTAAATACTTTTTAAAATTCAGCAGAAGTTTTTGCCTATGATTTTTTAATGATCTCTAAACAGAGCTAAATGAGCACTTGCACATATAAGATAGAGTACTGGAATTATGGGACATTCATTTCTTGAGAACGGTATAAGGACTTCTACATTCTCCTCAGTGAATAACTATAATAATACTTACAGATGAAATACATGCAAAGAGGACTTTTTAAGTAATTATAAGGATCTAAATACTTTGGAGATGCACATGGATATGCAGATCTTTTCCTTAAAAATTCAAGCGTCAAAACCAACAGGGTGAATAATGCTTATTCATGTAATTACATATCGGTTTAGAGTAAGAAAAACTTTTAAGACAGGATATTAAAAGTTTTCCTATAAATTAACACAAAATAATTACACACCTTATGGAACCAATCTGATTTACCATTCCAGGAGATTCTTATTTTAGTATAGAGTAAAAGAAAATGGCAGCTTTAGACCATTTAAGCAGCGAGAGCTTACTTAGCTTCTTTTTAAAAAACTAATTAGAGTTCAACATACATTTATGAATTCCTACTATACGTCTGTGCTGAAATGAGTGCTGAAGATATAAGATAAAAAAAAGGAGGAACTAGGATTTATAGAACAGCTCCCAGGAGCCAGGCAATTTGCTAGGCAAGGTATGGTACACAAATTAACACTACAAAGTAGACATTTCTACTCAACTTTACAAATAAAGAAACTGATATTCAGAGTTGTTTAAATAATTTGCTGCATTACTAGCCAATAATTAATATATCCAGGAGTCAAGACCTTTAATGCTGCTAAAACTTGCAGACTTTTTCAGAAGCATGCTGTGACCACTTGGGCTCATCACAGCTGACAGACACAATCAGACCACAATCGTGATTCAAGGTAAAAAGGGACACAAAACATAAACAGAAAAGACAGAGCAAGAAGTTATTGATTTTATCAAAGGCTGCTTTAGAGAGGTAACAATGGGACTGGACTACTTCGGGAAAATGAGCAGGATGCCACCAAGCAGAGAGGAAGAAACGGTATTGTAGGCAGAAGAGTCAGCATGAGCTCATGACTCTCTCTTCCTTCTTTTCTAATACTATACAGTCAATTACTCAAATGCCACGTTCTCTATCAACCTTCCTTGAATCCACTATAGTAGACAAACTTTTAGAGTGGCTCTCCCGAATTCCCAGACCCGGCATTATAGCTTTGTGTAAATATTGGACACCAGGAACAAAGAACAGTTATCCCTGAGAATAGGAAACAACAAATGCAGTGAGTTCTACAACTGCCCCAGCTTAGTGCCTGGTGAAAGTTTATAGAACTCTGCACAGGGAAGGGGAACCCAGGCAGAGACTGGCAGTCTCCCTGAATTGAGATGGATGAGAGTCCAGGGAAGAAAATGCAGCTAGAGTTCACAGGACAGAGTACTAGAGAAGAGAAAGCTGCCCAGTGAAAAAGTTCTAGAGATCTGCTGAGGGGCCCAATTGAGTTCTCAGCTGAATACTGTTGAGTCCAAGTGTGTGAGGAAACTACCCAAAGCCAGCCAAAGAATCATCTGAAAGTATTAAAGAAAGCCCATACATAGCAGGCAACAGTGCCTGTCTTCACCAGTCAGATCAGAAACCCTCATAATTCATGGCATACTGGGTAGGGTACTGAGAAGAAACTCATCTCACTAGTGAGAAAAATTAGTCCTAGACTAAATGCTGCTCTGTCCTGCCATACAAAGCTTAAAAGCAATACCCAAAAGAATCAAACTATTTCTAAGAAAGAGAATAAAGCTCAAGAATATTTATGGGAAAGAAAAAATACCCAGCACCCAACAAGGTAAAATTTACATTGTTTGCCATCCAATAAAAAATTACTAGACATGCAAAGAAACAGGAAAATACGACCCATAATGAGAAGAAAAGATCAGTCAATAGAAATAGACCCAGGACTGACACAGATAATAAATTTAGAAAACAAGAACATTAAAACAGTTATGGCTGTATTCCATGTGTTCAAGCAGCTTGAAGAAAGATTGATCATATCAAGTGGAGACACGGAAAATACAGAACAGAGAATAGTGAGCTGTGGGGCAATTTTAAGCAACCTAATACATGTGTAACGGCAGTACCCAAAGTGGAGCAGAGGAGGGCATAGAAAAAAATATTGGAAGGAATAATGGTTGAAATATTTCCAAACTTGATGAAAACTATAAACCCATAGATCTAAGTTACTCAATAAAGCCCAAGCACAAGAAACATGAAGAAAATGACACCAAGGCCAATTACAATCAAATTGCTTAAAACTGGTGATTAAAGAAAAAAAAAAAAACCTAAAAGCAGCTAGAGAAAAAAGATACGTTACATATAGAGGAATAAAAATAAGAATGATAAAAATTTCTCATCGGAAACAATGCAAGCCAGAACATAGTGGAGGAACATCTTTAAAGGACAAATAAAAATAATAATAAAACGGTCAACAAAGAATTCTATCCTGAGCAAAAATATCTTCTAAAATAGAGACTTTTTGTGACAAAAGCTGAAAGAATTCATCACCAGAACACCAGAATTCCAAGAAATCTTAAAAAGAAGTCCTCAGGCAGAAAAACAATATTGGGTGGAACCCTAGAATACACAGAAGAATAAAGAGCACCAGAAATGGTAACTGTGGATAACATAAGCCATTTCTTTACTATTATCTAAATCACATTTAAAGCAAAAACAATAACAATATATTTTGGGATTTATAACATGCATGGAAGTAAAATGTATGAAAACAGCACAAAAGCTTGGAGGAAAGAAATGGATGTATACTGTTCTAAGGTTCTTACACTATACTAGATAGAAGTGGTACAATATCACTTGAAGGTAGACTGTAATAAGTTAAAGATATACACTATAATCTTGAAAGCAAACTACAAAACCTTTTCTAAAACCTCATAAAAATGGAATCATAGAGTATATGTTCTTTTGTATAAGGCTTCTTTAACTCAGCCTGTTTCTGAAATTCATCCATGTTGTTATATGCTCATTCCTTTTTATTGCTGAGTAGTACTCAATTTTACGAATATGCCACAGTCTATCCATCCTCCAGCTGATGAATACCCAAGTTGGTTCCAGTTATTGGCTACTATAAGTAAAGCTGCTGCAACCATTCTTGAAGAAGTCTTTCTGTGAACTAACTTTCCCATTTCTATAGGCAAATAGCTAGGAGTTTAATTGTCGGGTCATAGGGTAGATGTTTAATGTTATAAGAAAATGCCAGACCTTTTTTCCAAAGCGTGTGTCACATTTTACATTCCTGTCAACAGTCAATGGGAGTTCTAGTTGCTCCACATCCTCATCAGTATTTGGTTTTGCAAGTCTTTTTAATTTTAGTCATTGTGGTGAGTGTGTAGTATGATGTTTCACTGTGCTTTTAATTTACATTTACCTGATGACTATTGAAGTTGGGCATTTTTGCACATGCCTACTAGTCAAAAGAAGTGCCTGTTCAAAAATTGGACACAATTTTTATTGGGTTGATTGTCTTTCTACTATTTCTTTATATATTCTGGATACTATTCTTTTGTCAAACATATAATTTACAAATATTTGCTCCCTATCTGTGGCTTGCCTATTCATCTTCCTGAGGTACTTTCAGAGGCAGAAATTTTCAATTTTGTTGAAGTCCGACTTCTCTCTCTTTTTTTTTATGTTATTGCTTTCTGTGACTTGTCTAAGACCCCCAAGTCATGAAGATACACTTCAATGCTTTCCTCTAAAAGTTTATAGGTTTAGCTTTTCTGCTTAGGTCTAGGATCCATCTCAAATTAATTTTTGTATACCATGTGAGGAAGGGGTCAAAGTTCGTTTTTTCCATATCAGTGTCCAGTTATTCCAGCATCATTTCTTTCCCCTATAACAGCTTGCCTTGCTGCCTTTGTCAAAAAGTCAAACCATCACATAAGTAGGTATCTATTTCTGGGCTCTCCATCCTCCATTCCAATCACTAATCTCCAGTGATTAATTTTTCTATCCTTATGCCACACATCTTGATTATGGTAGCTTTATAGTAAGTCTTGAAATCAGCTCTTGTTTGTCCTTCAACTTAGTTGTTCTTTTTTTTTTGAGGAAGATTACCCCTGAGCTAACATCTGCTGCGAATCCTCCTCTTTTTGCTGAGGAAGACTGGCCCTGAGCCAACATCCGTGCCCATCCTCCTCCACCCTACACGTGGGACGCCTACCACAGCATGGCCTGTGAAGCAGTGCCATGTCTGCACCCGGGACCGAACCAGCGAGCCCTGGGCCTCTGAAGCGGAATGTGTGCACTTAACCGCTGTGCCACCGGGCCGGCCCCCGTTGCTCTTTTTTAAGATTGTTTTGCTTATTCAAGGTGCTTTTCATTTCCATATAAAATTTAGAATCAACTTATTGATTTCTACCCCCCAAAAAGCAAGCTGTTATTATGACTGTGATTGCACTGAATCTATAGGTCAATTTGGGAAGAAGTGACATTTTAAAAATTTTGAATGTTCTAATCCAAGAAAATAGTATATCACTCCATTTATTTAGGTCTTCTTTAATTTCTCCCAGCAATGTTTTGTAGTTTTCAGTGTAGAGGTATTATAGGTTTTCTGCTAAATTTACTTCTAATTATTTTATGCTTTTAATGCCATTATAAAAAAATGTTTATTTCATTTTCCAATTATTTGCTACAAGTGTATAAACATATTGATTTTTGCATAGTAATCTTGTAACCTGTGACTTTGTTAAATTCACATATTAGTTCTATGAGCTTATTTGGAGATTTTAAACACATTTTTATGTCAAAAGTGTCTTCTATAAAAATAGACATTTAGTTCTTCCTTTCCATTCTTTATGTGTTTTTGTTTATTTTTCTTGCCTTATTTCAAGACCAGGATGTCTGATATTATGTGGATTAGAAATGGGAAGAGTAAGCATCATTGCCTTCCTTGTTCCCAATCAGAAAAGGAGAGTACTCAATATTTCACCATTAAATATATTTACTAGTTTTTGGTAGATGCCCTTTCTCAGATTATAGAAGTATTTTTCTATCCCTAGTTGGTGGTTGTTTTTTTTTAAAATAAAATGCTAACCCTAGCATTTTATAATGAATGGGTGTTGGATCCTGTCAAATGTTTTCTTCTGCATTTATTGAAATGATCATATTATTTTTCTCCTTTATTCTGTTAATATAGTAGATGACACTGATTGATTCTCAAATTTTAAATCAATGTTGCATTCCTGGGATGAACCCTACATGGTCATGATGTATTATCCTTTTCATATCTAGCAAGATTTGCTTACTGCCAGTATTTTCTTGATTATTTTCTTGCCTATGTTCTTGAAAGATATTAGCCTGTAATTTCCTTTCTTCGGAATGCCTTAGTCAAGTTTTGGTGTTATAATTATGTTGGCCACATAACAGGAGTTGGGAAGTGTTTCCCATTCCTTTAGTTTCTGAAAGAGTTTGTGTAAGAATAATGTTATTTCTTTCTTAAATGTTGGATAGAATTCATCAGTGAAAGCATCTGTGCCTGATCTTTTTTAGGGGGAAGGTTTTTGACACCAAATTCAGTTTTTTAAATAACTGTATGGAAATTCA
This sequence comes from Equus quagga, assembly GCF_021613505.1. Taxonomy (NCBI): domain Eukaryota; kingdom Metazoa; phylum Chordata; class Mammalia; order Perissodactyla; family Equidae; genus Equus; species Equus quagga. Next base: position 25,521,028 of record NC_060277.1, read on the forward strand.
GATTTTGTTTCATTTTGTGGCAGTTTTAGCAATTGCATAGTTCAATAAATTTGCCCATTTAATTTAAATTGCCACATTTGTTGTCATGAAGTTGTTCATAATATTCCTATTATCCTTTTCATATTTGAAGGAACTTTAATAATCCTTTCATTCTTAATATTGGTAATTTGTTTTCTTTTTTTCTTGATCAGTCTAGTTAAGGGTTCTACAAATTGGTTCTTCTCAAAAAACTCAGTTTTGGGTTTGTTAATTTTACTATCGTTTGTTTTCTATCTCTGGTTTCTCCTCTTACCTTTATATTTCCTTCCTTTCTTCTACTTACTTTTGATTTAATTTACCTTTCTTTTTCCAGCTTCCTTTATTTCTTTTTAATTGAGCTATTATTGACTAACATCATATTAGTTTCAGGTGTATGACAAAATAATTTGATATCTGTATATATTGCAAAATGATCAACCAATAAGCCTAATTAATATTCATCACCACATAGTTAACAATTTTTTTTCTTGTAATGAGAACTTCTAAGATCTACTGTCTTAGCAGTTTCAAATATACAATACAGTATTATTAACTATAATCACCATGCTGTATACTACATCTCCATGATTTATTTGTTTCATAACTGTAGGTTTGGACGTTTTGACCACCTTTATCCATTTTGCCTACCTCCGCATCCCCATCTTTGGCAACCACCAATCTGTTCTCTGTATCTATGAGTTCAGTTTTTTTTGTTTGTTTTTTAGATTCCACACATAAGTGAGATCATATGGTATTTGTCTTTCTCTGTCTCACTTATTTCACTTAGCATAATGCCCTCAAGGTCCATCCATGTTGTCACAAATGGCAAGATTTCCTTTTGTTTAATGGCTGAATAATATTCCACAGGATATATATACCACTTCTTTATCCATTCATCCAACGATGGACATATAGGTTGTTTCCATCTTGGCTATTATAATTAATGCTGCAATGAACATGGGGGTGTAGATATTTTTTCAAAGTGTTTTTGTGTCCTTCAGATACATACCCAGAAGTAGAATTGCTGGATCATATGGTAGTTCTATTTTTAATTTTTTGAGGAACCTCCATACTGTTTTCCATAGTGGCTGCACCAATTTACATTCCTACCAACAGTGCACAGGGTTCCCTTTTCTCCACATCCTCACCAACACTTGTTATTTCTTGTTTTTTTGATAATAGCCATTCGGAAAGGTGTAATGTGATATCCCGTTATGGTTTTTGGTATCCATTCCCCTATGATTAGTAATGCTGAGCACCTTTTCCTGTACCTGTTAGCCATCTGTATGTCTTCCTCAGAATAACGTCCCTTCAGACCCTCTGCCCATTTTGTAATCAAATTGGTTTTTTTGCTATTGAGTTGTATGAGTTCTTATATTTGGATATTAACCCCTTTTCAGATACATGATGTGCAAATATTTTCTCCCATTCAGTATGTTGCTTCAAAATATTTTCTAATTTTCCTTTTGATTTCTTATGTAATCCATGGGTTATTTATATGTATTGTTTAATTTGCAAATATTTTAGAGTTTCCTGGATATCTTATTGTTATTGACATTTAATTTAATTCCATTGTGGTAAGAACACATATTCTGTAGGATTTCAAACTTTGTAAATTTTTATTAAGACCATTTATGGCCCAGCAAATGTTCAATATTGGTGAACATACAATGTGCACTTGAAAAGAGTGTATTCTGCAGTTGTTGTGTTTGATGTTCAATAAATACTAATTAGGTCAAGACAGATGATTATCTAAATCTTTACAAATCTTACAAAATTTTGTTCATTCAACTGCTTCAAGAGGGATATTCAAATTTCTAACTATGATTGTTCAATTGTCTAATTCTCTCACTGAATCTATTTTTGCTTTGTATAATTTGAAGATATGTTATTAGGTACATACACACTTATGATTGTTATGGCTTTCTAATAAGTAGACTTTTTTATCATTATGAAATGTCCTTCTTTATCTCTAGTAATATTTGTTTTGATGCCTATATTTTTGGAGTTTTGGATGAAACTTGGAATTGGTTAACATATTTACATAATTTATAAAATCTTAAGTACAGACCTCACATAGACTTTACATGTGCTAGACAATGCTTAACTGTCTCTTCTTCACAAAATATTTGGGTTAAATAGAAAAATTGACATTTATATTACTTTCTTTTCTCTTTCTTCCTTTCTTGGTTCTTGCCTTCCTTCCATTCTTCTTTCGTTCCTTTTTAATCATTGCCACTCAGTTTAGAACAACAAATAAAATTCAATTTACTCCAGAGAGATTCACCACCACCACTATCCTGATCATAAGAGTTTATTTTTAAAAGTGCCAATAATGTGTTTGCTGACACACAAGTTAATAAATCAGAAAGAAAAGTTAGGGTAATCTACACATCTATTGTTGTTGATGTTAATTTACTGCATTTACTGTATCCTTGCCTAATGTTTTCAATGAAAACTGCCTTAGAAATGGCAGGAAGATGAAATCCTTTCCATCAATCCTACAAATGGTCCTATAAATTGAATCTGTTTTTTAATCAAATAATCATCACTGGCCTTCAACTTTAGATATCCTACAACATTTTAAATGGTTCAATCGCCTATAACAAGGATAATAGGAATCCAAGGAAATTACAGGTTCTACAGAGTCTTTTTTTTTTTTTTTTTTTTGGTGAGGAAGACTGACCCTGAGCTAACATCTGTCACCAATCTTCCTCTTTTTTCCTTGAGGAAGACTGTCACTGAGCTAAAATCTGTGTCAATCTTCCTCTATTTTGTATGTGGGACACACCACCTCAGCATGGATTGATGAGCAGTGCATACGTCCACACCCAGGATCCGAACCTGCAAAGCCCGGGCGCTGAAGAAGAGCGCATGGAACTTAACCACTATGCCACCAGGCTGGCCCCCACAAGGTCTTTTTTTTTAAGAACCGTGAGAAAGAAACTTTACAAAATGTTACATAAAATCTTGATTATAAAAATACTACCATCCATACACTTATATATTAATTTTCAGTGAAGTCAAACATTAACGAAGTAATTTTTCACACCAGAGCTGCTTTATAAGATAGAAGTCAATGGACTTAAATATCATGACTGGAGTCTTCAATAAGAAAACAAAACTTGTGTATTTCTGGGAATCTTTCATGCATGAGGAAGACCCAAAACCAGCCAGGCAACAACTAGTCGCAGAGACTCCAACTCCCCTGTTAACTTTTAGAACCATTTCATTATCAAGTGTGAGGCTGAGGCTCAGCCAACAATAGCTTTGGCTTTGACTCTAAAGGTTGTCATTGGAGTGGGAAGTCCTTACCACCAGATGGGGTGTTGGTGTGAGTGAATGGGATTCCTTGACTAACTTGTTTAGCATTCATTTAAGTTCATTGTGGGTTTTGCACTAATCTCTACAAAAATTGTACAGATGAGTCAGCACAGTCTTAGCATCTCTCTCCATGACTTCCCTTTTGTGATATCACTTCTCATTTCCCAGCAGTAGTGCTTGCCCCAAACTCTGCCATCTGGTTCTTCAGGCCAGAGAAAACTGTGGGCTTTCTACCAGAATTTCAGACACCCAATGTAATACTGACTTTACCTGCCCCAAAGTTAACAGCACTGAAAAAAACAAACTGGAAACTCTCTCCATTTTGGACCTTCTTCCAAGTTCTGTCTCCCTTATAGAATCTGCCTGCCTTTCTTCCCTCTCTAGGACCTTCAGATAGTTGTGCTACGTTATTTTGTTCAGAATTTATGATTGCTGTCCAGCAGGGAGGTCATTCTGCTAGGAGTTTACTCAGACATACCAGAAGAAGTTTTAGTTTTTAATAGAGGAATGTGAATGATTTATATTTCTTGTCATTGACATGCCTGATCTTGTTTCATGCTTTTTGTTCACACTTTTTTTGTTTCTTCTGTTTTCTAGCTTTTGCTTAAGAAATATTTTTCCTTTGATCTTTTGTCTTTTCTACTAATTTGAAAAGTAGAAGGCGTATCTTAAATTCTAAAATACTTGACTGTGTAGTTCCCTACTTATTAGTGCCACAGATAATGACTCTGTCACTCAGCATCTGTAAACTCTCCCTCTAAGGGGAACAAAATTTACAAATACATATGCAAGCAATAACTCAAATATTCATTTACACTCAATTCATTGTCACAATAATTTTCTTATTTCAAATATTTCCTTTTAGTAAGTTCACATAAAATCTTCTTTCCTCCAGGAGACTTCTTTACTTTTTTTTATCATATTACTCTCTTTATTCTGCTCCTACGCTCTGGCAGAGCTTCTTGTTTTCCTACATCACTGATTTCATTTTCTGTAGTTTTAATTCTATACTTTAGTGCTTCTAATGCTGACTTTAATTGATTTAATTTAATTAATTAATCTCTTCTCATTTCGTTTAGCTTTTTTTATTTCAACTGATTTCTTAGTAAAAAGGTTTTCAGCTCAATCTGTTGTCTTCTCTCAGCTTAGATCATCTATATCACAGAGTCTGTTTTCCTAATTTCTAAAGAATACAAAATAGAAATTTTCCAATACTTACTTCTCTTTCCTACTTATTGTTCCTATATTAAGCTATTTTCTCTTTATACAACCTTGAACAAGGAGTGGTATGACTAATCTCAGTGAATCTCTGTAATCAAGATATGTGGTTTCTCCTCGGTTCTCTTCACTATCAACATGGTTGTTCTTAAAATCGTCTTATCTGTATTGTACTTCAATGTTAAAAAGTAATAGTTGGTATCTTTGCCTTGTTCATACTTGTAGTAGAAATATAACGTTCCCACTAAGCATAATTCTGACTTTTGAAATGATATATATATATATTTGGTATCGTGTTAAGAAACTATACACCTATTTATATTTTATGGAGTGACTTTATCAAGAAAGATGCTGAATTTTGCTAAATAGTCTTTCAGCTTTGATAGTGAACACCATTGGATTTTTTCTTCCCAAAAGCATTAATACAATAAATCGCATGTGTGTATGTGCACGCGTAACTGCTAGCCAACCATCTAGTGATATCCAGTCTTTTATTTCCTATGGATATGTTGGCTCGAGGAAGGATACACAGCGTTGTTGCCTGATAATCTAAGTAACACAGGATTATTCTTGGACATTCTAATGCTATCTGTAGTATTTTCCTTATAACAAACAGGAAATCAAAAACTAGAGGGGCCGGTCCCATGACCAAGTGGTTAAGTTCACATGCTCCACTTTGGCGGCCCAGGATTTGTGGCTTTGGATCCTGGGCATAGACCTACACACTGCTCATCAGGCCATGCTGTAGTGTCATCCCACATAGAAGAACTAAAATCACTTGCAACTAGGATATACAACTATGTCCTGGGGCTTTTGGGAGGACAAAAAAAAAGGAAGGTTGGCAACAGATGTTAGCTCAGGGCCATCTTCCTCACCAAAAAAGAAAAAAAAAAGCATAAAAAAAAAGTAGAAAGTCCAGAATACACTGTTCTCACAGTTCTTCTAGCTTCAGTTAATAAAGGGACATTTTTCTTTTTACTACTTTGTGTTTTACTGTCAAAGAAACATAGTCATTTCAACTTACATACTCTATTTCCCCATAAAAATTTATTCTTATTTTTGATTGAATAGGTTCTTAAGTTTAATTATTAATTTCAAATTTTTAATTAATTTAATCTACTAGTCTAATTTGTTGATAGGGTCTCCAGGCACTTAAATCTTATAATATTATTTTTCACTACCAGAATATCACAAAATTAACAAAATTTTATTCCAGAACATAAAAAGTGAGTAACATATATGAAATTTTAATTGTGGATTTTTGTTTCTAGCTCTTCCAATGACCTGACAATATAATCTTTCAAAGGTAAAAATATGTCTACTTGTATATAGACCATATAAAATATTTACCTAAATGACAAAATTGCTAAATAAATCATTTACTTGAGGTTTTATAAAAATAATAAATTGAATACAAACTATCCCTAGATATATTTTAGCTGAAAATTTTCCAGCAATTTCCCATTCCTGTGGATCTGATCCAAGATCCTCTCTACTTCAAGTTAAAGAGGCTTAATCAGATTATCCTGGAAAATATAAAATAGTAGCACTACAAATTTCATGCTGGAGATGTTATTTAAAATATACTAAACATATTTTGAGCTCGCGAGAAAGTGGGAAAATCCCTACAGACCAGCAAACAAACCGGAAGCTAAAGTTGTAATCATAAACTGACACTGGTTTGGGGTTTTAACAACTACACGGTGTGCAGAGGGTGAGGTCTTGGACCCAAGTGAGGTGGGAATTAGAATTTAGGACTAGGAAAAACAGTGACATAGAAACGGCCACTCCCTAATACCTTATTCCCTTCACCCTCCTCAAGAACTGCTTCCCCTTCTCTTCTATGGGACTTTCCCCGACCACTTCCCTCCACAGCTATTTTCTCTCCTAGGTTCCCAAATTCTAGTGTTGCTTTTACTTTACTATCAATTATTTTCTATTAAAATTATTTATTATTAATGTTTCTGATCATTTTCTATTAAAATTAATAACTTATTTGTCTATAAGTTGAGAATTAAGTTGTTAGCTGATAAAAGATTAGGGTACGATTGTAACCTCCACCTACAATAATCCTCATTCTTGCCCATGAAAGCGATGCATTATAACTAGAAATGAAGGGAATTAAATAAATGAAGTAGAAGAAATTTAAACAGAGAGGCTAAAGGATTAATGAAGAAAAAAATATATGTGCTCTTCTCCACTGGGCAATACCTTCTGGACCTCTAATCTTCAGATATTTCTCTCTTTATTGAATGACAGGCACCACCACCCACCCAGCTGTATAAGCCAGAAATTTAGAAATTGTCCTTTCCCTTTTCCTTGGTATCTAACCTACAACCAGATATTACCATTTTACTTCTTAAATATCTTTCAAATCTATCCTCTCGATATCCATTGGCATCACTTATACCAGAGTTTCTCAGCCTCGGGACTATTGACATTCTTGGCTACATAATTCTTTGTTGCGGGGGGTAGCCCAGTACATTACAGGATGTTTCAGCAGAATTCCTGGCCTCTACCTACTAGATGCCAGTGGCAGTACCCACGCCCTCCCACCCCCGCCTAGTGGTGGTAGTTAAAAATGTCTCAAACATTGCCAAATACCCTGGTGGGCAAAATAGCCGTCCTGCTGAGAATCAGTGGCCTATACCAAGCTATCATCATTTCTTGCCTACTGTACTGCGAGAGCCTCCTACTATGTCCCCCTGATTCCACCATATCACTGCACCCCATCCCTCAATGCATCCTTCACACTATAACCAGGGTGACATTTCCAACTCTGATCTTGTCAGCCCCTGCTTAAAGCACTTCAATGGCTTCCCGTTTCTTCTAGAATAAAATCCAAAATCCTTAGTATTGCTTTACAAGGTCTAGCTCTCACTTCTCCAGATTCATCTTGTTCCTCACTGCATCTACTTCCCCTCCTTGGCTGTACTCCAGCCACACTGGCCGCCATTCAGTTCCTCAAGTGGGCCATTCTCTTTCCAGGCATGGGGCTTTGCCTCAACCCTCTGCCAGGAATGTCCTTCTCTCACATCTTGTGACACTCTGAGAATAAATAGATACTATTAAAAAAATAATAATAACCTATCTGGGGCCTTAGATGAAAAGCTGTGACCTAAAGAAAAAGTTAAATGCATTTTGATGGTTGGAAAAGAGGACATGCTTTATCTGGGACAGGGAAGAGAGAGATCCGTGATGACCAACAAGGAGAAAAGATGGAGGATGATGTGTTCAAAGGGTCACAAAACCTAGGTTCTACCCCCTGTTCAGCCATTCACAAGCCACAGGATTTGTTTTTAATTTACATACAGTAAAATTAACCTCTTTTTGGTGTACAGTCCTATGAGTTTTAACACATGTAACCACCACCACAATCAGGATACAAAACAGTTCTATCACCCCAAAAGTTCTCTTGTGCTGCCCCCTTTGTAGTCAAACACTTCCCACCTTAGTCCCTGCAACCACTGACCCATTCTTTGTCCTACAGTTTTGCCTTTTCCTGATATCTACACTTAATCTCTCTGAGTGTTGTTTCTTTAACCCATGAAATTATTTATACACACACACACACACATATACACATAGAGAGAGAGAGAGAGAGACAACATAATCTTCTTAGATTAAAATATTAAGCTATTTATGATGATTGTTTGTCTGCCATGGCTAAAAAAAGCTAGTATACGTCCAGCTTCCCCTCTATGATATATATTTAGAAAAAGCTGTCTTTAAGTTTGTGGCTAATGCCCAATTTATGCAATTCTGCACCTGGAACTTTCAGCCTTCTCCAGAAGGGTGGCTCCACCTCAGATTTCTGCATGCTACCTTGGTGGGCTTGTAACTTAGTTCACTCGTACAAAGCTCTGAGCTCCAGAATGTTCCTTACTCTCTCCTTGTGGTTATCTTTCCTCAATTTACCACACTGCAGTAGCCTAAGCAGCAACTGCAATCTTCCTTTCAACAGTCTTTGTTGGGGGAGTTCCAAGCTTGTTCTAGCACCTTCCTATTTACGAACATGGCTTGTCACTGAATATCTAAATGTAATACTGACGATACTGTTAAGCCAACAAGTTAGCCAGAGTAGAGTCATGCCTCACTTCCACCTAGACAAATGATCTAATGTCAAAAAGTTCACTGCCTGGGGGCTGGCCCCGTGGCCAAGTGGTTAAGTTCGTGCGCTCCGCTGCAGGCGGCCCAGTGTTTCGCTGGTTCGAATCCTGGGCGCGGACATGGCACTGCTCATCAAACCACGCTGAGGCAGCATCCCACATACCACAATTAGAAGGACCCACAACGAAGAATATACAACTATGTACCAGAGGGCTTTGGGGAGAAAAAGAAAAAAATAAAATCTTTAAAAAAAAAAAAGTTCACTGCCTGGGTTTATAGGGTTGCGACACTAGTAAATCACAAGAATGCCATAGATAACATAACAGTTTTAATAAGTGCCTCGGACAAAATCATTCATAATTCTCTTATAGTGTAACAGATTAGGTATAACTATAGTTGCTTGCATAACTGGATCCAAAAAGTATTGATTAATTAATTAATGTCTCCCTAAAATAAGGGCTCCAGAAGTATGCCACAGGGGTCTAAACTGGGTCCTATCCTATGTATACATTTTAATTAAGGAATGGCTGAAGATATAGAAGCATGATTGCCAAGTTTATAAAGGTCATACTTAGTAGGGATAGCTAAAAATAATTTGTTAGATATTAACATAAAAGATATTAAGATAAATCAGTAAAAAGGAACAATGTAGACAAACTAATAAGCTGAAATGTAATATGAAGAAAAAGAAACCAACCACACAAATATAGAATGAGAGAGATCTAGTTTAACAGCAGCTCACATAGTAAGATCTGGGTGTATTAGATTATAAATTCATTATAAATCATCAATGTGACATGGCTTATTTTTTTAAAAAAACTCACACCATTACATTGCTCTTTTCAAGTTCACTAGTGAATTCCAAGTTCCAGTGGTCCATTCTCAACCTCATTTTCGCCTCCTAGCGGTATTTAACAAAGGCAATCATCCACCCTTTTTGTATCACTTTCCTTTTCCTCACTTGACACTCTCTTGGTTCTCCTCCTACCTCACTGGCTGCTTTTTACAGCTTCCTTTAGGACTAATGACTTCTAAAATTATATCTCCAGTTCAAATCTTACCAATAAATCTAAACTCTTATATGCATCTGGCTCCTCATCATAGAAACCCTTACTTCCATCTCCCTACTCAAATCTGCTTCTTCTGCAGTCTTCCCCATCTCAGTGAACAGCAACTTCACCCTTCCAATTGAGTAGGTCAAAACCTTTGAGTCATTCTTGATCCCGTTCTTTTTTTTTGATACACTGTATTCATTCCATCAGTAAGTCTTTTTGGCTCTGCCTACAAAATACATCCAGAATCTGACCCCTCTTACCACCTTCACTGCCCCCTCATCTCCCATTAGGATTGTTGCAATCATCTCCTAAATGGTCTTCTTACCTCCAGACTTGAAACCTCATCCCCACAGTCTATTCTCAATACTATAGCCAGAGAGATGCCTTTAAAACACACATTCATTCAACATTCAAAGACTATTCACTGCGATGTATCTATGCGCTAGGCACTTTTAGGTGTTTAGAATACAACCATTAACAGAAGAGAGAAAAACCACTGCCCTCATGAAGCTTTAGCATCCTGGAAGGGGACAGACAATAAACCATAAATATAATAAGTAAATTATATGCTGGGTCCATAAGTGCTACAAGGAAAAAAAAAAGAGCAGGTAAGTTGGCGCAGTGGCAGAAAAAAAGGGAAGGGCTGTAGATTCAAACAGTGAGATAAGTCTAGGCTCACTAACAAAGTAATTTTTGAGCAAAGACCTCAAGGAAGTAAGGCCTTAGTTAGCCTTGCAGATGTCTGGTGGAAGAGCATTCCAGGCAGAAAGACGTGAATATTAAGAATGCAAAAATTACTATTTTTGGTTTCCTGGCCCTTCAACTGACCACATGATGAACTGAAAGAGACAAGATTTTAAACTTGTTGTTTTTATCTAAATATGACTTATATTTAAATTCTTAAATAATTTCCTAACAAGCCACAAGTGCTTTTTTAGAAATGATAAATTAAATGAAGTACTAGAAACTACTTGTGCAAGTGAGTTTTAGGTCTTTTTCTAAAATTTAATTAGGAATTTTTTCTCTCATTTCATTGAGTTTCTTTCATTGCCTGCAAAGAGTTAGAAAGGCCTGCATTTTTCTATATACACGTATGACATGCCTAATACTCAGAGAAAAACAGCAAAGACATCAAACATGGAAAATCATCTAGATTTAGCTTGCTGAGAATAAACATTTTTCAAACAAAAAACAACTGATTTTTTCAGATTAAGTCAGTTATAAAATTAATGATAAGCAAAGTCACCAGATTTATTAAAACCATAAAATGAGTACAAAATTATGGATTTTTTTAAAGCTTGTTAGTTTCCATCTAATTGGATGAGACTAACACAATGTTTGCTTTTACCTTCCGGTGGTCTGTTGGATGTTGCCACAACGACGACCCCGTTTTTGAACAGATTTTCAAAAAGCTGTTTCAGAATCATGGCATCAGCAATGTCAGTGACCTATGGACAACAACACATTTGTTTTATTTTAATTTCACTTCTGCTCTAACAAATTTGCTAATGGCTCATCTTTTTCTTTTTTAAGATAGAAGTGAATTCCAAGAGAAAAATTCTAATTATCATCATGAAGAAAAGAGTAGATAATTAAAAACATGAAAGACTATATAGTAGTCTTTTAAACTTGACTCTTTGTTTTTGTAAGCCTATCATTTCTATGCGAATTATCAAATGGTTCTATGTTAACTTCTTTTATAGTACTACAGGTGGAAAGCATAGATAATTGTACTAAACATTTAGGAAGTCTAATTAATTAGAACTAACATGACCAACTTCCTCCTCCTACTCCCATCACAGTCCTCCTTCTCCAAAAAAAAGGGAAAAAATAGAAAAAAAACACACCGTTTGTTGCGATTTCTAATACCTTTCTGGCAAAGGCCCTGAAAAGGTGACTTTAAATGGTTATGAGACTTTAGAAATAAGGACAAGTAGCCAGTGAGACATAATCAGCTGCTGTTGAAAATAGAATGATATGACATAGATACTATTGTGCAATTGTTGCACAAAACAATTCAACAGATGGCCCATCACAAAAATAAGCAATTTCATTGTTCTTTTTAAGTGCCTTCTATTACTGTCCATGAATAATCAAAAGGCACTGCAGTCACTTCCAGCACAGCCAGCCTCTGCTAACCTTCGCAAACACAAATATTCCTTCTACCAACAAAAAAAAAACCTAACAAGAATAGTTAACACAGTGCTTCAAAAAAATAACTTCGGACAAAACCAGAAATGCATCAGTTATAAAACTATTCCATCCAAGTTAAGTTACAGAGATACATATAACTACTGATCTTTTCTAAAATTATTTTTAAAAAATCCATAATTAACAAGTAAGCCTAATGATAACTTTTTTAAAAGCTTTTAAAAATCACAAAGAAAAACAGAAATTAAGGAGGGAAGGAAGCTGACTTCAAAAACAAATGTATAGTGAAGGTTGATATTCATCATTGCATCTTCCCCTACGAATATATTAATAACACAGCTTTTAGATACCCCCAATGTAAAAGTGTTTTTACATTTTCTTTAATAGCACATTTTAGATAATCTCAATAAAACTTGTTTTATATTCACAAAATATATCATATAATATATGATCACACTGTTATTTTTAAACCATGTTAGAGTACATAGAAACTAGTGGAATTCTTTAAAATTGAATCGAAATACTAACAGTTACCCACTAAATGGTTATAACACAACTAATACCAACAACCTGGGTTACACAGGTCTAAATCACTTTTCTCCTTACAGTAGATATGTTACTCAGAAGTTTAATCATTTCCTTCCCACCTGAAAAAACAAAACCAAATCAAGATATGGGGATGTGCAGATCTTTTTTTGCTGTCTCAGGCTGTAACTTTAAAACATTAACTAAAAAACTGCTGAACATTCCTTAAATTAAAAAGACTTCAGGAACTTATAAAGTAGTGATTAAAATGAAAAGGAAAGTGCCACTCTTTAATTATTTAGGAAAGTGATATTATTTAATTTGGAGCTTAGGACCACTGTCAAATTTTGCTTCCACAAAAACACTCACAGAGAAGGCCCTTTTCAAATGTTTAAACACCAGTGGCATTTCTGATGAGAGGACAGAACTAGCTTGTAAATTTTAGAAGGGAGTGCACTTTCAAACTGGATCCCCAATACACTGACTTTTAAAAAGAATATCAGCTAAAAATTATCCAATCTTAGAGAATAAAAAAGGTCATTTGACTATCTCACCAATGTTTTTGAAAAAATCAAAAATAGCTTTCGTGCCCTAAGGTTCAGAAAACTGAAGGGACATTTGGCTTATAACATAGTGCAAAGGTTTAAACTGAAAGTTGAAGAAAGCAAACAATAAAGACTTGTGGTTGAATTATAATTTGCTGTTTTTGCTTTACAGAATGTTTTTGCTCTATCAGAGTAAATTAACTTGGAGAAGCTATGGCTCATTAATAAAGCAGGAGTCACTTGGTGTAGCCGGGTGCCAATGTATACTCTTTTGATCTTGTCCGCGCACTTGTTCAGCTTTGCTGGGGAACAGTAATTTTACAGTACAAGTGAACAGGAGACAATTGGCCACACATTCTTGGAGAGCAGGCTTTTTCAGCATCCAGCATTTCATTACCACCAGGAACAAAAGAGAAGGCTACAGATTACCAATAAGGGTAGTCTGCTAATACAGAGAGTGGAGACATTTCATTAGCATTAAAGAGAAAAGATTTTTTATGACCTAGAGTTGCTTTCCATTATGACTCACTTAAGTAAAAAAGAAAAAAAAAAATCTAATGGTTAATTTACATGTGTAAGTGCTTGAGTCTCAGTCATCCACTGATTGGTACAGTGCCATGTAATGAGTGACAAACATAAGCATGCATTATCAGTAATTAGTATTAGCACAAAAATAAGCACCTATTTTTTATTAGCAGTTTTTAATAGCTTTCCTGTTTTACAAAAACGGTCAAAACTATTTTTTAAATGATATTGATAGCTTATAGAGGAGAATTCTGAATGATATTTTGCTCATCAGAATTCTTTTTTTTTTTTTTTTTGGAACCATATTAGCAAAACATCTATCCAGTGTCCCTAAAAAGAGATCAGAAGAAATAACATTTTTCTAAATCAGTTTCCTTTAGTATTCTGGTATCTTCAGAATCATAAATGGTTTAATGAGAAATATAAATATTCAAGGAGGACATAATGAAGATCCTAAAGAAAACTTTAAGGGAAATCTATTCTTTTATCTCAGCAACTAAAACAAAAAAAAAAAAACAATTATCTGGACAAATTTCTCAAACAAAATAAGAATAATATATCTGACACCATAGGTAAAATTAAAAGGCTACACTTAGCAAAGATGACCAAGCTAATGAGGAACACATTCTGCAAATGTAATCTGAATGCTACCAAAACATAATCCTAAAAACGCCCTAAATTCAAAAGCACAAAAAAGAAAGAGCATATTCTTGTTTTTAAGCAGCAATAATTCCCACTCATCTCCCAAGTAAAATAAATATTATATTAATTAACACCACCTAAAGGCCAATAATAATTGGTTAAAAATCAAGACCACTAATAGGATTCAATTAAAAGTGAAGTGGTGATTGTAGACATACTGTCGTTATGATTAAAGCACCTAAAAAATTCTTTTCTAGTAAATCAGCAATGTATTGTAATAGGCTTTAAAAGGTTTAAGGATAATTTTTAGGTTCTATCATTAGAACATCTACTAAAAGTCTACCAGCTCTAGCTCTATATATTTAAACACACAATAGAATACATCATATACCAAGGAGACCATATAACATAGTTGTTACTACTAGTGAATAAGAGCACTGACAATGGATTCAAACTGAGTTACCACCTGTGTGACCTTGGACAACTTACTTAACTTCTCTGACCCTTAATTTCCTCATCAATATAATGAAAGCAGTAATAATATCTACGGTGCAAAATTGTTATGATACGTATGTAAATCCTCAAGAAATGCTTACTGTGACTACTACCTATGTATGGTACATATGCTAGTATAATTCCATGTTATTTATGCATAGCTGTATAGAATTTTAGCTCTAGACAGAATGACACATAGCATAGTACAGCAGCTAAGAACACAGGCACAAAGAAAGCACTCACTAGGCAGTAGCTAATATTATTCCAGAATACATAATAGAATGTAAGCATTCCAATAGGTAAATGGGCATTGGCTCAAACAGATAGTTCATAAAAGATGTATTTTAACTAGTAAGTAAACAAACATGCAAAAAGTTCAACCATATTATTACTTAAAGGAATACACATTAAAACAAGGAGATACCATTTTTTATCTATTAAATTAGACAAAAATGTTAAGATAATTCAGAATGTTAAGAAAAAATATGGGTTGTTATTATATACAAGGAAAGTGGGACTAAGCTGGGGGCTACTTCAATGGTTATCATTTGGTACTACTGGGATTTATTCATTCACTCTGTATAATTATTCATTCATTCTCAAGCACTGTTCTAGACATTTGAGATACATCAATTAGCAAAACAAAGATTCCCACCTTCAAGTTTACAAAATAAAAAAGAAAATATATGTGTTAGAAGATGATATCTCTTATAAAAAAAGGAGGGCAAGGGGCATTGGAAGTGTGGAAGTCAATGGCAAACTGCAGTTTTAAATAGGATGCAAGGATGAGTCTTGCTAAGGAGATAATTGAGCAAAGACCTGAAGAAGTGAGAGAGTTATTTTGATTAGTATTTGGTTTGTATTAGCACAAAAATAAGCACCTATCTTTTATTAGCAGTTTATAATAGCTTTGCTGTTCTATGAAAATGGTCAAACCTATTTTTAAAATGATATTGATAGAGGAGAGGTATATGGGCGAAACTGTTTCATGTACAAGGAATGTCCAGTGCAAAAGCTCTGCTTGTTTGTTCTAAATTGCGTGGATATTGGGTGTCAGTGTCCTGGTGCAGCAATTTTTAGGGGTATCCTTTCACCCTCTTGAATTTTAGAAAAGGGGCACAGAGATTTGGACCAGCATTATCCAGTTTTGGTGTGTTGAAGGAGCTTCTCTAAGGCCAGTAGAAGTGGCTCCAGGATATTGAAACTAGGAAATCCAGGATCTGCTCAGGGATCATTTCCACCCTTAGGGGACAGATTCTTGCCCTTATACTCTCTCTTTCTCTCTTCTCAACAATTGGTATACGGAGACATTGTCCTTTTCTTGAATGCAGTGGTAACCTCCAGGGTTCAAGTTTGGAATCACAGAGGAAATAAAAGAGCAAGACTATTAATATTTTCCACTCAAGGATATTCAGCCCAACTTTGCTCAAGGGAAGGAGGCCTCTCGTGTTGTCAACTCTAACATACTACAAGGCTACACTGAAATTTGGGATCAAATACAAGCAATCAATTTGATATTCAGTCTTGTTTTGTCATCTCTGTGCCTATTTTCTTCAGAGCCCTGGTGAGAAAGAGGCACTTGGTATAACACCCACTATTAACTATGGTTCCCCAATTTATGAATAAAATAGGATTGGAAAGAAAATAGTAGGGAGCAATGAGCAAGGCTGAAAGTGTAGGCAATAAGGTCAGAGAGGAAGCAGCGGGGTTTGAGCAAGAGGAATGACACTGTCTTATATAGCACAGTATTTCCCTCCTTAGAGTTTAAGCCCTTTTAAGCTGAGTTTTCTGTTACCTGCAGCCAAAAGCATCCTATTAGATACCTCATCTCTGCTTTTCTGGGCTTTAGTTCGTCAGGTAATTCTCCTTCCATTGGAGGTAACAGATTTTATACTAAGGAAGGTGAAATTTCCTCACAGTACTTCTACTTATGCTGTCTTTTGTAGATCACAGGGCAATCTCTCTTGACATAGAAGAAATGAGCAAAACAGGTGTTGAATAGTTCCATTCTCAGCAAGACTCTATTTGCAAGAAATAGGCACAGAAGAGTCACTAAGAAGAGGAGGTTTACTTGAGAGGGGTGACATCACCATCATGGCAGAGTGAATTGTTCCCTTTGTCTCTCCCCTCCAAGTTACAATTAAATAGACATTCATTAACCAGCAGAGGATTCCCTGCACAGCACAACAGGACATCTGAAAGATCCATGCAGCCATGCATCTGAACGTGGGTGGACTGGATGCCCAGGAGGCAATGGAACTATATGAACACACCTCTCCCCTTCCCTGGTAGCAGTGATTTAGGTTACGAGTCCTCACACAGTGGCTGGCATGACTGTAAGAGGAGGTGGAGACAGCCCAGCCTGAATAAACACTTTCAGAGTTGTAGCCCAGCCTATGCCACAGTGGCCCTGCCTGTGGGAACACTTCCCACCAAGTGGCATGACTCAGCCCCTACGAAGGAGCCCCCACCAGATCAACCGAATGGCATGCAAGCACAAAGATGGGCCATGCAAGTGAAAGAAAGCCCCCCTCCTCCTGCCTAACACGTTGGCTGGTCCCCTGACAAGGCAGCAGCCCCACACCAGAGCACCTCCACATCCATGTGTGACCTACCTAGCAGCTGTAGGCAGGCCATGCAAACACAGAGTGGCCCTACCAGCACAAGTTCCAACAGATGGGGTGGGATCAGAAAACAGAGATCCTGGCACCCCCAGTGATGGCAGGTGGAATCTGCAAACTGATACTACTACAAATGGGCCAGCAAAGAATCAGTTCATCAAATACCATGAAAAACTATAGTAACAGTTCAGAGTAGAAGGAGAATGACAGGTCTCCAGAAACCAATCCTGACGTCACAGAAATTTACAATCTAAATGATAGAGAATTCAAAATAGTTGTCATAAAAAAACTCAACAAGTTCAAGACAACTCAGAAAGACAGTTCAGTGAGCTCAGGAATAAAATTAATGAGCAGAAGGAATACTTCACCAAAGAGATTGAAACTATAAAAAAAAAACCCAGAAATTCTGGACATGAAAAACACAATAATGAGATAAAATATAATCTACAATACTTAAAAAATAGGGCTGACATGATAGAAGACAGAATTAGTGATTTAGAGGATAGAAACATAGAAATGCTTCAAGTGGAGGAGAGAAAATCAAGATTTTAAAACAATGAAGAATTTCTTTGAGAAATATCCAACTAAACTAAGAAAAGTAACATAAAGATTATAGGTATTCCAGAGAAGAAGAGAGGGAGAAATGAGTAGAGAGTTTCTTTAAAGAAGTAATAGCTGAGAACTTCCCTAACCTGGGGAAGTATCTGGACTTATAAGTACATGAAGTTAATAGAACCCCTAATTACATCAATACAAAAAGACTTTCTCCAAGGAACATAATACTAAAACTGGCAAAAGTCAATGACAAAGAAAAAAATATTAAGAGCAGCAAGGCACAAGAAAATAACCTAAAAAGGAAGCCCTATCAGGCTTTCAGCAGATTTCTCAGCAGAAACCTTATAGTCTAGGAGAGAACGGATATAGCCAAAATAATGAGAGACAAAAACTTTCAGCCAAGAATACTCTATCCAGCAAAACTATCCCAGATATGATGGAGAAGTAAAAGCTTCCCAAGATAAACAAAAGCTAAGAGAGTTCATCACCATTAGGCCTGACCTATAGGAAACATTGAAAGGAGCCGTCCTATCTGAAACTAAAAAGCAAAGGTTTACAAAACCTTGAGCAAGGAGATAAATAGACAGATAAAATCAGAAAAGTGCAGCTCTATATCAGAATAGCCTAGTAAATACTTAATTATAACAAAAAAGACAAACAGAAGAAAAGAATCAAAAATAACTATAAACACTTCAATTTAGTCACAAACTCAGAACACAGAAAAGAACAATTTGTGACAACAAAAACTCAGAAGGAGAAGAAGAAAGGGGCAGAACCTGCTTAGGCTAAAGGAGATAAGAGGCTATCAGAAAGTGGACTATCTCATCTATGAGATCTTTTATACAAATCTCACGGTAACCACTAAACAAAAGATCAGAGCAGAGCCACAAATCATAAATAAGGAGAAAACCATCACAGAAAACCACCAAACTGAAATGGCAGTCAGAAATACAAGGGAAAAGAAACATAGAAATACAGAACATCTAGAAAACTAGAGATAAAATGGTAGTATTAATCCCTCATATACCAATAATCACTCTAAATGTAAATGGATTGAATTCTCCAATCAAAAGACACAGAGTGGCTGGATGAATTTAAAAAAAAGGACCCAACAATATGCTGCCTCCAGGAAACACATCTCAGCTCTAAAGACATAGGCTCAGAGTGAAGCGATGGAAGACGATGCTCTAAGCAAATGGCAAGTAAAAGAAAGCAGGTGTTGCCATACTTATATCAGAAAAAGCAGACTTTGAGGTCAAAAGGACAATGAGAGACAAAGAGGGGTACTACAGAGTGATAAAAGGGACATTCCAGCAAGAGAACATAACATGAATATAAGTGCACCTCAAACAGGAGCACCAAAGTATATAAAGCAACTGTCAACAGACCTAAAGGGAGAAATTGACAGCAACAGAATTAGACTAAGGGACCTCAACACCCCACTTACGTCAATGGATAGATCACCCAGACAGAAAGTCAACAAGGGAACAGTGGCCTTAAATGAAACATTAGACCAGATGGACTTCGTAGATTTATATAGAACATTCCATCCAAAAACAGCAGAATACACATTCTTCTCAAGTGCTCACAGAATGTTCTCAAAGATAGACCATATGTTGGGAAACAAGGGAAGTCTTAATAAATTTAAGAAGATTGAAATCATATCAAGCATCTTTTCTAACAACAATGCTATGAAACTAGAAATCAACTACAAGAGAAAGGCTGGGAAAGTCACAAATAAGTGGAGACTAAACAACATGCTCCTGAACAACCATTGCATCAATGAAGAAATCAAAGGAGAAATAAAAAAATACCTAGAAACAAGGAAACTGAAAACACAACATACCAACTCTCATGGGATGCAACAAAAGTAGTGCTAAGAGAGAAATTTATAGCAATACAGGCCTACCTCAACAAACAAGAAAAATTTCAAATAAGTAATCTTAAATCACATCTAACAGAACTAGAAAAGAAGAACAAACAAAATCCAAAGTCAGCAGAAGGAGGGAAATAAGAAAAATTAGAGAAGAAATAAATGAAATAGAGACTAAAAGAACAATAGAAAGAATCAATGAAACTAAGTGCTGGTTCTTTGAGAAGATAAACAAAATTGACAAACTCTTAGCCCAATTCACTAAGAAACAAAGAGAGAAGGCTCAAATAAATAAAATTAGAAATGAAAGAGGAGAAATTACAATGGATACTGCAGAAATACAAAGGATTATAAGAGAATAATACGAAAAACTATATGCCCACAAATTGGATAACCTAGAAGAAATGGGTTAATTCTTAGACTCATACAACCTCCCAAAACTGAATCAAGAAGGAATACAGAACCTGAATAGACCAATCACAAGTAAAGAGATCAAAACAGTAATCAAAAACCTCCCCAAAAAACAAAAGTCCAAGACCAGATGGCTTCCCTGGAGAATTCTACCAAACATTCAAAGAGGATTTAATATCTACCCTTCTCAAATTATCTCAAAAGATTGAAGAAGATGGAATGCTTCCTAACTCATTATATGAGGCCAACGTTACCCTGATATCAAAATCAGACAAGGACAACACAAAAAAGGAAAATTAAAGGCCAATATCACTGATGAACATCGATGCAAAAATCCTCAACAAAATACTGGCAAATCATATACAGCAACACATTAAAAGGATCATACACACGATCAAGTGGCATTTAAACCAAGGTCACAGGGATGGTTTGACATCCGCAAATCAATCAATGTGATACACCACATTAACAAAATGAGGAAGAAAAATCACAGGATCATCTCAATAGATGCAGAGAAAGCATTTGGCAAGATCCAACATCCATTTATGATAAAATCTCTCAATAAAATGGGGATAGAAGGAAAGTACCTCAACATAACAAAGATCATATATGACAAACCCACAGCCAACATCATAATCACTGGTGAAAAACTGAAAGCCATCCCTCTGAGAACAAGAATAAGAGAAGGGTGTCCATTCTTGCTACTCTTATCCAACATAGTACTAGAGGTTTTGGCCAGAACAGTTAGGCAAGAAAAAAAAATAAAAGCTATCCAAACTGGAAAGAAAGAAGTAGAACTCTCACTGTTTGCAGACGACTGATTCCATACACAGAAAACCCTAAAGGATCCACCAGAAAGCTATGGGAAATAATCAACTACAGCAAAGTGGCAGGGTACAAAATCAACTCACAAAAATCAGTTGCATTTCTATACACTAATCATGAACTAGTAGAAAGAGAAGTCAAGAAGACAATCCCATTTACAATCACAACAAAAATAATAAAATATCTAGGAATAAATTTAACCAAGGAGGTGAAAGACCTATACACTGAAAAATATAAGACATTATTGAAAGAAATCAAAGAAGACATGAAGAAATGGAAGGATACTCCATGCTCATGGATTGGAAGAATAAACATAGTTAAAATGTCCATACTACCTAAAGCAATCTACAGATTCAATGCAATCGCAATCAGAATCCCAATGACATTCTTCACAGAAATAGAACAAAGTATCCTAAAATTGATATGGAACAACAAGAGACCCCAAATAGCCAAAGCAATCCTGAGCTGGAGGCATCACAATCTCTGACTTCAAAATTCACAACAAAGCTATAGTAATCATAACAGCATGATATTGGCACAAAAACAGACACACAGATCAGTGCAACAGAATTGAGAGCCCAGAAATGAAACCAAACATCTACAGACAGCTATATTTGACAAAGGAGCTAAGAACATACAATGGAGAAAGGAAAGTCTCTTCAATAAATGATTTGGGGAAACTGGACAGCCACATGTAAAAGAATGAAAGTAGACCATTATCTTACACCATACACAAAAATTAACTCAAAATGGATTAAAGATTTGAACGTAAGACCTGAAACCATAAAACTCCCAGAAGAAAATACAGGCAGTACAGTCTTTGACATCGGTCTTAGCAGCATCTTTTCAAATACCATGTCTATTCAGGCATGGAAAACAAAAGAAAAAATTAAAAAATGGGACTACATCAGACTAAAAAGCTTCTGCAAGGTAAAGGAAACCATGAACAAAATGAAAAGACAACTCACCAACCTGGAGAAAATATTTGCAAATCATATATCTGAAAAGGGGTTAATTGACAAAATATATAAAGAACTCATACAACTCAACAACAAAAAGACAAACAACCCGATCAAAAAGTTGGCAGAGGATATGAACAGACATTTTTCCAATGAAGATATACAGATGGCCAACAGGCACATGAAAACATGTTCAACATCACTAATTACTAGGGAAATGCAAATCAAAACTACAATGAGATAGCACCTCACACCCGTCAGAATGGCTATAATTAACAAGAAAAAAATAACAAATGCTGGAAAGGATGTGGAGAAAAGGGAACCCTCATACACTGCTGGTGGGAATGCAAACTGGTGCAGCCACTACGGAAAACAATATGGAGATTTCTCAAAAAATTAAAAATAGAAGTACCATTTGACCCAGCTATCCCACTACTGGGTATTTATCCAAAGAACATGAAATCAACAATACAAAGAGATCTACGCACCCCTATGTTCACTGCAGCATTATTCACAATAGCCAAGATATGGAAGCAACCCAAGTGTCCATCAATCAATGACTGGATAAAGAAGATGTGGCATATATATACATAATGGAATACTACCCAGCCATAAAAAAAGACAAAAACATCACATTTCTAACAACATGGATGGACCTTGACAGTATTTTGTTAAGTGAAATAAGCCAGACAGAGAAAGACAAACACCATATGATTTCACTCATATGTGGAAGATAAACAAACACATGGATAAAGAGAACAGATCAGTGGTTGCCCAAGAGGAAGGGGGAGGCGGAGTAGACAAAAGTAGTAAAGGGACACATAAGTATGGTGACGGGTAAAAACTAGACTATTGGTGGTGAGCACGATGCGGTCTATATAGAAAGTGACATATAATAATGTACACACAATGTGATTTATAATCATCAATATGACAATCAATCAATCAATCAATGAAAAGGAGTATTACTCGAGACTCCAGGATAGGAACAGACTCATAACACCTCCTGGGAACTGGAGCTGGAATTGCCCTGGGATTGGAGGTAGCTCTGGAGAACTCAGCAGCTGTCTAGGGAGCACCCTAGTACTCCTCCCTCTAATGTGAGTGAGTTACTTCCTATGTCTCTTTGTTCCTGTCTCTTTTCCAAGTGGGAACTTCCTTCTATGCCTTTTAAATACATGAAGGAGAGTATATGATTGGCCCAATTGCCAAGCCCCACCACACAAGTCCAAGGTTGTTGACAAGCTTGTAGACTGGCTATTCATAGATCAGATGTCCAGACACAGTCTATTTGATTGTGGGACAGATAGGGTCCTGTGGTATGAAATAAGGCTCTGGAAGGCAACTGGGATGAATTAATAAATGAATGAATAAACATCAAACCAACTCTGGATGAAGCAAGCAGACAGCCCCATCACATCCACTTTTCTTCATTAGCAAATGCCATTTTATAAGCAAAGGGTCTGCTCTCCCTTCTATCTAATGTGTAATT
The DNA here is from genome assembly GCF_021613505.1 of Equus quagga. Classification (NCBI taxonomy): domain Eukaryota; kingdom Metazoa; phylum Chordata; class Mammalia; order Perissodactyla; family Equidae; genus Equus; species Equus quagga. Next base: position 25,544,372 of record NC_060277.1, read on the forward strand.
TGAAAAATCCTTTTTGTTGCCTGCATTTCTTTTGCAAGACTTGGATTATCGGGAACGTTAGCATCTTGATAGTTGCTTTTGTTTCCTTCTTCCCAGCCAATTCTCAACCCTTCTGAAATCTGAACTCAATGGAGAATTCCCAGAGCAACCAGACACATTTCTGTCAGGACCTCCCTATCAGGGCGGCATTATGACTTTCATGGGCCCTAGGCACTTTTACCTTCATGAGCCCCTTCCTCAACTAAAAAATAAGTTAATTGTATATGTATAATATCTTATAACTGTGTTGGTATAAGAAACATATAATACAGATTCAAGCTGGATCCTTTATTGATATATTCATTTTTTTCTTCAAATTTTAAAAGAAATTAAAATATTTCCATGGGCCCCTAAAAGTATCATTGACCCTAGGGACTGTACCTCCTGTGCTTAATGGGCAATGTGGCCCTGCTTAATTATAAATCTGAGGATCTCTTTTGCACAGTCAGATTTTCGGCTCCTAACCTGAAATAGTCTAGCCAACGGTCCTCACGTCACAGAAACTTGCCAATCATTTCTCTATGTGTTTTAAAATTTATATTTTTTAAGTTAAGGGTAACAATTTCTACACAATACCTAGGAAATTCTGATGCCTTTATATTCCTCAACTATATGATGGAGATAATAATAACTCTTTTATAGAATTAAATGAAGTAAGGATGTAAAAACACTCTGTAAACCATGAATCATTTTACAAAGGTTGGGTATTAACATACTTCTTAAAAATTTTAACTTCATTACTTAATCCTAACTTAAGTAAAAATTTATTGTGCGGCTGGCCCCATGGCCTAATTGTTAAGTTCGGCATGCTCCGCTTCAATGGTTCAGGTTCAGTTTCCAGGTACGGACCAACACTAGTCAGTGGCAGCCATGCTGTGGCAGCAACTCACATACAAAATAGAGGAAGACTGGCACAGATGTTAGCTCAGGATGAATCTTCCTCAAGCAAAAGAAAATTTACTGTGCCAAATTCAATTTTATTTAGATATAATTTGCTTAAGAAACTCATAATGAGAAGATAAGAGAGATGGCTTTCATTGATTCATCCCTGACTTTTGTTGTTGAAGGCAGCTTAACTATTAACTTCAGTGCTATATTTAGAACTAAATTTAGAACTAAGTGAGGCCCTTCTCTTTCTGTAATACACGGTTGTACTTCATATACCTCTTCAGAGTAGCAAGGGAACATCTCTTTTCCATAAGCCTTTCTTCTGAAGACCTCTGAAAAGAAGGGGTGAATGCCAGGCTGTCTTAATATGACTAAAGAGGTAAAGAAGTAAGTTTCCTCCTTTGTAGATGGTTCAATGTAACACCATTCCTAGTGAAAATTCTTCTTTCTCCTCTATCATAAATCGAGACCACTGTTAGCTATGTGTATCAAGTTGTTAGAGAAGACCTATCATGCGTCATTGGGACAAAGGCATCCGGCCCACATTATCTTCCCACTAACCATGGTTTTTAAGCACAGAAGAACAGGAAATAACTCACTTCCAATTTAAGTGCATAAATGCAGGGAATCTTAAAACTGGAAGAAACATTAAAATTCAACTAGGGCAATTCCTTCACTTCATCACAAATACGATGTGAACTTCAATGAGATGTGTGAATGACCCAGGCCCTACCTCAGAGTAGGCACACAACAGTTAGTTTCCCGCCCTTGAAAGTTCTCTGGGCCTTTATTCTAGGCAATCAGACACAGGCGTTTCTGCACTCAGCCCCAGAAATGTTTTCCAAAAGCTTTGGGTGTAAAGCCCTATTTTTAAGCTTATATTCAGTATTTGTGGATTTTTCTATTTTCATCCCAGTAATTAATTGCTTTTATGATAAGCATTATAGAAAAACCAACTATTACTAGTAGTACTTTCAGAACTACTAAAGAAATCAGTCAAATAAAAAGGAAGCAATTCTTAATGTAGAGTATTTACTATTACTGTTACTATTATTATTATAACACTGGCTATGACATAGGATACAGAATAAGCATAAGACACGGTTTTTGCCTTCATGCCATATTTGCTCTCAAAAGAAATAAAGATCAGGAAATAACTTACTATCAATTTAAATGTACAATTTCAGAGAATCCTAAAACTAGAAGAAATTTTAAAAGTTCACCTAGGGCAACTCCCTCCCTTCATCACAGATAAATGGTGAGGCTTAAATGCGATGTGTGAATCACTTGGTTTTTATATAACACTTTAAAAAACTCCAACATCTTTAAAGACAGTATTGTGTAATCATTACATTATCTCCACTGTGGTGTAGGGGAAATGTGAATCCACTACTAGAATAGAGGGGTGGGCAAACTTATTCAATAAAAGGTTGAATAGTAAATATTCTAGGCTTTGCAAGCCACATATGGTCTTTGTTGTATTTTCTTTTCTCTTTTTTAATGACCTTTTAAAAATACAAAAATCCTTCTTTCCTCACTGGTCATACAAAAGCAGCTGGGCCAGACTTGCCCTGTGCAAGCCACGGTTTGCCAACTCCTGGACCAGACAGTAAAATTAAAGTCACAAGAGGGGCTGGCCCCGTGGCCGAGTGGTTGGGTTCGTGCGCTCCACTGCAGGCAGCCCAGTGTTTCGTTGGTTCAAATCCTGGGCGCGGACATGGCACTGCTCATCAAACCATGCTGGGGCGGCATCCCACATGCCACAGCTGGAAGGACCCACACCAAAGAATATACAACTATGTACCAGGGGGCTTTGGGGAGAAAAAGGAAAAAAATAAAATCTTAAAAAAAAAAAAAATTGAAGTCACAAGAGACAATGTGTCAAATCTTCACACTTCATTCAGTATACCATTCAACATCTATGAAACATCTCTACCTTACCTGAAATTCATCAAAACATAAGAGACACGCTTCTTCGCTGATTTCTTCGGCTATCGGAGCTATTGGATCATATGATTTAGCCATGAACCCTGCTTTCCTTTTTGGCAAACTCTGTTTAAGGCGGTGTATTCCTTAAATGGATGAAAGTAAACACAAATCAAATGTTGTATTAACAGTACATTTTAGACAACTATAACATATTTTTTAAATCTCTAAATGAAACTTTAGTGTGAGCATAAAAATTAAGTTTAAATTCCACATACAATCAAATGCGATTATTGAAAGTGGTTGCATTTTCTCTACCTCAAAATAAGTTGTTCACATATTACTATATTCCCACGGTTGTAGGGACACTTTGTGGTCATTCCATCTCTACTCTTCAATCACTTTGGAGACGACAAAGTGATAGACTAGATGACTAGATGGTGACCAGATGGATGGACAGATCCATCTTAGTCCTGAGGATTTGAGGGATGCAGGCAGAGGTGGTGGTCCTGCCCTGTGACTAGCATATCTAATCAGGATGTTTCCTTGTCTCTAGCCAGTCCCACTTCATTCGTTACATGTGTACTAAATGCTGACGGTATTAGAAGAAGAACACAATGTTCCTGCCCCGGGAAGGTTACAGTATAACTGGTAGACAAAGAATGTAGAAACAAGATTACATAAGAGCACTGACAAAGCAATAAAGCATGCACACAAGAATAACCCAAATGCCTACATGCTAAAGGGACACACAGGAAAGGACCTTATCGAGAATTTCTTGAAACAGGTAAGGTTTTAACATTTCTCATTGATCCTTAGTAGAAAGAGAAAATGCCTTACCATCATTTAGTAACTCCTGTTCTCTTATTCGGAAGTACTGCATTTGTATTTAGGACCAACTCTGGACACATTACTAATTGTTTCAGTATAGCCCAAAACAAACGAAACCAAATAAAATCTTACTTCAAGCAAAAATCTAATTTTTTTAAAGATTAAAAGATTAAGAATTTTAAAAGATGAGAAAAACTATTTGTAGTGTTTGCCCACATAAAAAAATCACTTCTTTCATATCATTAACTTACTTTCATGAACATCTAGCATGAAACCATGAAAATGAACCCGTTTTTTCCTCTTCATTTCCACATAAGCATAAAACATGTCCATCACCATTGTTTTCCCTGTCCCTTAAAAAAAAAGGAAAAATACTTTTAAACAGTATGTAGTGATCGCTCTAACGACTGTTCACTAGCTTTGGGATAATGAGACCACACTCTTCTGCTGGAAAGCTTAAGACAATGTCACTTTTTTAAAAAGGGGTGTTTATTTTTTATGTTAAACTAGTTAAAAATAAAATGTTGATATTACCCTTTTCTGTTAAAATCTTGTTTTTAGGAAATACAACACTTTAACATTACAGGGCTATTTCCCTCAGAGATGTATGTTCATAAACTGGCAAGATTTACAGATTATTCATTCTTCAATTTCTCTTCCAAAAGGCATCAGTAGAAATAAAATAACTTTCTTAATTAAATAAATATTTATTGGGCTATTACTAAGCATGAGGAACCGTCAGGCCCCATGGGAAAATGAGAAAACGAAAAATGAGAAAATGAAGATTAGTATCTAACATAAATACAGAAAATAAAAACAGATATAGATTAGAGCAGGAAAACTGCCAATTATAACACTTTTTTAAAAAGCAGAGAATATAGGTCTTTCAAACTGAGGCCTATTGAAAGAAATTTTGATACAGTTAACCCTTATAAAGAAATTATCCAATTTCAATACTCTGAAACTTCTAGTCACTATGACTGCATGAGTAATTGAAGAGTCAACAGCCTGAGCATTCAACAAGGCATGCACAGAAAGCCCCGTTCCCTCACAGAAAGCCCAGAGCTTTCAGGACGGTGGCAGTGCTCAAGTTCGGTTCAAACCTAGCATTCCCTGGCAGGCCAGGCCAGGGCATGCTGATCCTGTCTCTCATCCTTACTGCTTCCTCCACCACCCCACCTCCACCGTACCCACACTCTCCTCACAGGAGCTGTGATTAGTAAATTCAAAGGCAGCTCAGGAACTAAGATCTGTGTCTTAAATCTTTGGGACTTTCCTCTTTTCCATAAGATGACTTTGGGCCCATGCCATTTGAATGGCCAGAAAGTTTTTTGCATATGAAAATACAATTCGCCAAACATGTTTTTAATGAAGAGATCATTTATATCAAAGAGTAATTTTTTGCAAAAATATTCAGTACAATATCTCTTGATACAGTGAGTGGCAGTAGATTTTATATGATTACATTTATGCAACAAAGTAAATTAATAAAGTTTCAAATTCTGTGGCATGAAGCATAGTATACTTGTGGATCCAGAAAAAAGTCATGAATTACCTAACCAAAAATGTAAATAATATATATTTGAATGTAATCTTTATACTAACTCTAAAACTGGGCTTAAAATATAATAAGACCATCAAATAAAAAGTTTCTGGAGATAAAAGCAAAAGGAAGAAATCATAAAGGAAAAGCTTGATAGATTAGGCTACAGGAAATTCAACCTCCTGCATATCAAGGTCACCATAAATAATATTAATATCCTTATTTATTTAATGAATATATTTTTACTGAATGCCTACCATGTATGAGATCTTAATCTAGGTGTTCAGGATATGGCAGTGAACAAAACTGAGAAAAATTCCTGCCCTCATGGAGCGTGAGGGTTTAACCTCATATATCTTTAAGATATAAACAGCTCTTAGAAACTACAATGGATATCTTTTTTTTTCCCCCTGTCTGTCCTAAATCTCTTCCTTCTAAAAACTTCTCAACTTAGTATGATTCTATGACAGTATTGATCACGGGGTGGGCCAATCAAAATACCCCATTACCCTATTCGCTGCAGTTGGCCTTGTGGTGGGCATGTAACCCAATTAGATCAGCGTTCTCTAGGCAGAGTTAATATGGATTCTGAGAATGAGAATCGTCCCTTCTCCTTTTAAGAGAGCAACCTAGAAGATCCCAGGAGTCATCTTTCCTACAACATTAAAGAGTCCTGACCAAGAATGAAGCCAACAATAAGGAAAGCAGAACCAGAAGACGAAGGTGGAGGGAAAGGGAGGGAAGGAGAGAGATCCTCCAAATACCATTTAAGCTCACAGATCTACCGTGGCTGGATCAGGTTATCACTAGACTTAACAATTAAAGCCACCATTAAATTCCTCCCCGGTTCGGCTAATTCAACTGGCTTTTTATTTTCACTGCAACTGTAAGAGTACTGAACAACACAGAATTAACATCATTAATGTGCAAAGAATACAAGTATTAAAATGACCCCAAAAACATAAATAGCTTTAAACATATTTTTAAAAGTTTAACTCCACCAGAAATAAAAGAAATACAAATTAAAACACCAATGATATACCATTTTTACGGTGGTGAGGATGTGGGAAAATAAGCACCCTGACATACTTCTGCTGGGAGTGTAAGACCAATCTTTCTCCAAGTCAATTTGTCTTTCTGCAAGTCCATCAAATGGCTTAAAAATACTCAGAACCAAAATAACTACTGTAAAGATATTTCTTCTCCCTAAATTATTTTGACGGTCAATGAAATCCCAATCAAAATCAATTTAGGAATAATTTGACAACATGATTCTAAAGTCTATCTCCTGGTTAAAAATAAATAAATAAATGCCTATCAACAGGAAATTGGTTAAGTGAATTGTGGAAAATTCATATAATAAAATAGTATATACTCAGCAAAATGAGCAAGATGGATCAACATGTACTGATATAGCATGACATCCAGGATGTACAATTAATTGAAAAAATACTTAACATTTGAGTAAAACAAAATAAACACCTACACTTTAAAATTTTCACTTAAATGGATAATACAAAAAGAAGTGTCAAAAATATTTTTAAAAAAGGTAAGTGGCAAGTAGTGAAGGTTGGGGGAGGCAAGGAGAGAAGGGAGAGGAAGTACAAAACAAAACGATATTATAAAATTAGAGAAATTACATTTGAATAGTACTGGATTTCTTAAAATATCAACTAAACCAAATAAGCAGATTGAAGTATATATAATAACAACGTATATGAAAAAAATTAACAATTGCTAAAGACAAATACTCAGCCATTTGTAAAAAATAAAACCAGATCCCTACACCTTACATTTCACACCAAAATTAACTGCAGATGAATTTAAGTTGCTAAAAAAAAATGAAAGACCCAGAAGACAACAGTTGTGAACATTTGCATAACCTTGGAGTAAGAAAGGCTTAGCAATGTGTATCAGGAAAATGAAAACTCTTAAGAGCCTGTGTTACAGAAATTGGTTCTGGACTCACCATCTCAACATAAAATACCAGAAAACTGGATGAAATATATGAAACTAATGTTTTCAGACATTGGAAAAGAAGCAACACAAGGCTCTGCTGCCTGAGAGAAAGGAAAAATAAGATAAGCCCTATACCACTCCAGCTTTTGGCTTGGAGGCACCTTGAAGGTTGCTGCACCGAAAGGGTAAATCCAAGTAAAATGCCCAGGTCTAGCTGAGTGAGTTAAGAGATATCAGAATTATGGGAGTTCAATGCAGGGGAAATTTGCAAGGCAAAGGGCCAGAGAAGAGGAGGCTACACTATAATGAAAGAGCTCTAGAAATCAACCTGTGGGTACTCTTGAGTCTTTGGCTGAGTACTAGCTGCTCACATGTAGGTTGATACTCCATGATGTGAGGCAAAGAATGGCCACCAGGAAGGTGTAAGATGAACAATTTCTAGAGATATTGATACGTGCAACAACTTGAATGACTCTCCAAGGAATTATGCTGAGTGAAAAAAAGCCAGTCTCAAAAGGTTACATATTTTCCATTTATATAACCTTTCCAAATGACAGAATTTTAGAAAAGGAGAACAGATTAGTGGTTGCCAGAACTTAGAAACGGAGGATGAAGGCTGGCCCAGTGGTGTAGTTAGGTTCCCATGCTCTGCTTTCATGGCCTGGGGTTTACAGGTTTGGATCCGAGGCGCAAACCTACACACCGCTCATCAAGCCATGCTGTGGCAGCATTCCACATACAAAATAGAGGAAGAATGGCACAGATGCTGGCTCAGCGAGAATCTTCGTCAAGCAACAAGAGGAAGATTGGCAACAGATGTTAGTGCTGGGTCAATCTTCCTCACCAAAAGAAAAAACAAGAAATTGAGGGTAAGCAGGTATGGTTATAAAATTATGGGCAACACAAGGGATTCTTGTGGTGATAGAATTGTTCAGTATCTTGACTGTGGTGGTAGATACATGAACCTACACAGGTAATAAATTGTACAGAACTAAATACACACACATAAGTGAGTATAAGTAAGACTGGAGCAATTTGAATAAGGCCCATGAATTGTATCAATGTCAATATCCTGGTTGTGATATATATACTATAGTTTTGCAAAATGTTACCTTTGGGGGAAAAAGAATAAAGTGCATGTGGATCCTTCTGTATTACTTTTAACAACTGCCTGTGAATTGATAATTATCTCAACAAATTTCAATTAAAAAAAATACTTCAAATGAATCAATCTGGCATGCAAATAACCCTCTGCCAAAATAAAATTCAACACATAAAAACCATATAATTATCACAACATTTGAAAACAATTTTGACAAAATTCAGCACACATTCATGATAAAAACTCTCAGAAAACTCGGAAAAGAGGGAGACTTCTTCAGTTTCATAAAGGATGAATACAAAAAAACTACAATGAAGAGATCTCAACATCACTAATCATTTGAGAAATGCAAAACAAAACTACAATGAGATACCACTTCACATTCATTAGGATGGCTACTATGAAAAGAAAAGAGAGGGTGGCCCCATGGCATAGTGGTTAAGTTCAGCACACTCTGCTACAGCAACCCAGGTTCATGGGTTTGGATCCCAGGTGAAGACCTACACCACTCATCAGCCATGCTGTGGCAGTGACCCACATCTAAAGCAGAGGAAGACTGGCACAGATGTTAGCTCAGGGCTAATCTTCCTCAGCAGAAAAAAACAGTAGAAAATAACAAGTGTTAGTAAGAATGTGGAAAAATGGGGACCCTTGTACATTGCTGGTGGGAATATAAAATGGTACAGCTGCTGTGGAAAATGGTATGTCAGGTCCTCAAAAAAGTAAATGCACAATGACCATATGATCCAGCAATTCCACTTCAGGGTATATACACAAAACAATTGAAAGCAGGGATTTGAACAGATATCTGTACAGCAGTGTTCACAGCAGTATTATTCACAACAATCAAAAGATGGAAACAACCCGGGGCCGGCCCAGTGCCACAGAGGTTAACTGCACACGTTCTGCTTCAGCGGCCCAGGGTTCGCCAGTTTGGATCCCAGGTGCGGACCTATGCATCACTTGTCAACCCATGCTGTAGCAGGCATCCCACATAAAATAGAGGAAGATGGGCACGGATGTTAGCTGAGGGCCAGTATTCCTCAGCACAAAGAGGAGGATTGGTGGCAGACGTTAGCTCAGGGCTAATCTTCCTCAAAAAAAAAAAAAGTTCATTAAAAAAAAAGATGGAAACAACCCAAACATCCATCAACAGATGAATGGATAAACAAAACTGGTATATCTATATAATGGAATATTTTTCATCCCTAAAAAGGAATGGAATTCTGACAGATGCTACAACATAGATGAATCTTGAAGATCCTATGCTAAGTGAAATAAGCCAGACACAAAAAAATAAATATTATATGACTTCCTTTATATGAGGTATCTAGGGTGGTCAAACTCATAGAGACAAAAGTAGAATGGTGGTTGCCAGGGGCTGGGAGGGAGGTAGTACAGAATGGATAGATACTGTTTATAACAGGGACAGAGTCTCAGTTTGGGAAATGAAAAGATTCTGGGGACGGATGGTGGTGATGGTTCCACAACAATGTGAATGTACTTAATGCCACTGAACTGTATACTTAAAAAATGGTCAAAACAGTAAATTTTATGTTATACATATTTTGCTAACAATAAAAAAATTAAACATTAAGAAAAAAAATGCCTTGCAGTTAACATCATACTCACTACTCAAAGACTGAACTCTTCTCTAAAATTGGACACAAGGCAAGGACATCCACTCTCACTACTTCTAGTGAACACTGTACCGGAGTTCCTAGCTAGTGCAAAGAGGCCAAAAAAGAACTAGAAGGCATACACATTGTAAAGGACAAAGTAAAATTATCTTTATTCACAGACAACACGATTGTGTACACAAAAAATCCTAAAGAATCTACCAAATAACCACTAGAGTTAATAATTGAATTTAGCAAGGTCATCAAAAAGTCAATTGCTTCTACACACCAGCAGTGATAAGTTGGAAATTAAAAATTTTAAATATAATACCATTTGCAGTGTCATCAGAAAACATAAAATACATAGAAATAAATTTATCAAAAACATGACAGACTTCTGTACTACAAACTACAAAACACCACTGAGAAAAATTAAAGATCTTAAAAAATGAAGAAATTGCGGCCAGCCCAGTGGTATAGTAGTTAAGTTCACACACTCCGTTTTGGTGGCCCAGAGTTCGCGGGTTCAGATCCTGAGCTTGGACTTACACACCGTTCATCAAGCCCTGCTGGGGCGGCATCCCACATACAAAATAGAGAAAGATTGGCATGGATATTAGCTCAGTGACAATCTTCCTCAAGCAAAAAGAGGAAGATTGGCAAGAGATGTTAGCTCAGGGCCAATCTTGCTCACGAAAAAAAAAAAGAAGAAGAAGAAATATACCATGCCCATAGATTAAAAGACTCAATATTTTAAGCTTTCAATTCTGTGCAAATTGATCTATAGATTCAATAAGCACAATCAAAGTCCCCAGAATGATCTTTTTTAAGAAAGTGACAAGCTCATTCTAAAATGCATATGGAAATACAAAGGCCATAGAATAGCCAAAACAACCTTGAAAAAGACAAAATTGGAGGACGTACATCACACCACGGAGATGCATCAGCAAAATCCAGGTTGTAGGAAACCCTACAGGACAAATAAGTTTATATATATGCATGTAAGTGTGTATACATATATACATATACATATGCACACATATATAAACATATATACGCATATACACACACATATATATGTATACACACATGCACACTTACAAACATAATCTGGATTTTGCTGAAGCACCTCTTTGGTGTGACATGAGTCACACACACACACACACACACACACACAAAGAGAGATCTAAAGACGACCAATATCACATTGAAAACAGAAACATTTATGATATAATTAGAAATGTGAATAACTGAATATTTGATGAAATTAAAAATAATTTTTAAAAGTGTGAAAATGATAGAGGCTATACATACTTAAATTTCTACTTATTTTGTATTCATTATTCCTCTTATTAATTCTTATCAATGTCTATATTTTCTCTACTTCTAACAGAGACTAGTAGATATACACAAGAAATTATCAATATTTCACTTTCCACAGCACCAAACAGTGCTCAGTGTGAGTCTCAGAGGAGAATGTTCAGTTCATGCCACTAGCAAAATAGGAAAAAAGGTAACCAAGACCTTTCTGAAATGTAAAATTCTTTTAATGTGTCTATGATATGCAACTTTAGGTTTAGTACGGTGGGCAAGAGCCTGTAGGTGGTGTAATATCAGAGATGTTAAAAGATTTCTTTGCCCAAAATCACTAAGTGGCCAGGTGGGTCACTAAAGTTCCATTTCATACACCAAAATTTCAGTGAAATTCTAACTCCTAGAAGATTCTCTTTAAATCCAAATGTTCGGGTCCGTGGCCATTAAGTTTGTGCTCTCCACTTCACCAGCCCAGGGTTTGCCAGTCCGGATCCTGGGCACAGACCTAGCACCATTCATCAGGCCATGCTGAGGCGGCGTCCCACAGAGCAGAACTAGAAGGACATACAACTAGAATATACAACTATGTACTGAGGGGCTTTGGGGAGAAGAAGGGAAAAAAAACATTGGCAACAGATGTTAGCTCAGGGCGAATCTTCCGAAAAATATATAAAAATAAATGCAAATGTTCTGGAGAGGTAACCTCCTAATCCAATGGTACCCATTAAAAATTTAGCAAGTAGTTTAGAACAGCTTAGATTAGAAATAGCTTAGAAGTAGTTCAGACATTTAGCTAGAAGGCAGATCCTGGGATAACAGGAGTCCAACCAATTTAAAAAAGTAGAGGAGAAAGCTGCGTCCTCTGGAGGATCCAGCATTGGAAACACTGAGGCCTGAAGGGGTCAAAGAGCAGGAACAAACCCTAGCACGCCAACAGGTAGTAATGGATACTAGAGACACCAGACCAGTGTTTTGCAAGCTGCCACTAAAACAGAACTTTTTTGTCATAAGATAGAATGGAATAGAATAGAATAAAATAGAATAGAAAATATCAAAACACGGAAGAGTAAGTTTTCCTTCATGAAACTATTTTTCATAGGTATGTGTGTATGTGTGTACACGCACATGAGCAGGCATACACTAGGTCGGGACACAAAATATATTTCTGTCAGTCATGTTCAAAAATGTTTCAAAGCCATCGCAACAGTTTGTAACTTTTCAGTGAGCAAAGGCCGTGTCTCCTTTTAGTCACTTTACATCTCCAGAAACAACACACTGCCTGGTACAAGGCAGAAGCTCAATAAACACTTGTCGAGTGAATGGAAGAATGTGGACAGGAGATGTTGGAAAAAGGTGGGGAAGAAACCAATACTAATTTTACCTACTTCACAATTTTGCTTTTGTCTCTACAGAATCCTAAATAAAACCTTGTATTTTTCTCAAAAGAAGATTCTAACTAGGAGAGTAATTTGTGAAACCTAAAACTCTTTTAAGTGCTAACTTTGAAGCCAAAATTGACTGCTCGAGAGCCTCGCCTAGTGGTGCCCTTTTCACAGCCAACCCCCTGCAGAAGGAGCTGGAAGCGGCGTCCTCCATCATTGCCTCCAAGCCCAGCAGAATTTTGCTTCCCAGGTCCTAACCTTAAAACAAGTCTACCTTTCACCTGGTGAAGTTGCCAGTGTGAAATAGGAGAGGTTAAACAGGAGGCAGTAAAACAGGGACTGATAAACAAAAATGTACTTTTTTCTCTTCTAATGTATCAAACAAATCATTAGCCCAGCCAACACCACTGTAGTCTGCCGGTCAAAAGTTGAGCCCTGGTTGTAAGAAAACCAGTTGCAGGGGAAGAATGAAGCCATAAAATACTACTACTGAAGCTTTGGGCTTCTGTATGAGATGTGCTAAGCATTTTATTAATGAAAACACTTCACTTCAGGGTTGAACCATGATGGTAATCCCTCCAACTTCTACATCAACTCTACTGGGGTTTCCTGGATTGAGAGTCCATCTAAGACAATCATCTCAACATGTCTCTGAAGAAGGAGAGTAGAACGAAGTGAGCATGACAGAGCCCAAGCCAAGAGCAGGAATAAGGAGGGAGAAGGGGGCGCTATGAAACAGACATCATCTTTCCCATCCAGCCTCCTTAAAATTTCATACCTGTTGCTCAAGTCTAAAAAAGGAAAATAGTAAAGAATAAGAGCTAATGAAAACATTCTGAGGCTATTCTCCCAGTCAGAGAGCACCCAAGATGAGAATTTGACATATCTTTCATTACCTATTTTGTAACTATTCTAAACTCAAGTGATTACAGCCACCAAAATGTTCATCTCATTTCCTGTTTCAAAACTACTTTCTCTTCCCCTCTCTATATTATAAAGAAGTTCCTAACCAGAGGTTGCCACACAGCCAGCCTATGTGAACATCCCATGTTATTACATCTTTTCTAATTCTCTCCAACATTCAGATGAATTACATTTATTGTACCTCCCTTCAATTCATTAGAATATGGCTGTATTTTCCAAACTAAAATCTAATAACTTTCATAGGTTGCTGGGTTTTTCTAAGTCCTTTTGCAGAAGTGGAAACAGTTGTGCTTTACTAACCATCTCCATTTATGGTTAAGTGGTTAAGGTAACAGGAGAAACAAAGATGGTGATTTTAGCAATGACAAAACATGAAAGTGAAGGTATAGGAAGTAAGTGTTCTACAAAGAGGCAAAGAACCAGAGATGACAACAGAATGAGACCTGCTAGAGGTACCCAAAGGTGCAGACACATGAAACTGATCAAGAACCTGGTACAAATTGCTTCCTAAGTAAGAAGTAAGCATGCATGGTCTCAAAAATACCAATTCGCCAATAAACTAAAAAAAAAGAATAGTTTGAGCTTCTTTCACATTTTTAAATTTCAAGAACTTGAAGAATCCTACGGGGCAATCTCTATCATTCACTGTGAGCTAAACAATTCTCTTTTTATTAGATTTGCTAAATCTATAAGTGTAAAACAGGTATTGAGAGGCATTCGTAAGCAAATCAGAAAGAGAGGGAAGATCCAGAAAAGAACAGTTTCATCTTTAAGGCACTATAACTACTTATTCAACTCCTATTATTTTTAGGAGTTGCACTGAAATTCTTAGTAAGATAATAACCTCTGCCACCATTTCCTCATAATTCAAATTTATTATGGCTACAGGAGAGCCTGAAGGCTGTTTATTAGTCAAGAACCAAAACTGATCTCGGTACATGTAAATGTGCATTTTGAGTATATCAATAAAAGAAATGATTGAAAGCAATAAGGCCAGATAAAGTAGGAGCCATGTTCATGACCTCAGTGAATGTGGGTAATCAGGGAGAGGTTTAGGACTAGGACAAAAGGATTTGTTTGAAGAAACAGAAACCAGAAATAGATAATTTCAGCAAGAATGAAGTCAGGGAAGAAGCAAGACATTAACTGATTAGGAAAATCTAGAAAGTGAGGGACAGCTCATAAAGTTTCCAAGAAAATCTGAGTCTTTGTGCCGAATGTATGGAAGTGGGACACCAAGCAAATGATACCATCCATGTGTTAAGAATATACATTAATAACTAAATTAAAGATAATAACTAAATTGAGGACAAGGGCTTAGATTATGAGTAGAAATATTAGTGGAAATTAAAAGTTAAAAAGAACAGCTTATTTTTTAAAAAGTATTAAGCTGAGTCAAATAGCACTGAGCAATGAGATGCAGATTTATCTAATAACCTATCTACAGATGATTTCCTTCCCTGAGATCAACTCATTTCATACATTAAACAGTGTTTGCACCCTAACCTGCTAACTAACCCTGCTTTAAACTACAGTCACACACTATGAGAAGCAAAAGGGCAAACTAAGATCACTGCCCTCCCGTCCCCTTTCCTCTCCCCTTATTTTACCTTATTCCTTTGCTGGCAGCCAATTGAGGGATAGAAACGGAAGTTATCCCTGAGTGAACGCTGGGACACTTTCTGTTTGGACCACTCAAAACTTATTTCAGCACACTTACCAACATCTCCATAAACATACAGGCCCCTTGGAGGTTTTCTCCTTGAAAAAAGCTGCAAATTAAGAACAAATTATAAATCTCTAACATGGAAATAATTAAATATCATCATATACATAGTTTTCCTAACTGTGCTATACAGGACTAAAATGGGCTATTGTACACAATAAGTACGAAAAACTTGATGTAAAAGGCTAAGAAGCCCAACTTAGGTTTTGATACAGGAGGCAAGAATCATGGGAGCCCAGAGCAAGGGCACTGAAGTCACACAATTTGAGTTTACATCCCCTACACCATTTACTAACCATGTAATCTTCCCCTTCTTTCCCAAATGGGCTCCCCAAACAACAACCACCAAGCTCCCTCTCAGCAAGCAAGAGACGAAAAGAATTTCTCTGGAGAAACTGAATGGTCTCCAGGAAAAAAAGGTTCAACGGCATTTATGTGTTTGCTTCTCTCAAAGATGTCCCTATCAGATCACCTTACAGTAAAACACAGCAGTCAACAAATCTCTTAAGATGGAGCCTCCAATCAGCTTGTTAGTATCTGAAAAGACTCTAAAACGAATTGATAGCCAAGAATCAATAGAAATTTGAAAAAAAACTTCCAAGATGAAAGTCAGAGACCAGAGCAAATAAACAGTAGGGGAGGAAAACTCACAGGAAACAGACTACACAAACAGCAAAAGGAAACTTCAAATTAAAACTGTAATCGACACAACCAATATGCTGGGGGAAATAAGAGAAGCTATTAATACTATAAAGCAAGAACACAATGCAATTTTTTAAAAGGAACATTAAGAACAAAAGAGAGCATTCTGAAATGTAAAATATAGTAGCAGAAATAAAATTCCAGAAAAAGGATTAGATGATAAGCTCGAGGAAATGTTCCAGAAAATACAACAAATAAATAGCAACAATAAGAGATGGAAAACATAAGAAAATTACACGATTAATTCAGGAAGCCCAATATATGACAAAAAGGAATTCTAGAAAGAGAAAAGAGAGGAAAAAAAAGAGGGGAAGAAGTTATCTAAGAAATTTATGCAGATTTTTCTCAGATGTGAAGGACTTAATTTCTAGATAAGGAGGACGGAATAAGTGTCTGGCACAATGAAGGAAATAAGATCTATAACAAGTCACAATTCTGAAATTTCACCGAGGACATAAAGAAGACCCTACAAACGTCCAAGGTGGTGGGGGTGGGGGGAGCAGTAGCAGTTAGAGGTGGGTAGAGGAACAGGTCAAAACAACAGATAAAGACTTGAGTAAAATTTGAGGGACAATGATTTTCAATCTAATCCATCCAATTTATCCATCAAGTGTGCAAATGGGAAATTGACATTCCATACATACAGGGTCTCAAAAAAACCTCCCCAACAGAAATAGGAACACCCAGGCTCCAGGAAACACAGAGGATCCTGGGGAGGAAGCCCTGGTAAGATGGAGAGTTGCTCCAGAACCACAGCGGCACAAGCAGGTCAAGAAAGCAATTAAGTCCAGTCCAGAACAGGAGGATGGAGGGCTCCAAGGGAGAAACAAAACGGAACTTCTCTTTGCTTAATATTATTATTAACCAAATAACCATCCTGAATTTTGTTGCACTTAGAAGAGCAACCTTCAAACTCTGCAACAGGTCCTGGACACCTATGCAAAAACCAAGGTAAACCAGAGCAGAGAGAATTCAGAAAGGGTAAAAGCAGAAAGAAGCGAAGGTTATACCACTTAGCACCAACTAGAGCAGTCAATATTTCAGCAGAGAACATTCTCCAAAGCTAGATTTCAGGATCTAGTACTAATGCTTTCATTTTTTAATCTGTGGATTCACTCCAACATGCCTCAGAAACCTCTCTCACTTTCCTGTCCCTCTCTCAGCTTTACCTATAAATCCAGCCCCTGACTCCAGCAGGCCCCTTCCAGAAGAACCTTCACCAGGCTTTAGGCAAAAGTATCTTCTCTGCTTTGATTCTGCCAGCTGAATGCCTTCCCTCTGTTCTCTGCACATTAACTTACCAGCTATTCTTAAATCTCAACTGAAAACAGATTCCACTCCTGCCATAACCTTTTAATTTGCCTTGTTTTAATATCTTATATGAACCCTTCTTGTACACTGGTTATTCTCTTTTCCACTTGCCAGGAAAAAAGCATTAGCTCTTAAATAATTTTAGAACCCTTTGAACTTAATAATCTCTAAGTTTATGCTATATATTAGAAAACTTACAACCTAATAATCTCTAAGTATATTCTATATATTAGAAAGCTTTTGAAAGCAACATTCTGTACTAGGTAACTGGAAGCACATAGCAATTAATAATTCTTCACAACACAGTTTGCAGGAATAGTCTGGGGCTACTCTAGTACTGTTCATGTGCTATAAGCAATATATGCTGAATAAACGAAGTTCAAGGCAAAAATTTAACAAAGATAGGGGGAAAAGATGGCACGGAGAGAACTCAATGCTATTGAAAAAAAAAAGAAAAGCACTCAGGTCCTATCTTCTGTTTTACCCACTCACATTCAATATATTTTCGAAAGAGCACTTTGGCAAATATATTACATATATAATTTATATTATAGTAAAATCTAGAGGATGACAAAGAGATACTGTTGTAGAGTACCAAAGGGGATCCTCCCACAGCTGAGATCACAAACACATGGTATGACACAAATACTGTTTAAGATGAAGATTTTATTCTAAATAAATTGACAAAAATGATAAATGTTAGATACCATCTATCTAAATGATGCTATATACTCCACGTATTACTTAAGGCAGGCTAATTTTCTCCTAATAAAAATTTCAGTCTTCCAAAAATTACTGAAATTATTTCAAAGGATTTAAAAATCTATATTTTAAGAGGTAAATCAGAGGACTGAACAGAGAACAGTAAGACTATTTAGAAGGCTATAAAATGGGTCCTAAAGAAGTTTTAAAATTCTTTATTCATAGCTGTGAATTCAGGGACAGTTAGGTTCACACAGTGTTCTTCAAAATAACTAACTTACACAGGAACCCACACCATTTACATACTCCTAATTTACACTTTCTCACAGTTTATCCTATTTTTTCAGTACCATGAAATTCCTTTCTTAATGTTTTAATTTCCTGTAATTTGTTCTTATGTCTCAGAGAACTCCACCCTGGCATAGCTCCTCAGTGCTGGTATTCTCCTGTGCTCCCCTCCCCCATATGCCTCCTCCTTCCTGCTGGGGACCCAGGAAGCTAACCTTGCTGGCTGGCTGCTGGCTGGGCTCAGCCCCTGGGACTCACTACTTAAAGGAGATGGGAGGGAGAAGGTAGAGAAAAATCCAGATCATTCTCTCCTGTTCCCTCCCGGCTTCAGTGCTGCATCTCTGGCAGAGCTGCATCCCTCCAGAACCATGAGGTCCTCATGACACAGCTCTAGGTCTCTCCAGGCTCTTCCTTCAGCCCTCCATTCCTTGTTTGCTGTCTTAGGCTGCCCTGCCCATGTCATCTCTTGATTCAGTCTTTATCTGAAACATCTGCTGTGAATGTTTCCTCCCAGGAATCTGATACATACTCAATCCTTAAAATGCACAAACACTAGACAAAGACTTGAAAATCTGAACAAATGAATAAGTTTCCCTAGTGACAAGTTGTAAGTCATGTTACTTGTATCCAAGTGAATTTGTAAAGTAGGATGATGACATCTTCTCTAATGGGTTTTTGATAAGGATCCAATGACACTGTATTATAGATTGTGTAGATGGAAAGCTTGAGGATGATGCTGGAAGACAGTGGTAATCTATCACCTACCTCCTAAGCATAAAAGATATAGCAGAAGAGTATTGGAGTTGAAACCAAAAGATCTGAGTACAAATTCTGGGTCTGCTACTTAGGAGCTATGTGACTCTGGATAAGACACATCAACTCTACAACCCGCTGTTTCCTTATCTCTTGGGTGCAGGGCAGAGAACAGGGGAGTTCCCACTCACTGCCCACCTCTGCATGACTAATCACAAGGCCCACTCACTCACACTGAAGACTGCAAACATCATGTGCTTACTGATGCCTGCTTCCATCCAAACCTGTGGACTATGCAAAAAGAAACATCACACCCTTTGACACATCCCTCTCAAAGATCTGAACAATACTAAAGCACGTTTAAGCTATTCTACGTCTATATAAACTCTACACCAAACAAATCAAGAACACATTCAAGAACATGTGGCACAATTTCAAATGTAGTCCATATGCCGAGCCATAAAGGAAACTAATAAATTCCAAAAAATCACTGTACTCCAACAATAATGTAATAAAGTTAGAACTAAATGATGGAAGGATAGCTAAAAATAAAGAAAATCTCATACTAAGGTATCAACCTTCCCAACACATTCACCCAGACTTCTGAAGATTGCTGAAAAAAGTCTGGAAGCCCTGCAGAGGGTACCCTCTCACCAGTCCCTCCATACTGTCAACAATTCTGATTCCCTGGTTAGTTCACTCTCTGTCTCCACAATGATTCTCTGGAACCTTCTCAGTTCCCTTCAAGCTAAACTACACTTCCCGTTACTTTCAGCAGATGCCTACTTCTTCATAGAGAGAAAACAGAAGGCATTGGGTTGGAACTCCTTCAACTTCTTATATGAAATTACAATCCCACCCATATCTGCATCCATCCTTTCCTCTCTTCTTCCTGTGACAAAGGAAGATGATTCCTCTTCCTATACAACCTTCTATCAACTGATATATGAAATATCAACTTCATGTAAAATGTCTTTCTGTGAATTTGTTTTTACAATCTTGAAGCGTAATGTCTTATAAGCAAGACATAAACCTAAAAACCCTAAGGGAAAAGAAAGATACAAAAGCAGTGAAATTAAACATTTGGGAAAAAAATGCTAAGGAAGGTAAAAAAGCAAATAATAAACTACAAACAAAAATTTGCAATACCTATTACAGACAAGAACTTATTTCCTTAGTAAATGAAGAGTTTTTATAAATCGATAAGGAAAGTACAAATGGATTAAACATATGAAAGAATATTTAATCTCATTCACAATAAAAGAAGTGTGATTTAAAATGACAATGAAATACCATCATGACAAAAATCTAAAAGTCTGAGATGATACAGTATTATCAAAGATGTATGGAGACAGGAAGGCTCACAAACTGCTAAGAATATGAATTGCTGCAATCTCTTTTGAGGCAATTTGGCATTGTCTTTTAGAATGTACTTTAACTGAATAATTCCATTTCTAGAAATTTATCCTGCAGGAGTACCCACACATGTACACAAAGATGCATGGACAGTCCATTAATAGGACATGTAGTATATATTCATATGATGGAATACTATACCATTGTTAAAAGCTATTGAATTGTGGAACATTCATATGAAAGAATTAAAAAGAGCAAGGTAGCTCTTATAAGAAGTAGAGAGTCTGATGTGGCATTGTCTCCCAGATACAGTGTTAAAGTTAAAAAAAATTTTTAAAATACAGACCAGTGTGTATGCTGTGGTCCCACCATATAAAAAAGAAGTAAGAATGTGTGGGCATACATTCACATACACAATTGTTTATAAAGGTTATCAGAAAATTTCTGGAGGACTCCGCAAGAAACTCAACAGTGAACACTCCAGAAAGGGAACAGAGGGGATAAGAGGGTCTTAATTTTAATTGTACTCTCCTTTATAAAGTTTTAATTTGTTACCAAGTATAAATGGGTTTTTTTCTTTTCATTAAAAAGGATGATTTAGAGAAGAGTAGATATGCTTCTGCCAGAGGACTCATTAGCCACAGCACAAGAAAAGTAAAGGGATAAAAAAGGTGTTAGGTACAAAGAGGACAGGACTGGAGAAGAGATATCAGCTGAGTAGAAATTTAAACAAACTTCTGGAAGAGTGAATGTTGACAAAGGAGGGTAACTGAGCGAGCAGGTGGGAACAGCAGAGCACAGAGCGGCCCTGGAGAAATGTGCCCTGAGGACGGACACTAGAGAGGTTGAAGTTCTTGGAAAGGAGGGGTCTTGTGGAAAGCATGAGAAAAAGGGGGGAGAAGGATGAAGAATAGTCACATACAACCACAGCCATCCCCCTCCCCCGCCCCCTCCCCGACAGCACTCCTAGAACACTTTTAACGCCCAGGCAAAAGATCAGAAGCCTCTTCTCAGACCAAAACCAGACATGTAGAGTTCCATTGTATCAGCGTGTCCACTGGTCTACTTGATGGAGCCAAGAGACCACACAGAACACACTCCTCAAATTTTCCAATACTTTTAAATTCCAAATTTCCTATTAAAGTTTGGGCTCTAAACTAGAACAGGATCTCCTATGGCAGGGACAAGGACTTAATCATCTTAGCATCCACAGAACAACAGACACAGTAGACACTCAAAAGTGAGTGTTGAGTCAATGCCTTCAAGAATTGCAGGCGATGGTAAGAAATAACAAATAGCTTTCTAGGACAAACTTAAAAGGAAATCATGAAATGTGTATACAGACTACACACAGAAACAAAAGATGAGAGCTGTCCCGTTGTCATAAAAATCACCTCCCCTCATTCCTGTACTGGCTTTTGTTGAGTTCTCTGCCTCAGATTTACAACATTTGCTAACTGACTGTTCTTCCCAACCATCAACACTAGTTGTTTAATTTATTTTAAACTTTTATATTAAAAGCAAGAAAAATAGAACAAATAAAGTTTGAAGTTGGCAACTAGAAAAAAATTTGTTGTACCATATGCTTTGAGTTAATCCCAGTATTAATTTGGATATTTTCAAATAGCCATTAGTTCTAAAATAAATCAGCCTTCTTTATATTTATTACTTTAGCCACAGGCAGGCATAAACAGGGGCTTCATAAATGCCTTTAGGTCATGGTGACCATAATATGGTCACCTAGTCTGAGGACCGTAGGATTTGTAATGCATTAGAATAGGAGATCTTTCCACGGACATAGCAACTTTGGTCAGAGGTCCCTCAAATATATCACAACAAGGAGACATGATGAAATATGGAGGTTGCAGTGCAAACAACATATTACTAGAAAAAATAGCTCAAATGCATGTTTTCTTTTTGGAAGTTATCTTTAAATATAACTACAGTCCCCCCTACTCCATATCCATTGCTTTCCACTTTCCCACAACTGTGCAACAGACACGCTCTTTAAGTGAGAATGACCCCATCCCCAGCTCCATCCCCCGTAACAGGGTGATGGGTTGAGGTCTGAGCTTATGACCCAAGTTTGATCAAGTGGAGTTCTGCTGTTCAACACTTGGTGAAAAAGAAGCTCTTTCTTCTGGGCAGTATGGTGCATAGACGTGACACAAGTTTGCTACTTTGAGATAAGCCAAGCTAAACACAAAGCCAAAATATGCAAGAGGGCAAACTCAAGAAGATCTCAAAGAAATACAGCCAAGACCCTAATACACTGCACCTGAAGCATACCTAAGCCCTGGACTTCTACATGAGTCAAGTGATTACTTATCCTGTTTAACCCAGTTTTAGCTGGGTTTTCTGTTACTTGTAACTGAAAGCATGCTAACTGATGCCATAATATAATTCCACTTAGCCATGTTAGTGGCCTGATATAAGTAAAGTATTTATGAAAGTATCTATTCTCAAGAGAGAGCTATAGTAATCAAAATGGTATGGTATTGGCATAAAAACAGACACATAGATCAATGGAACAGAAGAGAAAGCCCAGAAATAAACCCACACATATATGGTCAATTAATTTATGTCAAAGGAGGCAAGAACATACAATGAAGAAAAGATAGTCTCTCCAGTAAATGGTGCTGGGAAAACAGGACAGCCACATACAAATCAGCTGAAAATGTCTGCAAATCATATATCTGATAAGGATTTAATATCCAAAATATATAAAGAACTCATACAACTCAGTGGCCAAAAAACCCCAAAAAATCCAGCTAAACAATGGGCAGAGCATCTGAATAGATATTTTTCCAAAGAAGACATACAGATGACCAACAGGTACATGAAAAGGTGCTCAACACCACTAACCATCAGGGAAATGCAAATCAAAAACCACAATGAGATATCACCTCACATCTGTTAAAATGGCTATTATCAAAAAGACAAGAAATAAGGGTGCTGGCCCAGTGGCGTAATGGTTAAGTTCACGCACTCTGGTTTGGTGGCCCGGGGTTTGCAGATTCAGATCCTGGGTGTGGACTTATACACTGCTCATCAAGCCCTACTACAGAGGCATCCCCCATACAAAATGGAGGAAGATTGCCATAGATGTTAGCTCAGCAAGAATCTTCCTCGAGCAAAAAGGAAGACCGGCAACAGATGTTAGCTCAAGGCCAGTCTTCCTCACCAAATAAAAAGAAAAAAGACAAGAAATAACAAGCGTAGGCAGGGATGTAGAGAAAAGGGAACATTTGTTCACTGTTGGTAGGAATGTAAATTGTTGTAGCAACTATGGAAAACAGTATGGAGGTTCCTCAAAAAATTTAAAATAGAACTACCATATGATCCAGCAATTTCACTTCTGGGTATTTATCCAAAGGAAACAAAAACACTAACTCAAAAAAATACATGCACTCCCATGCTCACTGGAGCATTAATTACAATAGCGAAGACATGGAAACAACCAAAGCATTCATCAATGGATGAATGGATAAAGAAGATATGGTGTATAACTACAATGAAATATTATTCAGCCATAAAAAATGAGGAAACCCGGGGCTGGCCCACTGGCATAGCAGTTAAGATCGCACACTCTGGTTTGGCAGCCAGGGTTCGCTGGTTCAGATCCTGGGTGCAGACCTATACACTGCTTATCAAGCCATGCTGTGGCAGGAGTCCCACATACAAAATAGAGGAAGATGGTCACAAGTGTTAGCTCAGGGCCACTCTTCCTTGGCAAAAAGAGGATTGGCAGCAGATGTTAGCTCAGGGCTAATCTTCCTCAAAAAAAAAAAAAGAGAGGAAACGCTGCCATTTATAACAACATGGATGGACCTTGAGGGCATTATGATAAGTGAAATAAGTCAGAGAAAGACAAATACAGTATGACATCACTTATACGTGGAATCTAAAAAAACAAAATAAACTCATAGATATGTAGTCAGGAAGCATCCTCAAGTTTAGACTTATTATAATAACCTAAATCAAAAGGGAAGATGAGGGGCCAGCCCTGTGGCCTAGTGGTTAAGTTCATGCACTCCACTTCGGCGGCCTAGGGTTTCGCTGGTTTGGATCCTGGGCATGGACATGGCACCTCTCGTCAGGCCATGCTGAGGCAGCGTCCCACATGCCATAACTAGAAGGACCCACAACTAGAATATACAACTATGTACTGGGGGGATTGGGGGAGAAAAAGCAGAAAAAACAAAAAGGATTGGCAACAGTTGTTAGCTCAGGTGCCAATCTTTAAAATAAAAAAAAAAAAGAGAGGATGATAAGAAAAGCAGGTATCAAAAACAGTCATTAAAATTTTTTTTAAAAATATGACTATACTGCAAATTGTCCAAGAAGGAAATGCACTGATGTCATGAGTGTTTGGGGTCCTGACTGTTATGCATTTGGTGATGTACTCCAAACCACTAAATTTAGTAAAAATTTATGTTTTGAATTTTACATATACTTTATATAAAGCCCATTTCCACACAAGGAATCTTTGGAACATGTGGTTTATATTTTTAAAAGTAAATATCTAATCATCATTCTATCAAAATTTTATGAGACAAAATCAAATGCGAATTATGGATCCTGGATCCAAACACAGACACACAGACACAAACACACATACACACACAGGGTTAAAAGAACATTTGGGTAAAAATTCAAGAAGTCTGAATTCGAACGTGGGCTTCATTTTTAGGATTGCCAGATAAAATACAGGATGCCCAATTACATTTGAATTTCAGACTAACATCAAATAATTTTTAGTATATGTATGTTCCAAATATTGCATGGGACATATGTGTACTAAAAAACTATTCATTATTTACCTGAAATTCAAGTTTAACTGGACATCCTGTATTTTTATTTGCCAAATCAGGCAACTCTTTTAGATAATATTGTTACATCAATGTCAAATTTCTCGGGTGTGATAATGGTAATACAGTTATGCAGTTATTCCAATATCTTTATTAGGAGATATATAATGATGTTTTTAGGGGTCAAGTGTTATGATTTTGCAACTTACTCTCAGATGACTAAAGAAAAACATATATTTAGAGAGAGAAGAAAACAAGTGTGGCAAAATGTTAATCATTAGTGGGCTTAAGTGTATTGTTGAAATTTTTCAAAATAAAAAGGAAAAAACAAAACAAAATTTGGTAAGGTGACTAATTACTGTATTACTTTTTCTTTTGAATTAAATTTAAAATTATTCCAAAAGTACCCGCATATTTGCATTTTAGACAGCTACTTTCAAAACTGTTACCAAAACTATTTCTTTAACTGCTGCAAAGTAAACATTTGTCATCCACCATTCCAAATACTTTTATTTAATCATTCTAACCCTATTCTTTGTTCCTTATGATATTAAAATTCTATCATGAACAAATAACCCAAGGTGATTCTCATCAAAGTTATAAATTAAAATAGCATGTCCTCCACCGTTCTGGGTTACTATCCATCTGCTACTCTGGCATAATTTCCATTAGGATAATTAGATAATAAGGATGGTGCTTTAAAATAAAAAGTGCTTCCAATTTGTTTAAAATGCAGGAATACTATTTTTCCTCTTTCTCCCCACTCCCCTCACCATTCCATTATTATCTCCCAAAATGACAGAATCGGAGACAATGATTCCAGCTGGAATGCTGAGCATAATTACATCTTTTAAAAACTAGCATTATATGATTCTCAACATAGACCACTTTTTCATAAAAGTAAATCACTTCAGGTTCCTAACAAAATCTTTAAAAACTAAAAAACTGAACTATATTTTAGCACCCGTAAATTCTCTCTAAATGAAAATCTTTTTTTAAATGCCTTCAGCTGATTTGCAAAAGAACCCTCATAACCTAAAGTACACCAATTTGTTCAGTTTACTAGTATAATTAAGCCTATTTAAGTATCTAAATAACTAGAAAGTGTGTGTAAGGGGGGGAGTGAGCTTAAACCTCTAAAACAACTAGCATAAGAAATGGCTCAATTTCTGATTATAACAAAATTTGAAGATGCAAATGACTTTTAATGCCTCATGCATTCAAGCAACAAGCATTTAGAAGTGCCTATATGTGCCACTGGGAGACAAACGACAGGAGGCAATTTCTTCAGCAAATCCTTCCACGTTCACTCACTCCTAATTGATATTCTGCTTCTGGCCTAGCTTAGGCAAAGCTATGCTAGGTGTGATCTATTCCAGTCCACCACTAGTTCAGAGGGATGTCCAGGACATTAGCATAATTCTCAAACCAATCTGGAATTCTTCAAAAGCAAGATGTGGAAACTATTCCTCAGTCTGAACCCAGTCGAGGTTCTGAATTTGAGGAACTAAAGTGGCCTTCCAGGCTTCTGCTGGATTAGCGAAGAGCTGATGCTAAGGAGGGAATGAGAACACAAACATATCCAGAGAGGCAAATGGATATAGGAACTCAGAGAGACACCTACACTCTCATGCAGACACATGGATAGGCTGACATCCTCCAGGACAACTGCCTTCAGAGTCAGCAGAGAATTATTTTGTGAATCTTCAGTGACAGCTTTGTTATTTATTCATTTTTCATTTACTCTGCAAACATGGATTGAGCATTGAGCAACTACTTTGTGCCAGGCAGTGAGCTGGGTTCCGCAGATCTAGGAGACCCAGGAAAGAAAGACACAGTATTTACCAAAAAAGCATGTGGTCACTGGGTGAGCAATATGGGATGGGGCATAACAAAAGGATGGGGGTTGGGGGCAGCCTTAGCAAACACCCAGAGGCAAGAGAAGGACCCAGGTTTGCTCAAGGATCTTCAAGTGGCTAGTCACAGCTGGTGCTTTTATTGTCAGCAGAGAACAAAGACAGATGAAGCTGCAAGAGACAGACACCAGGCTCTCAAGGACCTTGTAGAACAGGCTAATGAGTTTGTACTTTCTCCTGAGGGCATGAGAAACCTTATGCAGGAGAATGGTGCAATCAGATTGTGTGTTAGAAATATCATTCTTGGGGCCCGCCCGGTGGCGCAGCAGTTAAGTTCACACGTTCTGCTTCAGCAGCCCGGGGTTCACCGGTTCGGATCCCAGATGTGGACATGGCACCGCTTGGCAAAAACCATGCTGTGCTGGCCATCCCACATATAAAGTAGAGGAAGACGGGCATGGATGTTAGCTCAGGGCCAGTCATTCTCAGCAAAAAGAGGAGGACTGACAGCGGTTAGCTCAGGGCTAATCTTCCTCGAAAAAAAAAAATCATTCGTGATACATTATGGAGCATGCACTTAATGGGAGGAAACTACAGGCAAGGACATCACCACTTGTACCTGCTCCACTGACAAGCCATCCTGGTTGCCAGATAGAAGTGTGGTTCAGGGAGAAATACTTGTGGGGGCTTTTCCGTGGTTCATCAGGGCAAAGGCAACTGAAGGCAGCTCTGTGGTGGTCTCCATTGCCATGAAGGGGCTACAGATTGCCTTGGAGCTGTGCTTCAGGCTTCTCCTGGAGAAACTGTACATGGCTGTGGCAGTGTGGCTTGAAACACGTGTTCAGATCCTAATATCTGCACATTTCCATGAGAGATGATGGCATGGCTTGCAAGTGCTCAGTTTTTCTTTTATCGTCTCTTGTTTCAGAATAGAGGCTTTCACTCAGCTGAAAACCAACTGTATAATGCAAAACCGGCTTACTATTCAACTTAAGAAACTAACTGAAGGCAAATATCTACCTCCTGAAAAGCTTAATATCGTTAAAAGAGACTATTACTTCTTAGAGTTATAGTTAAAAGATGCCACCTTCATAGAGAATCTTCAGGAACAGCAAATGTGAAGGCAACCGGTGAAGAGCTCACTAGGTACAACTCCGAACTTCAGGTTGAAATAGATTTTATGGAAAAACAACTGAAAAAAGAAAGACTAAACAATTCAGAACTAGATTAAGTGATTGGTGACTTTACAAGAAGAACAAAATTACTAGACATAAATCAAAATCTATCATACCACGTGGCTTTTCCAAATAGAGCATGCCCTTCACCAAAGGGTCGGCCTTCATGTGAAAAGAGATCTTTTCACTCCCCTCTACTCAGATTCTCACCCTTGTACCACGCTTTCCTCCCCACTTCTTCCTCCATATCACAGTCCTTGTTGCCAGTGGATCCAAGTAGACAATCCTTAAAATAGAGACCTCAGCTTTCCTACTCCATAAATACTTTCTGGCAAGGGATTTTTCTAGCCTACTGTCTATCCATCCTGATTTTCCTCTTCTATGTGCTGAATTTTCCCCGACCAACCCCACATTCTGAAAATAAGAGAAAATTACCTTTAGCTTTGATTCAGTATTCACACAAAACTACTACTGAATACTCTGAATATGAGAAGAAACTTGAGACTTTTCTTGTCTTTCTTCAAATGTAATTTTGAATTCTCAATTTTAGTTTCAAAAATTGCTATTTTAAGTGATATACTTTTGCACAAATGGAAGCTTTACAGAATAATAATTCTCAGAACAGTTTTATAAAGTTTATCTAAACATTAATCTTATTGAGTATATTGTTTACATTTTATTATTCTCTCTAGATAGTAATTATTACATTTAATTTGATTAACAGTCCATTAATACAGGAATAATACTGAATTTATGTAATACTGAAACTGCTACATGATTAGTTCAGCAGCTAGACACATTTGAAATGGCAAAGCCATTCTATATGCCAAAAGCAGTACCTTATTTTAATTTATTTCAACTATAAGACAAATATGAAAGTAACTTGAATATGTTTTTAATTCACATTTTTTTTAAACATGTTGAAAAAAGTACTTTAAACATTGCTTCTCAGGAGCAAATAGTTAATATATATAAACTTAAATAAATATATAAATTTGTACCATATATTTTTTGTGGGTTTTACATTGTTAATTTTGATATATATATCCACATTTGGAATTTGGTCCTTCAAGAGTAAATCAACAGTAATTTGATTCATAAAATTTCTTTTCTTATCTTGGTGAGGAAGATCAGCCGTGTGCTAACATCTGTTGCCAATCTTCCTCCCTTTTTTTCCCTCCCAAAGCCCCAGTACATAGTTGTATATACTAGTTGTAAGTCTCTCTAGTTCTTCTATGTGGGACACCACCACAGTACGGCTTGATGAGTGTGTGTAGGTCTGCACCCAGGATCTGAACCGGTGAACCCTGGGCCGCTGAAGTGGAGCATGAAAAATTAACTGCTATGCCACGGGCCAGCCCCATAAAATTTCTTTATGAGAGTCAGAATTATAAGTCCCAAGTGAAGCAATATACAGAATAGAATAAATTTAAATCCTTTTATTTAGAGTGTTTTCTCAAAGACTTTTCCCATATGCATTCTATACCCACCTGAATTTTAGTACTTAATTCACTGAGTTATAAATTAACCATTTATGATTGTTTCCTCCACAGAACAAGGAATACTGAAATCAGAAACCATTAATCTTATTCACTTCTATATCCTTGGCTCCCAGGATGAAGCCTAGCATACAATGAGGACCAACCCTCTTTTTGTTGAATTCAATTCATACACAATAATTGAAGGTCCTTTGGTAAACAAAGAGATATATTTTCTAGCTAAGCATGATAGACTTTCCGGTAAAACTAAAAATCATTGCTTTTCCCAGCTACACAAGATAACTACTTTCCCCAGTGCCCACTCTGGAAATGTACTAATTCTCCTTTAGAAGACAAAGAGACACTTGGCTAATTATTTCCCCAGCACCTGAAATGGGCACATTACCTGGAAATGACAAGACACTGCCGAACAGGAGACAAGAATAAGTTCAGTATTAAATGGAGACATAACTACATACTGTACATAGAACTCAGAAACATCTGGCATTCATGGAAAAGATTTAAGGGCAAGAAAATTCAGCTTATGAAATTTCAGAAAGAGGAAAATAATTCCATTGCTAAAAACCTCTTACGAAGATATTTCCTATGCCCTTCTGAGCACTGTGCTAGTAATTCCTCCTCAGTCTATTTGTAAGAAGGAAATGCTGAACTAGTGGAGTCTAGAATTACATTATCCAGAAAAGTTTTCATTTCTTCAAAATTATAGGAAAAAAACCCCTGTTGAAATGTCTCACAATTACACTTATATTATTTTTACTATGGAATATTATAAATAGGCTGAATGGGAGAAAATATTGGACACCTGTTTACCTACCACCTAGCTTTATCAAATCTTTATATTTTGACACATTTATTTCAAGATTTATGTAATAAAACATTAGATACAGATGAAGCCCCCTTTGCACCCTTCTTCAGAGTTATCAATCCTGATTTGGGAGTTTATTATCCCCTTGCTATGTAACATTCCATTTTAAAAATACATTCTGACTTATTTATCCATTTTTTGTGGTAGCTGCTAGTTATCCCCCCAAAACAGACTCTTCTTTGTCCATTTTTCTACAAGGTTGTTTGATTTTTTTCTATTTTTTGGTAGGAGTTCTTTATATATTCTAGATAGCAACCCGTGGTCAATTCTTTTTGACACAAATATTTTCTCCCAGTCTGTGGTCTGCCTTTTCCCTTTTTCTATGGTGCTTTTTGTTAACTAGAAGTTTTCGATTTTAGTGTAGTTAAATGTATCTATCTTTACCTTTATAGTTTAGGCTTTTCTATCTTACATAAGAAATTCTTCCTTTTCCCAGATTCATAAAGATATTCTTCTATATTTTCTTCAAGAAGTTTTAAAGTTTCACTTTAAATTTAGGACATTAATTCTATGGAATTTAATTTTTATGTTTAGAGAGGAAGGTATCTAATTTTATTTCACTCTTCACATAGATAATCACTTGTCTCATTCCTGTGTCTTGATTAGACCATCTTTTTCCCACTGATTTTCAGTGCCAACTCAATGGTGTATCAAGTTTCCATCTATGTTCTGGCCTTTCTGTCTCGTTCCACTTGGCTGTTTGTCTATATAATGGAATCGTGAGTAGTTCTGTTGACTAGAGACAGGAATATATAAAGGGAAGTAATGGGACATTAGCTTGGAAAGCTGGACTAAGTACAGCTCAAGTAGAAGCTTGAGACCAACTAATGGTCCCCCACCAGCCCTCACATTCCATCAGGCAGCAATCCTCTAGAGGAGCGGTTGGCAAATCATGGCCTATGAGCCAAACCCAGCCTGACACCTGTTTTTATAAATAAATATTTATCAGAATATATTTATTTATGTATTGTCTGTGGCTGCTTTGACTACAATGGCAGAACTGAGTAGTTAACGACAGAAATTATATGGCCCCCTAAGCCTAAAAGATTTCCTGTATGGTCCTTTACAGAAAATACTTGTCAAACCCTCATCTAGAGACCTGACCATAATCTCAACATACATTCCATGGTATGGATGCCTGTATGGCCTACGTAATTCTGCTGCCATAACCTAAGGAGTCAGCTTTGGTTGATAGCGACAGATTAGATTCCAACCCTAAACCTTTTAACATAGGGCTATACTCCCTTTCTTTAAATTCATTTCAAGGGATGTATTAAAGACATTCTCATCTATGTTGATAGCATAATTTCACCTTTTGGAACCATGACAAAACTTAAAATGTAATTGAATACGTTGGTTAATTATTCTGAAGACTGAATCAGGCCCATTATACTCTGTTTCTCAAATTTCAGAGTTTAAATGAGTCTTTGGTATGAGTTAATTCTCAAAAAACAATGTAGTGTGACCCCCCCGATCTCACTTCCTTACAGGTAAAGCCATCATTGGGTTAGGACGTAATGCTTCTGCTTCTGCTTTCATAAAAATTTGATACAACAAACATTCATTTAAAAATATTTCTAAGGGCCAGCTCCATGGCCTAGTGGTTAAGTTCAGTGCACTCTGCTTCAGTGGCCCGGGGTTCAGTTCCCAGGTGAGGACCTACACCATTCATCAGCAGCCATACTGTGGCAGTGACCCACATACAAAATAGAGGAAGACTGGCACAGAGCTTAGCTCAGGGCAAATCTTCTTCAGAAAAAAAAAAAATCTGGTCTTTAATAAAACTGTAGCTATAGATATTGTCTGTTCTGTACTCAATGTTGTCTATGATCTTCTAAAGGATAAAGTTCCAGGGATCGGGGAAGCTTTACCTAAATCACACTGCTCAATCTACTTTACCTATAGGACATGCCAATTCTAAGAGGAATGGCAAGAATAAGTGCTCATTCGTTCAGCTGGAGGAGAGAAGGGAGGAACTGAGGGAAAAACAGCAAACTGCCTGGTCTTGGATAAATAATGGAAGGGCTCCCGACAAACAGGCTTCCGTATCTCCTGAGAGAAAACTCCACAGTCCAGAATCCCAGGTTTCCTGCTCCCAGCCTCCAGGTGCTAGAAGTCAGAACAAGGAAAGCATCAAGACCTTAGACCAGCTGTATTTAAGGCAGGGCAGGTCTTTCTATCTGCTATGTGCATTCTTCTTGGCAAGGTGAGGGGAGGTAGCCAAATAAAAGATGGTAGATGGGATATAAGAGGAAGTTGGAAATAATAATTTCTCATTAGGGAAAAACTGAAAATTATTTTATGGAGAGCAGGAGAAAAAGCAAAGGAATTTTGTGCACCCCACATACCAATTCCCAGGTCTCTTGGGCTATGTCTCCTCCCATGAGATAAAAAAGCTGGCTGCCTGTATACCCCTGATGAACGGAACCAGAGATTTTCAGAGCAGCTCCACATTCTATTTAATCCTTTCCCTCCCTGACTCCAGAAATGCTTGATTTGGCTGTGTAAAAGTAATTCTAATTATAGTGATTTACATGAACTACTTACCATTTATGCCTAATTACCTCACAGCACAATAACAATTATGCATACATTAAATGTGTCAGATTAACCTGCTTCTAAGTTTTATTTGATAACAAAAGTAAAGTGTTCACAAATGCTCATTCTTTATAGTTTGCTGCTCATACAGCATGGTCATCAGCTCATAACTTTTTCAAATTTTTATTAGAGAAAACATTGTTACATAGGTAGGTGAAAGTAGGCTAATAGTCAGCCACCGACTTTTTTCTCATTGATAACGATTCTGGCATTTTGTGAAGAAGGTGCATTTTACTTTAATATTATAGCTAAGTCTTACAGAAAGTTTCTTAGAAGTATAATGAGAAAAAGTAAGTCCACCATAATGAATGTTTAAACATCTCCATTAAAAACAAAATCAAATGCCCATATATGCTAAGTGAAATAAGTCAGACAGAGAAAGACAAATACTGTATGTTCTCACTTATATGCAGAATTCTGAAAAAGCCAAACTCATAGAAACAGTAGAATGTTCATTGCCAGGGGCTGGAGGGTGAGGTAAATGAGGATATGTTGGTCAAAGGGTACAAACTTCCAGCTATAAGATGAATAAGTTCTGGGGATCTAATGCACAGCATGGTGACTATAATTAACAATACTGTATCAGACACTTGAAAGCTGTTAAGAGAGTAGATCTTAAATGTTCTCACCACAAAAAAAAGATTATTATGTGAGGGGATGTAGGTACTAACTAACCTTATTGTGCTGATCATTTTGCAACATACATGAATATCAAATCATCACATTGTACACCATCAATTTACATATGTTATATGTCAGTAACATCTCAGTAAAGCTGGGGAAAAAAATCAAATGCCCATAAAATCAGAAATCCTATTACCAAAACCAAAAGCTCTACAAATGAAGTTCCATCACTGGAAAACCTAATAGCCCAAATTTTCCTTCTCTAATAATCAGCATATCACTGTTTATTTTTAGAAGAAATAGGTCTGTGGCATCTTTTCAATCTTAAAAACTAAAGCTTTTATATATGTTTTACTAAAATTACGTTAGCTGTTTGGGTCTTTTTCAATGTTAAAGATTTGGCTGGCTAAAGAAACTACAAGACAAATACCACCACAAAGAGACATGGCTCTATCTACTAAACATTTATTCAAATATGCATTCGAATTTAACAAATACAAGCTTTCGTTAGACACACCTGAAACTACCTGACGTGGCAAATCTACTTACCTAAGATTACGACTACACAATAAAACCAGGGCTTCTAAATAGTAAGTATTACATTGACTTACTGCTAAATAGCTGTCTATCTATCACAGAGACCCATCATAGCCAGTTCAGAAATCAAGGGTGGTGGGATAACACCCCTAAGAAGAGCCAAACAATAATCTTAAAGAAAAAAATCATGTTGTTAAACTGGCAACCAGCAAAGTTAACGATTAAAGAAGACCTTTGACTGGATGGAAGTTAATCAATCACAGTAAGACGAGCCCTAGGGATGACACAGAGCGGGAAGGAGGAAAAAGAAGACTGTATTTCCAAAAAGGACTAGAAAGGAAACAAGATACAAAATACATGAAAGCAATTTCACTCTCAGATAACAAAAAATCCAGTTAAGTAAAAGACCTTGTTTCCTGGCTATGACACATATCCAAGTTGCTATTTTATTTGGAAGACAACCTGTATAGCAAACTATAATTAGGTATGCAATACATAAACAGTCGAAATTTTCCAAACTTATTATTTCTTTACTCACCTATAAACTTTTGGAAATACAGGAAAAAAAGAAGTTGGCCATCAAAAGGGATAATTCATCATTACTTCCTATAACCATTGTGCTGGACGGGCCAATCACAGTGGCTGCCACACTCACTTCTGAGGGAAACTGCCATGCTCACAGGAGCTCCAGAGGGTACCTTATGCAGAGATCTGATCTTCATGGTGGCTAGTGACCTCTGACAAACCTGGTGTGAAACCTCTGCCTGAACACAAATAAAGTGATAGGTTGGTTGTCCTATCGGATTCTTACTCAAGAATTTAAACCACATATACAGTGGCAGAATTTAAAAGTTGGCAGAAGGAACAGAAGTCGAAATGGGTATAGGAGAAAAGGAATAGAGCAAGCGGATTACATGAACAGCAGAACACTAGAGTAAGAATCAACCAGGTACCTGCTACTACTGCCTGTCAAGTCGTCCACACTTTCAGAGCCAATGCTGCTGCCAAAAGCTGGCTCAGGCATGGTGAGGCCCGGCTGTGTAATGGAGATGACCTTCATTGCTATTTGCATATGTAGTCTTATTCTAAATCTCGATTTCTTTCTGTGACCTAAATGAATCTCTATGCCTTTTAACTAAAAGATGTTAACATAATGACAGCCTTTTTCTTTATATAAAAATAAAACTATTTGATTATATCCTCAGTGCTTTTTAAAAAGTAAAATTACTTTCTGCAGAGTTTTTAAATAAAGTACTACTAACGTGTTATACAGCACCTTCCTTCTAAAGATGTTATAATAAAAGAATATTTATGGGGGGATGGAGGGCAGGGGAGAAGTTGCTTGGCCAGTCAATTAAAACAAAATTAGTTTCTTAGGTTGAACCATATTCTAACTTTTTTTAAAGATTTTATTTTTCCTTCTTCTCCCCAAAGCTCCCAGAACATAGTTGTATATTCTAGTTGTAGGTCCTTCTAGTTGTAGCATGTGGGACGCCACCTCAGCACAGCCTGACAAGCGATGCCATGTCCGCACCCAGGATGAAACCCTGGGCCACCGAAGGAGAGCGCGTGAACTTAACCACTCAGCCATGGGGCTGGCCCCCTAACTCTTATTACTATTAATATCCCTCATAATTTGAAGATGACACCACTGATGACATTGGCTTCTATAATGGGATAAGGAATGGGAGTTTTCCTGTTGTCTCAGAATTTCAGCAAAAAGTCAAAGCTGGGGAAAAGGGGAGACAAGTTCCCCTACACTCTAAAGAGAGCCACTAGTCATATCCATGCAGGAATTACCTAAAAAGAAAAAAAAAGCAAAAACAGCTCCAAAACCAAAGTGGAACTGAAGAAAGTAATCAAGGTACAAAGTTGTTAGCTGAGTAAGGAATGCTGTGGCATTTCTCCCAGATAAACTTCATGCCAAGTGCAAAGGGCCCCCAAGAGAAGCATCCAAAGATATGAAGATGGAGTGTAAGACAAGATGGGCATCCCCTTCCCCAGCTGAATGTTTGCTAATTTGAGGAAATCCACAGGCAGTTACCAGAGCAGGATATGGAAGAGTTCACGGAAGAACTTGGCATGTGTCCCTAGGAGCATGGGGGTGTACAGGACGAACACAGGGACTGGCGCCTGCTACTAATCTGCAAAGTCCAAGGGCAGGAGACTCACCAAAGCTGCTGTGCAGTCGGGGTTGGAGAAAGGAGATGTCATGCTTCCTGTCGCCTAAGTAGACATCGTAAAAGGTGACCTGGCTAGACAGCCCTGAAAGGATTCCCCCCACCCCCCAGCCAAGAAGGCTAAGTACAAGGGCAAGGGGGTCCCAGCAGAATATGGCGGTGTGAGGTGTTCTGCTAGAGGCATAAGAGGTCAGTCAAAGAGTGGAGCAGTGGGGAGGTCCCCTTGGGAGTCCTGAAGAACCCACCAAAGTGCTCCTTCACAAAGAGCTAGCATGTCAGCATCTACCACACAAAAGGCCCTTAACTGGTCATTAAGACTATACTCTTTCACTCGATCTTCCCTTCCTCTCATTCTGACCATAGAGAGGCCAGGCAAGCAGAGAAAGTGGAAGGACAAATCATTCCCCCTTCTCTACAGCTGAACCTGGGCCAGGCCTGAGCTGGAAGGAGGGGAAAGCCTTGAATTGCACAGAAGTTTTCATTTAGACTGGACTGCATCAATTATTACCTAAATATAAAGCTATGTGAATCCTCCAAAGGTGAAAGAAAGCTATGGAACATCAAGAGGTCAGGAATGGGGATTCCAGAGAGCTTGTGTAAAGGAACTGGTGGAAATTTTCAAGCTGTTTCAGCATTATAACTAACTGCATTTAATCCATTTTATAAAGTGCTTACACTTTTAATTGTTCAATCTTTAATATCACACAAAACTCACCTTTGATAAAAGGCCCTCTGCCTCTATACTGTATCCTTTAAGGTCCTCGTGTAACTTCTGCAAACACTGTACGACTCTTCTTTGATGTTCATCGTCCCTTAGCTCATGAGCTTTGATCAGAAAGTCATAATGGTCCAGTGGTCCACGGCAAACAGCCAAAGCTTTTGAATAAGCCTCTGTAGCCACAGGTGGAGACATACTCTCAGGTGTCTGAACTGTGTAGGCTATAGACAAAAATACAAAATTTTAGATTTTCTTAAATGAAGATATTTCACAGTGCTCTCTATGTGTTTCTTAATGGTCACATTAAAACCTTTAACCAGTTACAAGTGTATACATTTCAGCAGTTATTGTAAATATCATTTTGATAAAGATAATATAAAACATGCTTTATACAATAAATATATTTATAATTGTTTCATTTTCATAAAAGGGAATAAATCCCCAAACCCATAAGCTATCTTTGTAACTCCTCTTCTAGAGAGCCTAACCTGCTATGGAGTCTGCTTTGCCTCCACCCCATTAAATGAGCCACCTGGTTCCTCAGATCCCTCCCCACAGCAGGCGTGATGCCTTTCTTTGAGTTAGGCCTAATTCTGGTTCCTGAGTACCACAGACCTAGATACTAATTACAAAAAGTTTTCTACTGCCCCATTATTCTGTATGCAAAACAACACAGCATTCAGATATTACCACATTGATCTCAGTTCTCTTCTTATGAGATTCCTTCCCTTTCCCACAGCCTTTAGGTTGAACACAGAGAACACAAGCAGAGCATCTGCTTCAAAGCAGGGTGTTCTGATCCTTTTTTAAGACCCTCCTGGGAAAGAAATGACTCCCCATGGTAAGATCCAATGATAACCCCATTCCTTATCAGGTTCAATGAGCAGGTAACTACCTCTTTGTTTTTTAGAAGCAACAATAAACAGCAACAAACT
This sequence comes from Equus quagga, assembly GCF_021613505.1. NCBI lineage: Eukaryota > Metazoa > Chordata > Mammalia > Perissodactyla > Equidae > Equus > Equus quagga. The sequence goes on from NC_060277.1 coordinate 25,582,535, forward strand.
GACACATTTTTTAGATAAAGATTTCTCAAAGGTACTTTGCCAGCTTCTCTTGTTTCAATGAATACCATGTTTCCTTTGTTTCAAGAATATGAAAATCACTTAACTTCAGGGGAAAAAAATTGACAGTCACAATGTTATTCCATCTTTTTCCCGAGAGGAAAAGAAAATTCCTTACATATACTATGAATGTCGGGGATAGAGCATGAATGTTCTTTCTTTCTGAATAGAAGTTTTAGCTGGGTCCAACGCTGCCAAGCTAAATATTCCATTTCCGGGCCTCTCTTGCAGCCAGGATGGCCAACCAGTTCTAACCAATGAGATGTGAACTGAAATATGTGCAGCTCTGGAACACACCCTTAAAGGAAAAGGGCAAATCACCCCTCCCTCTTCCTCCCCTCCCTCTGACTGGAATGAAAGTGCAGGGATTGCAGCTGGAAGAGCCAACCTGGCAGGGAGAGGCACACAGAATGCTGAGCGAAGCAGAGCAAAGTTCTCCAACAATGCTGAGCTGCCAAACCAGCTTGGGACCACCTACCTGGATTTTTATGTAAAAGAATAATAAACTTCTATCTTGCTTTTTAAGAAATGTATTTGGGGGGTCTCTTTGTTACAGAGGACTAAGTTGTACCCTAACTAATACAGGTGGTTTAGAGGCTACAAAAGAGAATCTGACCACCCACAGTCCCCACACAGAGCTTCCAAGACCTCTTGGATTTCCTGAGTGACGCAAGTGTCTTTTGTTATTCATAATGAGTCCCTTTCCATCACACCAGGAGTTTATGCTAGAGGTGACTCAGGGTAGGGCCCCAGGATAGCCTCAGGACAGGGCTGATCCCCAGCAAGACCAAGTATGTAGAGGGTTGGAACTTTCAGCCCCAGCCACCAACCTCCTGGGAGGGGAGGTGAAGCTGGAGATCAAACTCTATAAACACTACTGAACAATGAGATTTGGAGAGCTTCCAGGTTGGTGAACACATCAGGGTGCCGGGAAGGAGACACACACAGAGAGGGCACGGAAGCTGCCCCTACCCCCATACCTTGCCCTGTGCATCTCTTCCACGTGGCTGTTCCTCAGTTGTATCCTTTGTAATAAACTGGTAGACATAAGCAGAGTGTTTTTGTGAGTCCTAGTGAGACATTTCTAACAAATTATCAAACCTGAGTATGCAGTCGCCATGCAGAAGTGTGGGTAGCCTGGGCAGCCCATTTGCAGCTGGTGTCTGAAGTGGGGCCAGTTTGGTGGGACTAAGCCCTTTAACTCATGAGATCTGACTCGCCCTCCAGGTATATCGTATCAGAATTGAATTGACTTGTTGGATACCCATTGGTATCGGAGGATTTGAGAATCTCACAAACAGGGAAAATTCTCTTTTCCACTCCCTCCTTTAATTTTCTGGAGTTAACCAGGTAAGAAACCCAAGAGTAATACTAATTTCCTTCCCTTCCATCCCACACTTAACCAGGTCCTCAGCCAATCAATTGTCAAAACTGACTATAGTGGAACCATTTTAAAATGGAGTCAGAGCTCCCTTTCCAGAGAAACTGTCTTCCTGTCTTGAACCTTGGACTGGGCCAAACCTTTGGACTGGGCCAAAACAGCAGTTTTATAAGCAATTGTTTGAGAAGTCAGCAGGAGAACAGACATCCTGATCACAAAGACTGACTGTGGACTTTCTGAAGATAGAATCAACAGTCAATCAATGTTTAGCCAAGACTAGCTTTCTGCCTCCAATTCCAATTAAAATTCTTTGTAATACAATCTCCGTTCTGTGCCTTTAAAAGCCCCTCACTTGGGGCTGGCCCGGTGGCGCAGCGGTTAACTTTGCATGTTCCGCTTCGGGGGCCCGGGGTTCACCGGTTGGGATCCCTGGTGTGGACATGGCACCACTTGGCAAGCCATGCTGTGGTAGGCGTCCCACATATAAAGTAGAGGAAGATGGGCACACGTGTTAGCTCAAGGCCAGTCTTCCTCAGCAAAAAGAGGAGGATTGGTGGCAGATGTTAGCTCAGAGCTAATCTTCCTCAAAAAAAAAATTAAATCAAAAAATTAAATTAAATTAAAAAATAAAAGCCCCTCACTTTTACTCCTTAGTAGGACACCATTTGGGTTTCTACCTGAATCTGTGCTCCCCAAATTGTTAATTCTTTGATCCCAAATAGATGCTTTGCCTCTTAAACTGGTTTCCATTTTTGAAGGTTGGCACAATCATCAATGCTACTCAATTTTGCATCCTAAATACTCTTTAATCCATCCCCTCCTCCTGGTCATTCCTCATCCTTCCACCCCAGCTGAGCCTCCCTGCTTCTGCCCCAAATTTACCAACACTACAATCTCTGAAATATCTTCCATCAACTACAGGGATGGTCGTCCTAAAATCCAAATTTGGTTTTATCAATATTTTGCTTGAAATTCATCTCATTGTATAAAGGAGTGTTTTCAAACATAATTTTAACAGCAGCACCTTTTTGATATACAAAACCTTCCATGGAATTCTAAATTTATTAAAGAGAAAAGTGGGAAGAGGGGGGCACGAAGTCCCACCCTCTTCACATCTCCCTCATTCCCACACCCATACAACCCCTGTAACCATGAGCCCTCCAGGACAATTCAACTGACCTCATCCCTCACCAACAGAGCAATTAAGACTTGTCTTTCAGAAAATTTGCAAAGTCACACAGCCAGAGCATGCACAGAAGAAATCTTGACCTGAAATGACCAGGGAACCAAAGATTGTCCTCCTGATGGAACCAAAGGACCAGGACGTGACTAGAACTTAAAGTCAGACTCTTATCAGAAGCAAGGGGTCACTCATTCAGGAAGACCTGGTGTTAAAATTCCTTCCCCACCTCATCCTAAAAGTTTAGAAGCTCATTGTAAATATTTAGAGCCCTGTCACAAATGCTTGAAGCCCACCAATCAAAACCCGTCCCACCAGCATTTCCACGTGCCAGACTGTACTCCCTAACCTCTTAAATTCTGCCCCAAATCCAGAATCAGGTAGACAGATCTGAGGGCATACACCTCCATCTCCCTGCAGATCAATCTCGCGGAATAAAGCTGATCTCTTTTCCCAAATGCTGATGCCATAGTTAATGGGCTGTTTATGTATATCAGGCAAGAGAACCCCAATTTTGTGTGGTAACACCTCCATTTCCAAAGCAGCCGCCAAGGCCACTTCCCTACCTTAAAGGATCACATTAAGTACGAATAGTGTGCAGAAAAGAGTTAATGCAGCAGGCCTGAGACTACTGTCCTTGGAAAGGCCTGCTTGCAAAGGTTGGCCCTTGGCTGGGAACTTGGATTCCAAGAGGGTTCTCACCATTCCCAGAAACGGTAAGAGTGACTCATTGTGCCCAGATGTCTGTACCATGAATAAGCAATGTGGTTTATGCTGAACACCTAGTTTCCTTCTACAAGTCCAGAATTTCAGCAAGTGCTACACAGAGCGCCTATGTGACCACCCCCTAACCCCAGGCACTGAGTCTCTAATGAGCTTCCCTGGTAGACAACATTTCACACCTCTTGTCACAGTTCATTGCTGGAAGAATTACCCATGTTCAGTGTGACTCACTGGGAGAAGACTCTTAGAAGCTTGTATCTAATTTTTCACCCCACATGCCTTTACCTTTGCTGATTGTACTTTGTATCCTCTCACTGTAATAAATCATAGCTGTGATTACAACTATATGCTGAGTGCTGTGAGTCCTCCTAGCAAATTACTACACCTGGGGGTAGTCTCGGGGATCCCCAACACAGATAGTATCTTCATTCTGGGATTCAAGCAATCCATAATAGGGTCCCAGCCTGCATTTCAAGACTACTTTCCATCTACTCTCCAAAAGGTATCCATTGATACAAGAAATGATTGAGCACCTACCATATGTAATGGGTAATCGAGAATATCAAAGTTTTTTTTTTTTTTAAGTGGGGGTGGAGGGACAAAAATTGCAGCAGTAATGTATCAAGATTAACTGGCAATAGCAAGCAAAATGAATTTGGGTACAGAGAAACTGGTTAAGAAGGTATTCTAAATGAGAAACAATAAAAGCCCAAATTAGGATAGGTAATAGCAGAAATGTTAGGAAGTTTGGTCAAATGGAAAATGCAAAGGTAGATTCTATAATGTGGGTTGCCTTCTTGTCAGATTGGATTGCTTACCACGTCTCAAACATTTTCCATTCTTTCATTTCATAGTCATCCTTTGTTCATATAGATTCCCTCACTGGACATCATCCTCCTCCAGCTGTCTGCCAGCCTAATTTTCTCTACAGAATCTCACCCATGCTTCAAGGTTCCTCAGCTCCTTACCACTAGAATTCCAACTCACCTGTATTTATCTCCATCCTTTTCTCTCTCCTTAGGTTACAGCTTAAGAGCTATTTCTTATTCCGTCAAGGACTATTAATGCCTTCACTTGTCCTCTAATCAGTGGCTTTCAAATTTTTGGACCCTCTTTTTGTATCATGACCCAATATACATACACACATATATTTAACTGAAAAATAAGCTTCACGATATAATAAGAGGTTTAGCGAAAGTATTAAAAAGTAAGAAAAAAGGATGTTTCTATGCTTGATGCACTCTGGTATTTTTACTATATATACATAGTATAAATTATATGCTAAATTTAAAACTATAAAATATAATTTATAATTATAAGTATAAAATTATATATAGAAGCAGAAGGAGTACTTCCTAGCTCATTCTGTGAAGCCAATACTACCCTAATACCAAAATCAGACAAAGACATTACAAGAAAACTGCAGACCAATATCCATCATGAACATAGATGTAAAAACCTCCAACAAAATACTAGCAAATCAAATCCAACAATGTATAAAAAGAATAATATAAAACATATATATATATAATAAATATTAAAAAGTGAGACTTATCTCAGGAATGCAAAGCTGGCTCAACATTCAAAAATCAATTAATTTAATTCATTCCATCACCAGGATAAAGAAGAAAAATCACATGATCATTTCAATAGATGCAGAAAAAGCATTTGAAAAAAAACCCAACACCTGTTCATGATAAAAAAAAAAAAAACCCTCAGTAAACTAGGAATAGGGGGAACTTCCTCACCTTGATAAAGCATATCTACAAAAAACCTACACTAACATTACACTTAATGGTGAGAAAGTAGAATCTTTCCCACTAAGATCAGGAACAAGGCAAGGATGTCCCTCTCATCACTCCTTGTCAACACCATACTAGAAGTCCTAGCTAATGCAATAAGACAAGAAAAGGGAATAAAAGGTACACATATTGGGAAGGAAGAAGTAAAACTCCTTGTTCACAGATGACATGATTGTCAATGTAGAAAATCCCAAAGAATCAACAAAATAACTCCTAGAACTAATAAGCAATTATAGCAAGATTGCAGGATATAAGGTTAACATATAAAAGTCAATCACTTTCATATATACCTGCAATGATCAAGTAGAATTTGAAATTAAAAACACAATACCATTTACATCAGCACCTCAAAAAGTGAAACACTTAGGTATAAATCTAAAAAATATGTAAAAGATCTATATAAAGAAAACTACAAAACTCTGATGAACAAAATCAAAGAAGAACTTAAAAATGGAGAAATATTCCATGTTCATAAATAGGAAGGCTCAATATTGTCAACATGTCAGTTCTTCCCAACTTGATCTATAGATTCAATGCAATCTCAATCAAAATCCTAGCAAGTTATTCTGTGGATATTGACAAAATAATTCTAAAGTTTAAATGGAGAGCCAAAAGAACTAGAATATTCAACATAATATTAAAAGAGAAGAAAAAAATTGGAGGATTGACACTATCCAACTGCAACACCTACTATAAAGCTACAATAATCAAGATAATGGGGTATTGGCAAAAGAATAGACAATTAGATCAATGGAACAGAATAGCGAGCCCAGAAATAGACCCAATAAATACTGCCAACTGATCTTTGACAAAGAAGCAAAGGCAAGATAGTTGAGCAAAGATAGTCTTTTCAACAAATGGTACTGGAACAAATGGACATCCACATGCAAAACATGAATCTAGACACAGAACTTACACCCTTCACAAAAATTAACTCAAAATGAATCACAGACCTAAATGTAAAACACAAAACTATAAAACTCCTAGAAGATAACATAGGAAAAACCTTGGGCATAGTGATGACTTTTTAGATACAATATCAAAGGTACAAACCATGAAAGAAATAATTGATAAGCAGGACTTCATTAAAATTAAAGATTTTAAAATTAAATAAATATATAAATAAAAATTAAAGTTAAAGATTTCTGTTCTGCAAAAGACAACACCATGGTCTCACAAAAGACAACCCACAGACTGGGAGAAAATATTTGCAAAAGACCCACCTATTATCCAAAATACACAAAGAACTCTTAAAACTCACAACAAGAAAACAAACAATCCAATTGAAAAATGTACTAAAGACTTTAGCAGACACCTCACCAAAGAAGATATTCAGATGGCAAAGAAGCATATGAAAAGATCTCCACGTCATATGTCTCCAGGGAAATGCAAATTAAAACAACAATGAGATACCACTACACACCTATTAGAATGGCCAAAATCCAGAACACTGACAAATGCTAGCCAGGATGTGGAGCAACAGGAACTCTCATTCATTCCTAGTGAGAATGCAAAATGGTAGAGCCACTTTAGAAAACAGTTTGGCAGTTTCTTATAAAACTAAAGATACTCTTACTATATGATCCAGCAATCATGGTCCTTGGTATTTACCCAAAGGAGCTGAAAAATTACATCTACACAAAACCCTGCACATGGATGTTTATAGCAGCTTTGTTCATAACTGCCAAAACTTGGAAGCAACCAAGATACCCTTCAGTAGGTGAGCAGATAAATAAACTGGTACATCCAGACAATGGAATACTATTCAGTGCTAAAAAGAAATGAGCTACCAACCCATGAAAACACGAGGACAAAACTTACATGCATATAACTAAATGAAATAGCCCATTTGAAAAAGCTATATTCTGTAAGGTCATATATTCTAACTATATGACATTCTGGAAAAGGTAAAACCAAGGAGACAGTAAAAAGATAAGTAGTAGACAAAGTCGGGGGAGGTAAAGACGAGGGTTGAATAGGCAGAGCACAGAGGATTTTTAGGGTAGTGATAATACTTTGTATGATACTATAATGATGGATACATGTCATTACACATTTGTCCAAACTCACAGAATGTACTTCACCAAGAGTGAACCCCAATGTCAACTATGGACTTTGGGTGATTATGATGTGTCAATGCAGGTTCATCAATTGTAACAAATGTACCACTCTGACGGGAGATGTTGATAATGGGGGAGTCTATGCATGTGTAGGGGTAGGAGGTATATGGGAAATGTCTGTACCTTCCTCTCAATTTTGCTGTGAACCTAAAACTGCTCTTAAAAAATAAATAAAGTCCTTTAAAAAAAAGAGAGAGAAAGAGAATCAGTCAGGCAAGACACTCAAGGCTGAGAGATTGGCCAGCTTAGGCCTGGATAGCAGCTGTATAAATTGAAACACAAAAGACTTCTCAAAAGCTGCACTAAATTAAATCTGTTACTACATCAGTGTACACAAATTATGTGATGCTACTGCCATATTATTTTGATTTGTATTAATTTGTCTTATTGTACTCCAAATGGACAGTGGGAAAATGCCATTCTCAAGATCCACACACTAATCTACAAACATAACAGGAAGATTTTAGAGGCCCGGAAAGTCTGCGCTGTTCTGATACCTCAATTTTGTACCTTATTTCACCACTTTCTCCTAAACTAAGTTTTGTAAACTAAGCTTACAGCCCATTTGCTGTAAAATTTAGTCAATATCATAATGTCCTAGAATCTGAATAATCTATTATAACTTCCTAGATACTATTTTAACAATTAATTTTTTCTCCCAGGAAAAAAAAATGAATTTCCGCAGGCTTTGAGTGTATTTGTGATTATTTCCATTACTCCCCATATTTTCTTTTTTTTGAGGTGAACATAATCTCAAGATTTCATTGTCTTCATAAGAAAACAAAATGTAAGGCTTAGAACTGGGTCACTTGACCCTTTCTCTTCTTATCTCCTCCCAGTTCAAAAACGCCTCCATGTCCTATCAGTCACCATTCTCTAGATGTGCAGTTGGGCTCAATGCACTCAAGTTTCAGGACAAACGTCTTTGTACTTTTAGCCTTTTTTTGGAAAATCAGCTTAGTCTGTCCACCACAGCCTCTCTGCTTCCTGTCATAAGGCTGCTTTCCCTGAACATACAGAGAATCCCTGCCCTTCTTGTCCTGTGTCACTTTTTGCGTTTAGTGCTTGCCACACTTCTTATAGGAAGTCTGGCAGGTTTTAGGAATGTTCACTAGATTTGTTTGTGGGAGGCAATATCAACAGGGAAAGTAGCGATTTCCCCCAATTTTTAAGTTTTCCTCTGAAGACAGAAGTTTGGAACAAAAAGATTCTTCTGAAGTTCTGCAGTCTTGCTAATATGCTCCACTTAACTAATCTCACTACATTAATATATAATATAATAAACCGCAATTCTGCTCTTCTTAATGGCGCATGGTAGCCTACGATGCAGAAAGAGGAGGCAACTCAACAGCACAGTTATAAAAGAAATTAGAAAAAGGCAAACTGTCGCTAATAGCACTAACAAGAATTGTTATATACACATCAGTTTTCTTGAACAAGGTCTTAAATTAGAGTCCGTTAGGGACTGAGGGCGGTGGGGAACCTGGAAGCCTTTTGAAATTAGAAGAAAATTGTGTGTGGGTGTGGGCGTATTTGTGTATTTTCTCTGAGGCAAGATCTCTAAACATACTAAAGCCTCCTTCAGATTTTCGAACAAGTTTGTGAACAAAACTGGTTAAGAACCACTGTTTTAAAAATAATTGTCAAAACTTAAGAGTTTTAGAAGGAAAGTCTATTAATAGCAGCTCATGTTTATTGAGCATTTGTGTGCCAGGGACCAGGTTAAGTAACATGATTATTTTTACTACTCCTCACAATAATCCTGTTATACAAATAATTTTAAAAAGCCATAGATAAATTTGTTCATTCGTTCACTCATGCTTGTTGAGAATCAACTATATTTCAGGTATTATTCTTGACAGTGGTGAAAAAACACTAAAAACAAATTCCTTTCCTTGTGGAGACTTCACCCCAGTCAAAAGTGAAATCAAAAGGGAAGACAGACAAAAAATTAAATAAAGAAGCAGAAAGGATCAGGTAGTGATCAGTACACTGATGAAAATAAAAAAGAGTGATATCCTAAGGCCTCTGACTAACAGTGTGGGCATCCCCAGGGAGCTCAACAGAAATACAGAATCTCAGGCCCCACCCCAGGGGTCTGAATCAAAATTTGCATTTTTAACAAAATATCTAGGTGTTTCACATGCACACTGAAGTTTGAGAAGCACTATGCCAGGCAATGACTGAGAACTCCTACAGATTATGAGGAAAAGCCATCCCGTGGAAGTGACATTCAAGTTGACATCTGGACGCTAAGAGGAGTCAGCCCTGAGGGAGAGCTAGGAGAACATCGTCCCCGGCAGAGGGAAGGGCTGGGGCAAAATCCTAAAGTGAAAATGGAAGCAGCCTTCGCATTTTCCAGGAAGAGAAAGGAAGTTTATGTGGCGGATTTCAAAGAACAAGGTGGATTGTGTTACAAGATGAAGCTGGAAAGGAGAGCAAGAACCAGATCATGCAGGCTCTTGTAAGCCATGGTAAATAGTGTGGATTTTATAAGTAGGATTAAGAGTAGGTAGAAGGCTTTAATCAGGGGTGTGACACTATTTGATTTGTTTTTTGAAAGACTATTCTGTTAGTAGAAAATAAGATGGTAGGAACGTAAAGTAGAAGCAGAGAGACTAGTTAGGAAATTATAACAATAGTCCAGTTCAGAGATGTCTGTGATTTGGACCCGAGAGTTAGCATTGCAGTACAAAATTAGCCAGGATCATGTAGATAATAACAACAGCAACAATAATTACTAACCTTTACTGAGTACTTACTCAGTGCCAGGTGCTTTTCTAAGTATTTTACAAACATTAATTCATTTAATCTTCACAACCACCCTATGAGGTAGGTACTGATATTATCCTTACTTTAAAGATGAAGAAACTGAGGCATAGAGGGGCTAAGTAAGTAACCTGTCCATGTTCCCATAGACAGGTAGTGGCAGAGCCAGCATCTGTACCTATAGATACAGCAGGGAGGCAGGATGTTACAGTGGAAGGAACACGGGCTCTGCAGTTATATTCTCTAGATTCATCTTCTAACTCCACCATTTCAACTCTCAGTCATAGTAAGACCATTTTCTATGGCAGACTGGGCATGTGATCACCATCCTAGCCAATGATGCTAAGGGGAAGTCAGCTTCTGCCAAAGTTCCCCCGACTGCTCTTCAAAAGAAGACCAGGACAGGAACTCATTCCTTTCTGCCTTTATACTTTTACCTGAGAAATCAGGATACCTGGACTACTGCAAGTATCTTAAGAACATGAAGAGAAATGCTGTTGACACACAGAGGGCAATAAATCTTGACATATGTTGTGATGATTAATTTTATGTGTCAACTTGACTGGGCCTCGAGGTGCCCATACATTTGGTCAAACATTATTCTGGCTGTGTCTGTAAGGGTATTTCTGGATGAGATTAACATTTGAATCAGTAGACTGAGTAAAGCATATTGCTCTCCCTGGGTCTTGAGCCTGCCAGTCTTTGGACTAGAACTACACTATTGGCTCTCCTGGTTCTCAGGCCTTCAGACTCAGACCAAAACTACACCACCCACTCTCCTGGGTCTCTGGGTCTCCAGCTTGCTGACTGCAGATCTTGGGACTTGTCAGCCTCCATACTTGTGTGAGCCATTACTTATAATAAATCTCTTTCTAAACATATATACATCCTATTGGTTCTGTCTCTCTGGAGAACTCTGACTAATGCACATATCAAGATGCTTAATTGTATTGACACTGTTTCCATAGAGCTGAGTGATAATAGCAAAGGGGATATGTGGCCTTTGTGTTCTTTGGTACTCTAAATTGGAATGGATTTCTAATTCTACACAAAGGTAGATAGTTAAGAATATCTTAGAGATATTCTTTAGAGACTTAAGCAAAATGGTGGACCAAATTGTTTCAATAGAAAGTAAGCATTTTCCCTTTCAGAAATGTTATTTTAATGGTTTGCTTCATCTTTAAGGCTTTTTGTTTTAATATCTGAGGTTAAATATTTTTTGAGAATGCATCTCCAAGGTCACACTCAAAATCAGTAAAGATGTGGTTTAACGTGCATTTTACATACAACTTGTCAGTAAAGTTGGGTTCAGCTCAAAAACATTCTGTAAGAATTTCTCAGCTCAAAACTATCCTATGATTAGAGGAAAGAATTGAAGATATGCAAGATGACACATGACCACACAAATTTAGAGTTTCCAAGGTAAAGAAAACTATCTTTTTGCATTATTCCTTCCTAGATAGTTGTATGTCCAGAAATATTCTATGTAATCTGTGATGAATCTAACTATTTCAAGGCATTATGTGTGTTTACTTCAGTAGAATTAAGGAAGTTATAAAAAATCAACTGACTGCAAGAGGTATTTATGTAACCCAGAAAAGCTATATGCTTTATGTTAACAACCTAAGGTTTTCTTTGAAAAACTTGGATTCACTTGAAAATTCATATGCGACAGAATCCCGAAAGGTAAAGAAAAAGAAAACTAACACTAATAAGTGCCTACTACGTACCTAGCACACAGCACTTTCTATATATTTTCTTACTTCTCCAAAAAATCTGAGGTAGATATTGTTACTCCTCACAAACGAAGAAGCTAAAATACCTTAAAAGTTAGGAAACTTAAGTGAATGACCAAGACAGGATCTGAAGCTAAGTGACCCAAAACCACCAGGATGTTGCCCTCATTAAAGCCACCATAATATTACAGACAAGTGAAGGCTGCGCTCCTATTTGTCGTAACCAGGCAACAGAAAATCAAAACACAAACCTCTCTTAGGCCCTCGAATTTGAAGTACTCAAGCCTCCGGCAGCAACCAACAACCCGCTCCTCCTGGGGCTCCATCCTCCTCAGGTCCTGCTAGAGCTCTGCCCTGCCTGCACCCTGGAGTCAACCTGCCTCTGCTAACAACACGCTTCCAAACCCCACCAGCTGCAGCGGTTTTTTCTATTAAAAGCCCAAAGTTGAAATGTTAGAGGAAAGAAATTCCTCTCCATATAAACCAAAAAGCCTTATATTTCACAGTTAGCTTTTAAGAATTTTGACAAACTAGATTTATGTACACCTTTTTGAGCTTTGAGAACAAATATTAATATATTTGGCCCTAAACAAACACATAATGACCTAGCCCTCAAATATGAAGATGACACATAGTTGGGAGACAAATCAGTGCCAGGTCACATCATGATTCAAGTTGATGCTGACGTGCCAGAAAAACTGGATGAAACTACCAACATAAAATTTAACTAAGGTGCATTTTACTTTCAAACACTTAATTATACTTAAAAGAATCAACTGAAAATCTATTAAATAGAAGAATTCAATAAGCAACAAATATTTTAAGAAATAATAATAAAACATCTATAAAATGCATAGCTCTGTGCTAAAAAATTCAAATACGACCAGTGCTGAGCTAGACAGACAGTGTAACTGCACTCAAAATACTGACAGGGCACTAGGGGAGATACAAACAAGTGGATAAACAACTTTAATAAAGTGTGGTATGTAGTAAAGGGAAGAAGAGGATGCTAGAAGATCACAGAACCAAAGCTAGTAACCTAGGTAAGGGACTTAAGGAAGGGTACTCAGAGGAAATGATGTTTCAGTTGAGAGCAGAGGACAAACAGAAGTTAGCCAGGGAAAGATGGAAGGAAGGGAAGCAGATGCATTAGCCTGAGAGAAGGCTCCAAAACACAAGAGTGTGGCACACTAAAGAAAATGAAACAAGCTCAGTATGGCTGAGATATAAAGTGGAAGGCAGAGAGCTGCTACCAGAGAAGTATAAAGGAACCAGGTGACACAGGGCCCTGCAATGATAAACCATGTGAATTTCATCCTGAAGGCAAAAGGCAGCCATGGATGAGTTTCAAAGAATGCAGTGGCTTGATTATACCCCATCTTAAGCAAAGAAGGATACTGGAAAAATATTTCCACAGCTTTATCTTTCTAACGTACTAAAAATAACCAGTTGGAAAATACAATTTAAAAAAAAGGATCCCAATTACAATAAAAAGTCTAGAATAAAGGATATTAACAATCAATTTATAAGAACTATATAAAAAAATAAAATCTTTCTCAAAGGTGTCAGTGAAAATTTGAAAAAAACAGACACACAATACTATTGGAAAGAAAAGCACAACATTATAACATTGCCAATTCTTCACAAACTAATTTGGAGATTAAATACAGTTCCGCCGAAATTCTTAGAAAATCATGAAGAAGCAAACAAGGGGGATCTTGCCTACCAGATGTGAAAATAAATATAAAACACTATAATCAAAAGATCAATGAATAGACATTCCAAAAAGAAGTTTATGGAATAATTTAATATGTAATAAAAGAGGGAAGAATACCAAATCTTATCACCATACTTTTCTTTTTATCATCCAACTTGTAATTACACATTTGTTATTCATTTTATGTCTATTCCTCTCAACTAGACTGCAAGCTGCAAGAGGAAAGGTACCACGCCTGTTTAATTCACTGTCTACCTAGCACCAAGTGCCAAAGCAGGACTGCATTTCAACATCAAGAAGACAAAAATCATGACTACAGAAGAACTACATAACTTTAACATAGACAATTAAGACACTGAAATTGTCTACCTTGGTTCAGTCATCAATTTAAATAAAGACTGCAGCCAAGAAATCAAGAGAAGACTGAGACTTGGAAGGGCAGCAAAGAAAGAATTAGGAAAGATCATTAACTGTAAGGAAATGTCTTTGGAGACTAAGGCCAAGATTATCTACACCCTCGTATTCCCAAGTATTATGTATGAGTTCGAAAGCTGGACAGTGAAGAAGGCTAACAGGAATAAAATTGATTCATTCGAAATACGGTGTTGGAGGAAAGTTCTACATATACCCTGGACTGCCAGAAAAATGAACAAGTGGGTCCTAGAGCAACTTAAGGCTGAACTATTGTTGGTAGCAAAAATTACAAAGCTGAGGCTGTCCTACTTTAGACACATCAGGAGAAGACAGGATTCTCTGGAAAAGACATTAAAGCTGGGAAAAGTAGAAGGCAACAGCAAAAGAGGCAGACCAAACATGAGATGGATTGACTCCATAAAGGAAGCCATAGTCATGAATCTACAGAAGGTGAGCAGGGCTGTTGAGGACAGGACATTGTGGACGTCACTCATTCACAGGGTCACCAGGAGCAGGAGCCGACTTGATGGCAGGTAATAATACCGAGCACCTACAATGCCTGGCATATGATAGGTGCACAAGAAATATTTGCTAAATAAATGAATTAAGCAATGGGAGGCAATAGATTATTTAACAAGTGACATTTGGACAACTGGAAGACAACAGAAAAATTAATTTAAATTATTCCCTCATACTACATACCAAAATAATTTCAAGATGGTTTGAAAAAGTAAATACATAAAAAAAATTAAAACCAAAAAAAGAAAGTATACATGAACATTTATTTAGTCCAGAGGTCTGCAAACTATAGCATGTAGGTCAAATCAGTCATGCCCATTAGTTTGCATATTGTCTGTGGCTGTTTTCACACTACAATACCAGAGCGACAGAGACATATGGGCTGCAAGGCCAAAAACATTTATTATTTGGCCCTTGACAGAAAACGTTTGCCACCTGATCTACTCTTTTAACAGGTGTGGACTTTCAAAGCCCAAACCTGTCTGGACATCACAATCACCTGTGAAATTCAGACTTAATGAATCATAATTAAATCCCAGTAGGAACAGATCAAAAACCTAAATGTAAGAGCTAAAGCTATAAAACGCTTAAAAGAAAACATAATTGTAAATCTTCATGACCTTGAATTAGGCAATGATTTCTTAGATATGACATCAAAAGCAAAAGCAACCAAAGAAAAAATAAATAAATCAGACTTCATCAAAATTAACACTTTTGTATATCAAAGGATATTATCAAGAAAGTGAAAATACAACCCACATAATGGGAGAAAATATTTGCAAATCACATATCTGATAAGGAACTTGACTTCAGAATATATAAAGAAGTCTTACAACTCAACAATAAAAAGATAACCCAATTTTTTAATGGGTAAAGGATTTAAATAGACGTCTCTCCAAAGAAGATACATGAATGGTCAATAAGCACATGAAAAGATGTTCAATATCATTAGTCATTAGGGAAATAGAAATCAAAACCACAATGAGATAGCACTTCACACCCACTAGGATAGTGATGATCAAAAAGACAATACTGAGTGTTGGAGAGGATGTGGCAAAATTAGAACCCTCATATATTGCTGGTGGAAATGTAAAATAGTGCGGATGCTTTGGAAAACAGTAACAGTTCCTCAAGAAGTTAAACAGAGTTACCACATGACCCAGCAATTCTACTCCTAGGTATATAGCCAAGAGAAATGAAAATACATGTCCACACAAATACTTGTACACAAATAGTGTGCAGCACTATTGATAATGGCCAAAAAGTGGAAATAAGCCAAATGTCCATCAACTGATGAATGAATGAATAAACAAAACATAGTATATTCATCCATACAATGGAATATTATTCAGCTATAATAAGGAATGATAAATATTACAACTTGGATAAACCTCAACATAACGCTAAGAAGCCAACACAAAACACTACATATTGTAGGGTTCCTTTTCTATGAAATGTCAAGAATATGCAAATCCAGAGACAGAAAGTAAATTAGTGGTTGCCAAGGGTTGGGGGCAATTGGGTGGTGGGGGGAGAGAAGAAGGAGGGAAATGGGTAGTGACGCTAACGAGTATCGGGTGTCTTTTTTGGAGTGATAAAAGTGTTATGGAATTAGATAGTGGTGATGGCTGCACAATTTTGTGAACATACTAAATACCACTGAATTGTACATTTTAACAGGGTGGATTTTATGGAAGGTAAATTATATCTTAATAATAACTTTTTCAATTAAAAAAAATTCCAGCAAGAAAACAACTTTCCCAAAACATACATATGACAACAAACTTGTATCCAGTATATATAAAGAACATCTACAAATAAGATAGACAACCCAATTTAAAAAGGGCCAAAAGAGGTGAACAGATACTTAACAAAAGAAGATAAACAAATGGTCAATAAGCACATGAAAACTGCTCAACATCTTTGGTCATTAAGTAGATTCAAATGTAAACCGCAATAAGATATCATTTCACACTCACTGGAATGACTAAAATTTAAAACCTTGACAGGGCCAGCCCCGGTGCCCTAATGGTCAAGTTCAGCATACTCTGCTTCAGTAGGCCCAGGTTCAGTTCCCAGGCATGGACATACACCACTCATCTATCAATAGCCATGCTGTGACAGTGGCTCACATACAAAATAGGGGAAGAATGGCAAGAGATGTTAGCTCAGGGTGAATCTTCCTCTGCAAAAAGAGGAAGATTGGCAATAGCTGTTAGCTCAGGGTGAATCTTCCTCAGGAAAAACAAAAAGGTTGGGGGGATGGCCAGCCCCAGTGGCCTAGTGGTTAAGTTTGGCACACTCCACTTCAGCAACACAGGTTTGGTTCCCAGGCACAGACCTACACTACTCGTCTGTCAGTGGCCATGCTGTCGTGGCAGCTCACATACAAAAAGAGGAATATTGACAACAGATGTTAGTTCAGGGTGAATCTTCCTCAGCAAATAAATAAATAAATAAATAAATAAAGAGGGGCCAGCACCATGGCCGAGTGGTTAAGTTCGCATGCTCCGCTTCAGCAGCCTGGCGTTTCGCCGGTTTGGGTCCTGGGCACGGACATGGCACCCCTCATCAAGCCATGCTGAGGCAGCGTCCCACATGCCACAACCAGAAGGATCCACAACTAAGAATATACAGCTGTGTACCAGGGGGCTTTGGGGAGAAAAAGGAAAAATAAAATCTTTAAATAAATAAATAAATAGAAATAAAAAATAAAACCTTGACAACCTCAAGCCTTGGTAAGGATGTATTGCAACCTGAAAACTCCTACATTAATGATGAGAGTGTAAAATGGTACAATCACTTTAGACAACACTTTGGCAGTTTCTTATAAAGTTAAACATACACTTACCATATGAACCAGAAATTCCACTCCTAGGTATACATCCAAGAGAAATGAAAACAACTATCCACAAAATAACTAATACAAGATTGAAGCAGCTGGAAAGAATTCAAATGTCCATCAACAGGAGAATGGACAAACAAATTGTGGTATATTCATACAGTGGAATACTATGCAGTAACAAAAATGAACTGCTAAAACATAAAATCACATAGGTTAATGTGAAAAACGTAAAATGGAAGAAATCAGACACAACAGAGTACGTATTATATAATTCCATTTAGATGAATTCAAAGAACAGGTAAAATTAATCTATTGTGATAGAAAAATTAATCTATGGCAAAATAAATCTACGGGGATAGAAATCGGAACAAAGATCAACTGTAGGATGTAAAGAATAACTAAAAGAGGCAGGAGGAAACTTCACAAGGTGATGGAAATGTTCTATATCAGGGGTCAGCAAAGTATGGCCCATGGGCCAAATCCAGTTCATTGTCTATTTTTGTAAATAAAGTTTACTGGAACCCAGCCATGCTCATTCATTTATATATTATCTATGGATGATTTTGTACAACAAGGGCAAGAAAAAGTTGTGACAGAGATCCGAAGGCCCATAAAGTGTAAAATATTTACTCTCTAGCCCTTTACCGCAAAGGTTTGTCAACCTCTATTCTATATCTTCATTGAGTGCAAGTTACATGATGAATATATTTGCTAAAATTCACTGAATACTACACATAAGATTTGTGGATTTCACTCTAAATTTTACTTCACTTAAAAAAAAAAAAATCCCAGCATATTTTTTTGAGGAAATTCCTAAAATGATTCTGAAATTTATATGGAAATGCAAAGGGCCTAGAATAGCCCAGATCAGTGTTGTACAAAGAAGTATAACGTGAACAACATATACAATTTAAAATTTTTTAATAGCTACATTTTCTAAAGCTTTTTAAAAGAGGTAAAATTAATTTTACTAACATTTTATTTAATCCAACACATACAAACTATCATTTCAACTGTCGGAAGACCATTTTTCATCGGTCTTTTGCATTTCTGCACACCTATAAGTAGAGGTACAGATAGCTTTTGTCCTAGATCATCTTTTCAACAGTATTTGTTGCTGTCCAGTATAATGTCCCCCTCCAGGTCAAAAGCTGAGTTTGTTTACAGCCCCCTTATAAAAAATAGGGTTTCCTAAGCTCAGAGTTCCTCAACTATGACACAAACCCACTGAATATGCAGGCACCCACCTATACCAACTGCTGCATCACCCCATAGGGTCTGAGGGGCAAGATGAACTGAGGCAAACATGAAGCTCACGTTGCCTGCTGGGCCATGACTAATAAAATTCTTTGTCTCAAGCCAGCCCTGGTGGCCTAGCAGTTAGAGTTCAGAGCACTCCACTTCGGGGGCCGTGTTCAGTTCCTGGGCGCAAAACTACACCACTTGTCTGTCAGTGGCCATGCTGTGGCGGCAGCTCACACAGAAGAACCAAGAGAACTTCTAAGTAAACACAACTATGTACTGGGGCTTTGGGGGTGGGGAGGAGAAAAAAGGAGGAAGATTGGCAACAGATGTTAGCTTAGGGTAAATCTTCCCATGCAAAAAAAGATTCTTCGTCTCAAATCCAGGAGTTTCATGTCTTCTGCCAACATTCATCAAACCATGGCAGGTTAACACGTCACCTTGCAAGCAGGGTAAAATCTTAGATCTTTCACAGTTCTTGACATCAAGGACTATAATCAACATGTAATCAAAATTTTTAAAATTTTAATAAGATATTTTATAGTCTTCATTTTCATACTAAGTCTTCAAAGTTCAGTATATATTTTTACACTTAGAACATGTGTCAATTTGGATGTTAAATTTTTATTGGAAATATGTAATCTGTATTTAGACTTCATAAAATCTACAGTTAGGAAAGTGGATTCACATTCCCAAGTTGTTCCAAGAATACTCATGTTGATAATGAGGGAGGCTATAGATGTGTGGGAACAGGGGGTATATGGGAAATCTCTGTACCTTCTGCTCAATTTTGCTATGAACCTAAAACTGCTCTAAAAAATAAAGTGTATTAAAAATAAAAGTTTTCCAATAGCTGAATCAAGTATCTTTTAAAAATTTATATTTAAGTTAATTAAAATTAAATAAAATTAAAAATTTAGTTCCCTAGCCACATTGGCCACATTTTAAGTACTCAGTGTCCACATGTGGCTAGTGACTATGGTATCAGACAGCTCAGGTCTAGTCAGTCTGGAAAAAGAGTGAAGTTAGAGGACTTACGCAGCCAGATATAAAGAGAATTAAGACAGTGTAATACTGCAACAAGAACAGACCAACGGTAAAAAATAGAAGCCCACACATATATAGACGCTTTTATTTATGTAAAGGTGGCACTGCAGTAGCCTGGAAAAAAGAGCTCTATTCAAAAAATGTTCCTTGGTCAACTGGAAATCCACATGCAAAAAAATGAATCTTGACCCAAACCTAACATCATACACAAAAATTAATTCCAAATGGATCATAGATCTAAATGTGAAAAGTAAAACAATAAAGCTTCTAAAAGATAATTTAAAAATACCTTCATGACCTTAAGGTAAACAAAGATTTCTTATGTTCGTAATGAACTTAGGTTCATTAAAAGACTCCACTAAAAAAATTAAAATGCAAGCCACACAGTGGGAGAAAATATTTGCAATCTATGTATCTTCAAAGGACTCATATCCGAAATATATAAAGAACTCCTACAATTCATTAAGAAATAGAATCCAGGGGCCGGCCCCGTGGCCAAGTGGTTAAGTTCACGCACTCTGCTTCGGCAGCCCAGGGTTTCACAGGTTTGGATCCTCAGCGCAGACCTAGCACCGCTCATCAAGCCATGCTGAGGCGGCATCCTACATGCCACAACTAGAAGGACTCACAACTAAAAATATATACAACTATGTACTGGGGGGCTTTGGGGAGAAGAAGGAAAAATAAAATCTTTAAAAAAAAAAATGAAAGAGATAGAATCCAGCAATTCCACTTCTGGGTATTTATCCGAAGGAAACAAAATCACTATCTTGAAAGCTATCTTCACGCCCGTGTTCACTGCAGCATTATTTACAATAGCCAAGACATGGAAACAACTTAGGCGTCCATCAACAGATGAATGGATAAATCAATAGTAATATAAATCAAGATGTTGATTACCATTGCGAGTAAAAAGCTAGTGACTTGGAAGGTGCACAATGGGAGCCTCTGGGCACTATAAATGTGTTACTTCTTGCTTTAGGTTGCACTTACACAGATCTATTTATCAAAATACAGTGGGCTTTTATACTTATCATTTGCTTTCTAAATGAAACATATTTCAATAAGCATACTTAAAAAATAAAGTTAACAGTACTTGTCCTTTCTGTACTTTCTACTATGCACATGTAGTATTTTTATAATTAAAAATAATTTATTTTTTAAATAGAAAAAAATAATCAGATACAAACTGAAGAGATCTATCTTAATAGCCCCAGGAGTCTTAAAGGTGAGACATGAATATGATCTGGCCACCAAAAGTTAATGCAACACAAAACAGAAAAGGTAACCTGTAATACTGCTGCTAGGCATATCTAAAGGAATATATTGAGATATGGGGGACACATTTTCAGAGTGACATTCATAAAGTAGACTGTAATCTCAAGAAAGGAATGGTTTCTAGATCCATGTCATGAGATTTGACTGATAGGACAAATGAGAGCCGACATTGAGAAGAGAGTAACAACACCCCAGCATCCTGTATCTAGCATATAGATGGCACCAAAAAATATTTGGGGAATAAGTAAATGAATGGATGAATGGGAGAAATATAAGGATGTTTTAAAGGTCGTAAATGGAATTGGGACAAGTGAGCACCCAATAATTTGATAAATGAACAAACAAGTAAATAAATGAATAAGATATTATCAGTCTTGATAATGTTTAAAGAGCTGTCATAAGTCCAATGAGGACTAGAGTTATATATGTTGTGTCTGGAGAAAGATTCAAGATGAATGGGGAGAAGTTACAGAAAACCTTGAATTTCATCCTATTTAAAGAATTTGCTAACAGCTAGGGCTGTCCAAAAACAAATAGGATGCCTCAAAAAGAAAGGGTTAAGACAGAAACTACATGCCCCTCTGACATTTGACTACACGACCCAGAGGTCCTCTTCAGCTCTAACATTCTAGGGTTCTATGAAACGTTATCTTTATATCTTACTGCACAGTAAATAGTTCATAGCCTCTTGAGCTCCTTTGAAAACAGCATCCATAGGGCCGGCTCCGTGGCCCAGTGGTTAAGGTTGCGCACTCTGCTGCCGCAGCCCAGGGTTCAGAACCTGGGCGCAGACATGGTACCGCTCATCAGGCCACGTTGAGGTGGTGTCCCACATCCCACAACTGGAAGGACCTGCAACTAAGATATACAACTATGTACGAAGGTGGGTAGATAAATTAGAAAAAAAAAAAAGGTTGGCAACAGTTGTTAGCTCAGGTGCCAATCTTTAAAAATAAAATTGAAAAAAAAGAAAAAAAAAAAGAAAACAGTATCCATAAACAGTATCTTACTAAATTAAGATATTTTACCTTAGTGACTTACCTGCATACTATAAATCAAATTTCAACAGCTGTCTTTGAAACATGATGACAAAAGCAGTAATTCATATTTTCTAAGAAACTTTAGGTGTTCAGGACAGCCAGAGAAAAGGTAGTTAAATCCAGGAGAACAAAAACCATCCCTGGTTACCTACGAAGGCCCTTGGACAATCAGAAAAATCAAAACTGCATATTCTAGAATTCAAAGCACTGAAATCAGACTGACCCCTTTACTACTGTTAATATATGTGAGTCCTCCCCCAAATTAAAATGGTTTTAGTAATTCTATATAGAGTTCATCCCATTTCTATTCACTAACTGGAATCCACCACCCAGCATTTTCAGCATTAATACTTCAATTACTCCTGGCATAGCCTCACATTTATATAACATTTCCTATAGTTTTCAAAGGACTTCCTCATATTATATAATACCTTATTTGAGCCTAGTAAATGACATTTGAGGAAGGTAGAGTTAGGATAATTAATCCCATTCTACAGATGAGAAAATGGAAATACCAAATTAAATGATTGATCCAGTACTACAAAATGAAACCAAAATCACAATCTAGTCTTTCCAGGTCACATTTTATCATTTGTCTGGATCCCGTATGTTCACCAGGCCTAAGACAGAACTGATGGAAATTCTTCAAAGTAACAGTTATGAAATAAAAGGAGCTTCACTTCTTCACAAAGAGAAAGAAGATTGTTGCCAAAAAGCACACACGCTTAGTTAAACAAAATCAAAACTATATAAGGAATTTAGATTTCCAGTTTAAAATGTTTACCCAACTGCTGTGAGAAAAACGCACAATCAGGAAAAGCACATTTAATATTTCTAAAGGGCTGGATTAAAATTTCAGCTGTAAACTTCATTACTGTAATTAGATTTTTAATGCATATTTATTAAACATCCATTCAAATACTGTGCTCACAATTATTCATGAGTTATTTGTACATTTGTGTTGACTTTAACAAACTGTAAACAGTGGCCACTGACCAGAAATGTTCTCCTACAATGACAGAAGCCCATGCTAAGGTCATAGGCAGCCCATTTACGCTCTATTATGTTCTAATCATACACAAAAGATAAATATTCAGCTGCTTTTTTGAAAACTGCAATGGTCATCAAGGACCCAAAAAGTCAGACTTACCAGTGACATTAGAGACCTATGTTTGATTCAGTGATGAATAAACAAAGTGCAGAATACAAGAAAATCAAATCTTAATTAAACTCTTTCTTTAGAAAAACAACATAAGCCATCATCAAGGAACGTATCACAAGATGATTTACTTTATTTATAAAGGGCTGATTTAGGGGCTTTAAAAGGGTGCTTTTGATTTAAATAGAAAAATTATGAAAATTAAAACTAAATGCTTGCTGGTTATCATTCTTTTCCTTTAGAAGCTAATCTTAAATATGCCAATGTGTGTAACTTTACAAAAGGAAAAAACAGTACTTTAAATTTCATGATAATAAATCAGTAAAATACTGCCTAAAAATCTGAATAAAGCTATTCTGAAGTAATTATAGGCATGGCCTAGCATACTGAGTAACCCCTTAATATTCACTCTGTTCATACACTAATAATGAGATCTAAGGGATCTATTTTCTTTCAAACGACAAAGAAAAACATCTATTTGTTATATTCATTTAAATTTTATACACTCACACATATACAAATCAGAATTTTTAAATGGAATCTACAGGAATTGCATTTAAGATATAAACTGCATTATGAAGCTATGAAGGAACTACTCTAAGAATTACACACTCAGGCTTTAAAAATTGTTGAAAACTGCCACCTGGTCAAGAATATGGATAGATATCGTGCTGAAAAGGTAACTTCTGGTAATGCCTCAATGGAGAGAAGAAGTAAGAAGGGACAAGCAAGACAGTCAACAAAGGTTATGAAAAAGACTCCAGAGATAAAATTATCAGGTACTTCCAGTAGGGTAGGCATACAAAGGGGACCTCAACAGAACACCTTAGGCAAGGAAGACAAAACACAGCAAGAAGAATAGACATATCCAAAAGGCTTTTAAGAGAGAAATTAGAACAAATCTTAGTCACATGTTAGTGAAATATATGAGTGATCTAGTTAGATAGATTCAAGCAGAGGCTAGAGGACCTCCGAGAATTTATAGCACATATTACTGCACTGGGCCCAAGGCTGAACTACCTATTTCTACACCTTTGATACCTATTATTTCTGTGGTACTTTTCATGAAAAGACAAATTCAAAAACCCAGTTATACCCATTTAAACATTCATCATTTACTTAAACAAAGAGAATGAAGCTCTTGAGGTGTAACACAGTGCTAATCTACAGAAGATCAATAATCCATTTCTAGACCTCTGAAGTTCCTTTCTATCACTTCTACTCTTGGACTGACCCTATTTCATCTGCCTCTCCTTCCACCCCAGAACTACATCGAGGGCACTATGTCTATGTAATAAGCTGTGCTATGCTTTTAAAAAATTTTAATTGAAGGAAACCATTAACATGAAGTTAATCAGCCTCAAGAGTGGGCATGAATATTCTTTCCTAATATAATAATAAATGTTAATGGAAATCCAAGAAATATGAAGTTTCACATAAGGGTATTCATCTAATTGGATAATAAAAGTCCAAAGCCCATCTTCTTAACCACTTATCTGTACTACCAATAAATTATATCAATTCATCAATTCATATGGCTGAGTTGGATTAGTTCTCCTCATATTAATACCTAATCAAGATCTTCTAAGCACATGTAGTAAAGAATAGATTGTGGAGCTAAAGGTAAGTATGAGTCATCATTTAAGAGACACCTAAAAATATAACATTGAGATACAGAGGGACACTATAATAATAGGAAATCACAAGATATGACTCTCATATTACCTTGCCTCTATGAAATAAACTTAATTTCTAAGTCTAGCTTAAATAAAATAGAATTTTCAGACAAGCTAATTTTCAGTTTTAGAAAACCTAGAAACATTCTCTTCCTTGGCTTCTCTCCTAGTTTTCCTAAGACCTCTCTCCTGCTCTCCGACAAGTTTATGTTCTTCTGCTCATAAACTGTCAGTTTTCCTCAAGGACTCACCCTCAGCCTTTTCTCCTTTTCACCCTACAAATATTCCCAGGCTAGTTCTTCCATTCTCATGGGTCTCCACACCTCATATTTCCTTTCTTAGTCTCAGATCCCCATATTTTCTACAACTAATTAGACTTATTTACCTAGAATCGTCATAAACACCTCAAATTTAACAAATCGAAAATGGAATCTCCCTCTAAAATGCCTCTGGACCTTTCGTGTGTTTGTTTCCCTTGATAGATGGATGGTGAAACCACTAAATTACCCAAACTAGGAAACCTAAATTGGTCTTAACTCTTCTTTCCTTCTCTTCCCCAAAGCCTGTCAACTCTACCAAAGTGTCTCTGAATTCCCTCTCTTGCTGCCCTGCTCTCCACCTCTTGCCACAGCAGTAATTGAGGCCACAAACTACTCTCCCTTGAACTACAACTTCCTCCTAAATAATCACCCAGCTTCCAATATTCCCCCATCCAGGCATTCCTGATCTGTTTTTCAGGCAGCAGTAAGAATAATCACGCTAAACCAGATTGATCACCTCTCTTCTTAAGAAACCTACAAAATCGTCCCACTGAACCTAGACATCTTACACCACACAAGCCTCCTTTAACCAGATCCCAGGCCACCTTCCCAGCTTCATCTCTAGCTATTCTCACTGGGGGACCATAAACCAATAAAGGCCATGTACAGCTCAATTCTATACTTTTACTAAAAAAAACTTCCTCTCCCTAAGCAGAGCTGCTTTCTCATCTGTAGTCCTACCCCTCACTTCAGATGGGCCTAGATGATGGGTTATTAATGTCCATTATTATGTTAAGGAGCTAGTAGAACACAGAGGTTGCGTTTGTGGTTCTGGAGCAAAAATACCTGGGTTCAAATCCCAGTTAGGTGCCCACGCCTGTTTATTCATCTATAAAATAGAGATAACAATAATCTTACAGGGTTTTTAATGAAGACTAAATTATGAAGAAAGAAAGTGCTAGTATACTGCCTGGAACATAGAAAGGGTTCAATAAACGTTAGCTATTGGAATTTCAGCTCCCTTCCAAGACTGTGAGCTATTCAAGGGCTGGGACCCGATTTCATTCACTTCCCTCCCCCCCACACACACACTTAATACAAGGCTTCAACTGAATTACCAATTTTGAGGCATTTTCTACCCACACCACAGCCACTCTGATTTCTAATAAAATATTTCCCTTTAACTACCTAAAGGTTGAATAACTGTTACATTAATGAAAACCTTAAATGAAGGTTTCTTTCTTAGACCTAAAAGAAAACAGGCAGTGAAATCAAAATTGACCATATATGCTTAAATTACCTAAAACACCAAATTTCACTTTCAATTTTTTAATAATCTAACTATTTTAAACAGATGTATCCCAAATGGAATTCACAATATTGTATTTCCTAAGGAATTTAAAGTTAGGCAATCAGGTAGGTGATTTGGATGAACAGCATTCTAGGATCCCTAAAGTTTTCATAGTTCCAGTTTCCAAAATGTCTTGGAGTCAGGGCTGGCATTAAAGCTTAGATGGGGCATAAAAACAAAGTTAAGAACCTGCTCTTCCTTTCCCCTTATTACTTTCCTTTCTCTATTTCCTTCTTTTGTTTAACATTAAGCCAATGCTTCTATCACATTACACTGCAGTAAACAGTAGACTTGAAAAGACGAAAAAGTAGAGATAAAATATGAACGTATGTAAACAGTAAAAAAAAAAAAAAAAAACAAGAAAGGGATACAAAACAAATTTTTAAATCAGACTCTAAACGCTGAATAACATTTCAACTTAAATTGTCCTTTTGTTTAAAGAAGGGGAAGGAGCATCTTTAGCTACAATCAAATCAACCTCTACCCTAGCTGCATTTTCATCAAATCTCCACATCCAAAACTGGCTAAATTTTGAGAATAGGAAGCAGTATGAATACAGGTTAACAGCATAGCCTTTATGGTCAGATATAAGTCCAAATATAGCCTTTACTTGAACCCATAAGTTCTGACACTTAACTAGCCACATAACTTCTGCAATCTTGGATTCATTATCCCCAAAATGAGGATAATGAAAATTAAATGAGATAACATATGCAGAAAGCACTTAGAATAGTGCATGACACAGAATAACCACTCAGTAAATCTTATATGTTATTATGATGACGTTCCTTAAATCTTAATTTTCATAAATTATGGTACATGTATAGAATAGAATTCTATTTTAACCATTTAAAATATGAGGCAGTTCTATATGTATTGATATGGAATGATCTCCAAGATATACTAAATGAAAAAAAAGAAAGGAACAGAACAGTGTGTATAATCTGTTACCATTTTTATTGTTTTAAAAACAGATATTTATATATGTATATGTTTTTATATACACAGAATGTCTCTGGAAGAATACATGAGAAACTAGTAACAGAGATTGCCTCTGTAGAGGAAAACTAAGTGGCTAAGGGATAGAGATGGACGAGTCTTAACATTTTACCATATTCCTTCTTGTACCTTTTGAATTTTGTATCATTTGCTTTTATTGCCTATTCCAAAAGTAAAGTTTCCATTACGATCCAAACCTTATGTTACCAAAATATCCCATTATATAGTAAGTGAATTATGCTAAACTTTGCAGAAAAATCTAAGGTGACTTAATCATGGTGCTAGCATTAATTTCAACTCTATTGATGATAATAATGAAAGTCTGATACGATTTTAGCTAAATTAGCCAATAAGAATCCATTTAAGATGTATAAGAGGGAGTGCTTGGAGATGAGAAACAGGAAAGCATAAGTATGAGAGAGACAATAAGAAAAACGTCATTCATTCATTCAAAAAACATATCTGCCAATCAGACAACAAACATTGTGTGAAGTGCTGCGGAAACAATGACACCTGGTCCTTGCCTTTGAGTAGCCCGCAGTTTAATGGGAGTATATGAATACAGCCGTAAAATTAGCACTCCTGTGGGCTTGGTTACTCAAAATATATGTTCATTCATTCGTGAACACATAACAATTTGAATGAATGAATGAATGAAGCAAGACCCATGATAAAATACACCCCCCTGAAGCCTATAGTGACTTGAAAAGAACATGAAGAACCTATCCCTCAATCTGAGGATGCTTGTACACTTGGGTTCCCAGAACCCCGAGAGCCCGCAGGGGCCTGCAGAGGTCCCAGGCTTGGCTTTTAGATCAGTGCCCGGTCGGTCACCAGCCCGGGAGAGCCTGGGCAGGCGGAAGGCGCAAGGGTCCCCCGGGCCCAACCCCACATTGCATCCCATCAAGCCAGGCACTCCTGCACCTGGGCTCACCGGGTCTCAACTCTACACCGGGAAGGAACAAACTCTGGGTCGACCTCTGACACTCAAAATGAAAGTCACTCTGGGCTAGCTCCCTCAGCGCTCAGGACTCTTTCATGGGCAGACAGTAATAGAAGGGCCTGAAAGTCCTCTCGAGGGGCCCTTAGCTCCGAAAACCGTGAAAGCAGAAGGCAGCTGAGGAGGGAGGGTGACTGACCCGAGGCTTCCCCGGTCAGAGGCAGTCATGGCCTACTCAAGGCACAGTCACTGACCTTTCCAAATGGGGTTTCCAAGGACGGTGGCCGGAGGGGCGAGAGCAGCGGCCTTGGCCCCGCACCCAACACATCTCCCTCTCAGCCGGCTCTGTACTAAGCGCAGGGTAACCAAGGGCGACCAGGAGGCCGCCATCTTGAGCTCCGTACAAGGGAAGGAAGAAAAAAACTTTATTGAAACCCAGATGAGAGACTGCAGCACGGACAAACGCAGCCGGGCTAACGGAACCCTCTGGCCAACAGAACGAAAAAGAGCAGCGGAAGAACGCGACCTCTAGTACCCAGGAGGCGGGTTGGACTGCACTGCCCTTCCTTCCGGGTGGCGCCAGCCGAGACTACGACTCCCAGCATGCAGTGCGGCGGCGCCGTGGGAGGGGCGGGGCGGGCAGTTCTAGGCTTGGGAGGAAGGGCGATTCTCCGCCCAGCTCTGGCAGTGTAAGGTCCCTAAACATTCTCAAGGAATTGGAATGTGATTACGACGTGTAGTCACGTAACCACCTCTGAGTCTTTTCGGTTAGCGTAACTGAGTGAGATTCCGAAACCTAAATAAAATGTAGGTGACCCAATGAGCCCTCATATTTTGAGAAAATATTGATGTTACTTCGTCACACCTCTCTAAATGGTAGCCCCAGGGTTTTTTGTCTCCAGCCAAACTCATCTTTGGCATCTTTTGTCCAACTCATCTTTGGCAGAATAGCTGAAATGTGTTCCTACCACTTTTGCTTTCTGTATTTGAATAGCATAATTCATTTTCAATATGGCATACACTCAAATGTTTTGAAAGAATTTATAAATAACATGGGAAAGCCAATGGCCTGAGATGGACAATGAATGGATGGAGTGGCCATGAGATAGTGTATCCAAAGAGGAATTTCTAAGTGATCTGCCCTAATTTGATTAAACAAAAAATGTTTTGAGTCACTATGATAAGTGTATTGGGAATACAAATTGCTGTTCAGAAGAGGCTGGCATTCCAGTAGGAGGGATGAAGAAAGTAACAGATTCTACCAGGTGTCAGAGAATCAATGAAAGGAGAGCACTTTGGCTGGGAAATCAGGAAGACCTTCTAGAAGCTTTACTTTTAACAGGAAATGAAGACATTCCAAGAACAGGGAGTAAAGTGAGCTAAGGCAGGCAGGAAAGAAAGTCTGGATTACAGGAAGGAGAAGCCAAGTTTCAGTTGTGTGAAAACTAAATAAAAACTACACTCGAAAGAGTTCCAGGAAGTTAGGCAGTTGGTCCACAATAGAAGATTCCAAAGAAACGGGAAAAGGGAGAGCATAGCACGTATAACAGTTTGGAGACTTCTCTACCAACTCTGTCAAATCATTTATGGAAAAATTATTTTGATTGTATCGTTCAAAATGAATCAATTTATACTTACTATTTGTTTTCTATCTTTAATTCCATTGTCTGACATGACAAGCTATTCCTCTATGCTCTAGGGAATGGGGTTTTTCGTTTGTTTCTTTCATTTCATGTTACTAATTTTTCGTGTGACACTTTGTGAAAGACCTTTTGAAAAAATTGGACTATTTCTTCCTTGACTTACATATTCATCACACTTAAGACTGTCAGAGATTATCTAGGTATCGTTTTTGTTCCTCTGGGAAAACAATTGCCTTGGTCAATGAAATTACCTTTGATTAGACTTTCCAACAGCTTAATAATTATGGAAGTGAAATAAGCACTCACATATAGTCTAAAGCCAAATTGGCAGGAAGATCTACAGAAGATTTTCACGTGGCTGTGCAAATAGACAGAAACATGGCAAATGAACTTTATTGTATACAAGTATGGGTAACAGTGGGAAATAACTTAGATTACATTTGTTGTATTCAAGAGAATCCTCATGACCAGAAGACTAACTAGTAGCTGTTGTAAAATATTTTATTAAAACATCAGTCCTGTGCTCCTGCTGTACCTGCAATTGTGAAAACAAATAAAAAAGCAAAAATAACCCTAAAAGAAATTTTGAACATCATCAGAAAAACTAACAGAGGTAAATCAGAAAATCAGAAAGCATTATCTTGTCCTTATTTAAAAATCTTCCTAGAGAAAGGGCCAAGTAGTTCTGACATCTGCTCTCAAGGACAAAACTAGTCCGAAAGTAACCAGAGAAGGACAAATAAAATAAAGAAGGAAATGGGAAAAAAGTGGTTGACAGAAAACATACTATAGTAGTCATCAGAAGATATATTTGGATTCTGATTTAGTCACTGATTTATCCTCTCCCTTTCTGTTTTCCTTATCTATAAAATTAAGATGGTGTCTGTCCCAGCTACGTCACAGAGGTTTTGTGAAAATTGAATGAGATAATGTATATACACAAAGAGTTAGTCAAATGCACATGTAAATAGAAATTGAAAGGGAATAAGGTCAAAATCTAAAGTAAGGAAGAGCCTAGACCAGCATGGATTCATGATATCCAAGAAGTGTAGAAATAAGGCATGTACCCTAAAGCTTGAAAAAAGTAGGGGGAAATTTTTAAATAAATAGAGGAAAGTACTACTGAACCTTAACACTTGAAACAGCAAATTTATAAAACTCATTAAAAGCAAAAAAAAAAGGGGGGGATTTCAAGTAGGATTTAAATAAATGAGATGATAATCCATAATAAATATGGGTGATTTGGAGTATTCAGTTTTTCTCTAGCTCTAGGACACTATAATTTTCCAACAGTAAGTTCACAAGGTTGTCACCTTAGAGGGTGCCTGTTGGCCACTGTCAGAGACAGACTATAGATGGGATAGGCTGTTGCATGAACAAGCCAGGATGCCATCCCTTAATACTGTTATTGTTGTTGTTCTTCTTCTTACGAGCATTCCCTTTGGGTAAGAGGATGCCCTAACTCTTGATTCCAACTTCCACTACGCTATCTGTAGCCCTCTCTGCCTCAGTAGATAGCAACAGGCCTTCCAGTTGCGCAGACCATTTATCAGAGTCATCCTCTTTCTTTCTCATCCCCTCATCCAGTCTACAGTGAAATTTGTTGGCCCCACCTTGGAAAGAATCCAGAATTTCATCACTTTTCACCACTAACATTGCTACGACCAATCCTGGTCCAAGTCATCATCATCTCCCTCATGGATGATTGCAGTCGTGTCCAATTGGTCTCTTTGCACCCACTCTTGATGCCTACAGCTATTCTCCACAGAGCAGCCAAATTCATTTTTTAAATTTTAGCTTGAATCATGCCATTGCTGAGTTCAACACCCACTAGTGCCTTCCTCTGTCACTCAATTATTTAAATAAACTACAAGGCCTCATGACTTAGACCCCAACTAGCTCTCTGATCTCATCTCAAGCCACTCTCCATTCCCCTCCCTCTAGTCCATCCACATTGGCTCTCTTGGTGTTCCTGGAACTCACAAGCCTGCTTCCCACCCAAAAGCTTTTTGTGTTGCCTGCACCTTCTGCCTGGAATGCTCTCCTCCGAGATAGCTACTTGGTTTACTCCTCATGTCCTTACTTCCTTATGACACCTTCTCAGTTAAGGCCTTCTCTATCAAATTACAATCTCAGTCAGCACTCCTTTTCCTCCTTCCCAGCTTTATTTTCTCCACAATTATTACCATCGTCTGGCATAATACGTACTTTACTAATTTATTAGCTTATTATCTGCTCTTACTGCTCTTTCTAGAATTTAAACTCCACGTGGGCAGGGATTTATGTCTTTTTCTCACTGCTATATCCCCAGGGCCTAGAATAGTGCCTAAGTTAGTAGACACTCAGCAAACAATAAATATTTGTTGAATGCCTGAATGAGTAGCCTTAGTAAAAATACAAAATTTATCATCTTTTAGTTTTTCTGCAAAAAAGCAGACTACCTACTTCATGAAATCAGTGATGCTCCTAATATTTTTAAGCCAAATTGAAAGATTAATAAAAAACCACCATCAAACTCAATATCACAGAAGTAACTGGAATACAACCAAAGAGCCCTTATTTTCCACTTCTTATTTATTCATATATTTGTCATTACACATGATGCTTCATAGTTAGAGATTCTTCTAATTTAATAAAGAAACAGTTTAGAGCTATAAGAAATGATATGGTTCATTTGAAGACAGATAAGGAATCATTTAAACCATTATAACTTGTTTTTTGGAGTCAAGTAGAGTCAAATATCTAACTTCTACATTCCAACATTTGTGTTTGATCCTTAACCAAAAGTATAATTTAGATTACTTAATTTCAACAAATAAATAAATATGCCTGTGTCTTATTGACTATGAAAA
The DNA here is from genome assembly GCF_021613505.1 of Equus quagga. Taxonomy (NCBI): domain Eukaryota; kingdom Metazoa; phylum Chordata; class Mammalia; order Perissodactyla; family Equidae; genus Equus; species Equus quagga. The sequence continues at coordinate 25,615,285 of NC_060277.1, forward strand.
TTTCTAAACAAGATATAGCTAACCTGTGACGTGTAAATTTATATAAAGTGTAGATTTTGGTGCAAGCAGTCCATTCCTTCTAATAAGAAAAAATTATAAATTTGCTAATCTTCAACAAAAGTTGCCATTTTTTTCCTTTACTGAAACATTGTTGGGGGCTGGTCCCTTGGCATAGTGGTTAAATCTGGTGTAATCCACTTCAGTGGCCTGGGTTCACAGGTTTGGATCCCAGGCACAGACCTACACCACTCATTAGCCATGCTGTGACGGTGACCCACATACAAAATAGAGGAAGATTGGCACAGATATTAGCTTAGAGCGAATCTTCCTCGCTAAAACACAAGCAAACAAACAAACAAAAACAAAAATAGTCTCTCTGGCATCTTTTTAAAACAGCAACAACCCCCAATCAATTCTAACCTCCCCCAACTCCACATGGAAATTTGTAATCGGAGAGCAACCTTCAATTAATTTCTCTTCTTCATCACTCACATCCAGTCTTTCACCAGACATGATTGAATCTATCATCTTAATATGGCTTAAATTCATCTACTATCTTTGGGTCTTCCTCCTATCTTTCTGAAGCTAATGCAGTCGTCTCCTAACTGGCTCTGTCTTTCTCCTCCACTCCATCCTACTGTCAGATTTATTTCGAAAAATGTGGCCTATCTGACCACATCCCATCACACAGTCTAAACTTCCAATGCCTTCCTACGTCTACAGAGTGAAATACAGTTTCTTTATTATGGACTTTAGAAAATCAAGACCTGGCTCTTACTGCCTTTCCATCTTCTCATATCACTCAAATGATTTAGACCCAGAATACATGTCATGGGTGATTTACGGAGTATCTCATTTGTTTTCATGAACCTCCATATATATTATTTTGGAAAAACTGTAAAACTTGCCATCCCCCCACTCCCTACCCCCATCTGTATTTCCTGTGTGTTCTGATACTTTTTTTAGTTGGGAGAAAAATTATGTTAATAAAAATAGTTACAAAAACTAGTAATTGAATTTTAATATTTCCAGGGCAACTCCAAGAATGTTCCAAGTTTAATACTGCATATGTATTCAGTATTCATCATTACAAAAAAAAAATGTGGATAGACATCCAGACTTAATGAGAAAAATTATTTTTAGAGTCTCAAGGGAGCTTAAAGATCTTCTGATTTTAACCCAGCCATTTTACATATTAAGACTCAATGATCTTGAGAGATAAAGTGACTTACCCAAGATAACATAGGTACTACTCCTTCTTAAAGTTAACTGAACAGTAATAGGGACTGAAAGCTTATCTACTCAACGAGATAGTTCTTCAAATAGCCCCCAAATCAGATCTATATACAGATAAAAAGTAGACCGTGCTACATAGAATTTTGATTGCCTCTCAGTGATGGTTATAACCAATCCAGTTTTGTTGGTTGGTTAGATGATTTGATGCAATGCATCCAATCAAATAGACTGAATGTTTTTCACTTCTGTGGACTGCTTATTCAGAGGAACTGAAGTTGACCTAAAGTGTAGCCAGTCTTCAAAACCCAAGACGCAATCATAAAACTATATGAATTCATTTATTTATAAGTATTAGTACTTGCATCAGGTGACCATACTCAGAATTAGCCATGATTTGGCCTAGACTTCAAAGGAATCAGCTAAGTGATTTTGTTTGTTTTTGTTTTAAAATGCACATCCTGGGGAGATTGCTTGGATAAGTTTTAAATCAAGGTGAGTTTTATTTAGCCAACTTGGCTGATAACGAAATTCTCAGTCTAGACTCTCTAGATAATAAAACCTGAATACCATTTATTCTTGGGACCTATCTAATTCAAGAAGGGTTTATTCCAAAGTTGAGTGTCTTCTGCCAAAACCAAGACTGGAGAAAACTAAGGGACCAGATGAGGAAAGTGTCATGAGACCTCTAATGTCTATACACACTAATCGTAAGGGCCCAATTTTCCCAGCATGTATCTCACTTAGGCCAAGCAAGTCTCATCAACTTCAAAGGGAGAGATGTGCATCCACAGATCTCAGTTTGCAGTATCCAGGACTTACTCAGCAGGAAGACATACTATAATTTATGGTACCAGGCTTCATTTCTTTAGTCCAAATCAACTCAGCTGGATTTTGAAGCTTTAGTTCTTGGAAATAATCAACCACTCCTTAAAATATCAAATCCACTTGTCTTTATTTCACACATCAATCCTGTTGATTATCTAGGATAAGTCATAGTTTGGGTTTATAGATTGATATACAAGATGTGTAATACAGAGCTCTATGCTGTACAGTCCTACTATGTAGCTTTATAGTATCAAATTACCAAAATTTATTCTGGAGGTAATTTTATGCATAGCAAAGAGAGAAGCAGGAGCTATAATTTCCCATGTTTGCTGTTGAACAATTTAAAAGATATATATAATTCTGTTTATAAGTACTGTTTTTCAGCTTTAAATTGACACTTTACTACCAGGTAAATTATATTTTAATGTAATTACTTTTATATAATAATTATGATCTTGAAAGTCTGCAAAGTGATTAAAGGGCATTTTCCAAGAAATAGATTTCTGGATTTAAATTATGCAATTTTTCTGCTTATATTTTTGGTGTTATCTAATTTATTATTATCATCATTATTATTACTATTATTAAATGGTTATGAAATGGCAAGTATTCAGGTAGACCTTTACAAATATCTGAGACTTTAGGTCTAAAATGTTTTTAATCACAGATTTCAAAAGTTGACAAGTATATCCCCGTTATCTTTTTTTTTTTTAGCATTTATTAGTTTTGACTCACTCTAGGATGTTATACACATCAGCACCTGTGCCCATTTAGCAAAGGATTTCAGTACAAATCACTCTGAATTGAATAGACATCTCTAAGAAGCATTCCAATTGTTGCAATATTTTTAGAAACTGAAACAAGGAAATAAACAACTTCAGTAAAAGTGATTTAAATAACAAATAACGTATCTTTATAAACAGCTTATCTCCTTGAGAACAAAGAATAAACAAGGAGACAAGGTTTTTTTTCCCTTCCACTATTAAAACAGATCACAATATGAATGGGTGAAATGTCATGAATAATTGGAGAAAATCACAGAGTAATCTTCGACAAAAACATCTGATTTATTTAAATTGTCGCTGTTTGTCTTATTAGAACCTTTATTTAACCTTGTTATCCACAATGCAGTATTCAAGCTAGTTTATCAAAAATATACTTTGAAACCAACCATATTTTGAAAATTTTGACTTTCTCAAATGTAAGCTGTGGTAATGTAAATCTCCCGTGGCAGCTGTTTTACTTGGGACCTAATTAATTGACATTGCATTAGACTGAAATGTCTGTGAAAGCCAACGTTTTGAATCTAAAACAACAGTAAATAAATCAAGGCTTTGAAACATTCTGTCGACAGATTTAAGCTCAGGTTTCTGGTCAAGAAGATCATCAAACTTTCCACTATTAGATTCATCTAGATACAACATTCTTTCAATATCTTCTGCTCACAAATCTAGCCACATACCACCAGTCACCCCTAATCATGCTGTTCAAGGCCTTATCCTATGATTCGCCATTCACATTTTTTCTTTTCTTTCTTTTTTTTTTTTTTTTGAGGAACATTAGCCCTGAGCTAACTACGGCCAATCCTCCTCTTTTTGCTGAGGAAGACTGACCCTGAGCTAACATCCTTGCCCATCTTCCTCTACTTTATATGTGGGACGCCTACCACAGCATGGCTTGCCAAGCAGTGCCATGTCCGCACCCAGGATCCGAACTGGCGAGCCCTGGGCCGCCAAAGTGGAATGTGTGTGCTTAACCACTGCAATACCGGGCCCGCCCCACATTTTTTCTTTCTAGATAAACCCATTTCCTTATTCACTCCTACACAGATTCTGGGTATTTCAGGGTTCACCACGTGGTGCCACTGTTCTAAATGCTTTATATTAACTCTATCAATGCTCATAACCACCTGTGTGGTAGGTACGATTATTGTCCCCATTTTATTAAGAAAGGGAAGAACAGGCAGGTAAAGTAACTTTTCTAGGGTTATGCAGTTATTAAGGATTTTGCCCATCTCCTCTACCAAGCCCTGATTAAATAGAATTGATTTGCTTGTAGTATTGTCTTCAAGTCAGATACATTTATATAAAATAGAAAATTCTAGCCAGGAGATATTTATAACATAAAAACATTATCAGAATGGTAACATGTCAATCATGCTAGTATTAGGCATAATGGATAGGAGAGATTAGAGAAAGCAAGGCAGTATGGAGATCGCTGCATTAACTAAAACTAAGATATAGCAGGGGGTGAAGGACAGATGAGAAAGAAGAGAAAAAAGATGACTCATGGTTATAAGTCCAAGTGATTAGAAAAATAATGATAGTATTTACAGCAAAATGGATGTAAATATTCAGGGTATTGCTCTAAGGTAAATGGGATCAGACTGATATTAGACGAGATGAATTTGATGCAGTCAATGGGACAATAAACAGAAATAACATATGGGTGTTTGTGACAGTGTGTGGTGTGATGGGGAGCAAACACTGTAGTGACATGCTCATACTCCAAGTTGAGGTAATTATAGATTTGAGAGCATTAAACAGCTTAGTGGATCAAGTCTTGGTCCAGCAGGCCCAGTCAAGCTCTCTACCAAACCCAATCCACGGGTTCTAGACAAATACACCTCCTTTGAGGATGTGTTCCCAAATGAATAGTTAAAAGAACTTACTTCTTTGCAAATAAAATTAGGAATAGAACCAGGTATGCCAGGGAGTGTATGTCCTGGTGGCTAAGGCTTTTCACTAGAACACTAACACCAATCCACAGTGCTTTGCCAGGCCCTCCACCTCCCAACAGGAGTTGTGGTGCTGTTTGCGTCCTGACATTCTCCTCCCACCTAGCATTTCACAGACTTCTGGTCTGAGCAGTCCCCCCAGGCTCTGTGCTGTACCTTCTTTAGGTCAAACCAGAGAGACAGGGGCAAATATTTCTCAAGTCCATTCACTTCTCTACATTTGTACCGCTATTATCTTAGTTCTGCCAGAGTGATCTTTCTAAACTAAAACTCAAATCCAACCACTCCCATTCAGTGGTTTCTTTTAGAATGTCTTCAGATAATGTCCAGAACCATAAATCTAGACTGGAATGCCCTTCATGGCCTTGTCCCTCTGGCCTTAGTCCTTGTCATAGTTCCCTTTCATTCCAGGAGTACTGAACTACGTGTCGTTCCCCAGCCGTGCCACGCTCTTTCTTTCCTCTGGGCTTCTGCTTACTTTTATGCCTGTCTCTGAAATGCACCTCCCACACAGACACAACCAAATCACAGGCACTTTGCCTGTCAGACACCAACTTCATGTCTCAGTTTTGTTGTTGCTTCCTTCTGGAATTCTTCCCCCCCTACCCTGAAGACTGGGCTTTGTGGTTCTCATCACGTTCTACTGATATGGCTTGTTTGTTTTTATGTCCCTACGACCAGACTGAAAGATCTTGGAAGCAAAAGCTTTATCCAGTTTACCACTCTTCTTCTTCTCTGTGCTCCCTCCTCCCCCAGTACCCAGCACAGTGCAGGTTTATTGTAGATGCTCAGTGCATATTTGTCATATGATTGGCCAAAAGGCTCTAAGAGTCCTAAGGGGAATGTATCTGTTCAGCTAAAGGGACCACACGATGCCATTGCTTCTAAAATGGGACCCTCTCTTTACCCCACCAACTAATCAATATATCTGGCATACTTGAAATTCTCTAGACCCTTGCTACTCAGTGAGGTCTGGGGACCAGCAACTTTGGCATTACCTGGAACTTGTTTGAAATGCAAAATCTCAGGCCACATCCTAGCACTCCTGGATCAGAATCCACATTTTTACAAGGTCCCTAGGTGGCTTGTATGCATATTAATATTTGAGAAACACTGCTCTAGATAACCTTAGTGGTTCTTTACTCAGAAAGTTGGTAATCCATTTTCTTGAGAGAAGAAATGCAAATGCCTGCTTCCCAATGTTCCCACAGCTGAGGACTTGTTTATTTTTACCCTGATCCAGGTTTACAGTAACGTTGCCTGGCCTTACATGTTTGAAATCAGTCACTCTGTGTGGTAGGGGCCCTTCTATCTCAAAATAAATCCTATGCCTATTTTTTTTCAGAAGTCAGCCATTCGACTAGAAACAGGAATTGCTCCCTGTCATGGCTGCTTGTGACTCTTCCAGACGTTGGATCCAATGTCATCTATTAGAGGAGTCCCTCCTCTCCCAGGAATTGTTACCTTAAGTTTGGTCTCTGATCCTGATGCCAATCCAAATAATAAGAACAGGGTCTTGGGTGAAAAGGAAAGGCTTGACTTTGCCAGGCATAGGGAGCAAAGCAAGGGCTAGTGCCTCAAAAATTGCTAGCTTCCCGTTAAGAAATAGGTAGGGGCTTTTATTTGGGGTTTTAGGTAGGGGAGGGGGGCCATGGCCTTCTTGGTCAGCATTTTCCCATTGGCCTGTGTCTGGGGCTGCTTCCAGTGGAGGAGACAAAGGATTTCTCAGATGAGTGTCCTTGGCTGTTTATCAGCATGGTGGAAGGTAGACTCTGATGTCAGGAAGCTGAGGAGTGGGGCCTGGGAAGCTTCGGTTTCTTGATATTCTCTGGACATTAGTTTCTCTCTAAAAGAACTTGAAGCTCCTGTGATTGGCCACAACTTTAGTAGGAGCCCAGCTTGAGGCCATCTGGGCTTTAACAATTTGTAACTTCTATTTGGTTGTAAAGCTCAGGGAGTCAGACTTTAGAGAAACAAACATTTACATATGACAGTAACTAAATAACCAGGGAATGGGGAATATTGCTTTCAGTTTTAACCCCATACACACTGGGTTCACTGCAGGGGAGCGGATATCACAGCTGATATTAACTAACAGCCAATAACAGAATGGGCTTTATATCCCTAACGTCTGAGCAATCCTCAGCCAATGGCTGGGAGCAGCCCATGGGAAATGTGGCCTCAGAGCAAATGCAGTAATGAATTTCAGAGCACAGCAGCTGAGGTCATAGGTTAATTATGTTTCCTGAGGCTGGAGATCTGAGAGGCACATTCTTATGGCTACCACAAAAAGTAAGGAGAAAATATAGGAAAAAAGGAATAATTGGTGGAGAACTTGAAAAAGCAAGAGAAAGTGGTTCTGATGGTGATACAACCAGCTAGGCACTGCCTGATTTACCAAGATAGAAGAGGCACTAAATCCTAAAAAAATACAACAAATTGTAGAATTGTGTGTGCTTTGGGAGAAATACTTTGCAAAGGATCTCAGGATGGGGAGTAATCTCCCTCAAAGGGCATGCTTAAAACACAACAGATGGTCATTAACCTGCCTACTGTGAGAGAGTCAAGCTACCAGCAGGCTTACTTTGCTGAGTGGGTCATGCAAAAAGGGCCTGGCTTGCTCCAGCTCTAGCTTCCAAGAACACAGCCTCTTCTCTAAATAAAACTGTGGACAAATATACGATGTGTGTGTGTGAAGATGTGTTCAGCTAAAGTATAAACCTCCCAGAGACTCCTAACTCTTAGACTGTGCAGGGAGTGACCATGCGCTGACCTCTCTCTGACTGTGGAAGCATACAAATTAACCCTTGAGACGAGAGAGACTATCTGATATGCTACTAGAGCAGATTAACATCATCTCCAAAGCCTCTGATTCTTCAACACCAACTGGGTGTCCAGTAATTCAATTCAATTTTGACACTAACCACCTGGAATTAGCACAGACCCCATAGGTTAAGGACTCAGTCCCACAAGACTGCCCCCACATCAGACATTAGCCACAAGCAGGGTGCCTAAGCTATGCACTTCTGCCCGGCAGCTACAAATTTGGGGGATTCTCATGACCCCCTCCCCCTCAGGTTTGATCATTTGACTCACAGAACTCAGAAAAACAGTTTACTTTTGTTTACTAGTTTATTATAAATGATACAGCTCAGGAACAGCCAAATGGAAGAGATGTATAGGGCAAGGAATGGGGAAGGGGTGCGGGGAGCTTCCACCCTCTCCTGCCTGAAACCTTCCTGGAGGACGGGGCTGAAACTTCCCACCCTCTCTTCACATGTTTGGGCTTTCTGTGGCCAGCTCCCATCCTGAAGCTATCTAGGGGCCCTACCCTCAGTCACCTCATTAGCATAAACTCAGGTGTGTAGAAGGGGCTCCTTAGGAATAAGAGAAGACACTCCTATTACTCAGAAAATTCCAAGGGTTTTAGGAGCTTGGTGCCAGGATCCTCAGACAAAAACCAATATATTTTTTATTAAACCACATACGGTCACAGGAATATACAGGACTAAATGAGAAATACATTTCAAATGGAATTTCAAGTAGAATAATACAACCATCTCAAGTTGGTGAGTAAAACATAATTTTTTTAAAAATAGATTGTTTCATAAATGGTGTTAGACCAACTAGTTAGTCAAATGGGGGAAAGTTTTAGATCCTTACTTCTCTTATGCCAAAATAAATTCCAGATGTATCAAATATTTTTTTAAACCCTATAAATATCTTAGAAAAAAGTAGATTTTTTTAATAAGAGGTGGAAGGGCTTTCTAAGCATGCCTGGAAACTCAGAAACCACAAAAGAGACATGGCACCGCTTGGGACGCCATGCTGTGGTAGGCATCCCACATATAAAGTAGAGGAAGATGGGCATGGATGTTAGCTCAGGGCCAGTCTTCCTCAGCAAAAAGAGGAGGATTGGCAAGAGTTAGCTCACGGCTGATCTTCCTCAAAAAAAAAAAAAAAGCAACCACAAAAGAAAAGACTGATAAATTAAACCACATAAACTACAAAATATGTGGTAAAAATCATCAATGGCAAAGTCAAAAGTTAAACTGAGGAAAATATGGGCAATTTATACCACACAAAGACTTATTCTTTAATATTTAATAAGCTCCAACACATCAAGAAAAAGAGCAACCATCAATAGAAAAATGGGCAAAGGATTTGAACAAATAGGTCACAAAAAAAAGGAAATGTAAATGGCTTGTAAACATATGAAAAGATGCTCAACTGCACTCATAATAAGGAAAGATTATGGAAATAACTAGGAAAGATTAAAAAGTTTGATAACCCTCGGTGGTGGTGAAGCTATGGACAAACAGGCATTTCTATACATTGCTGAACAGGATGGAAACTGGTAAAACCTAGACAGAAGGAGATTTTCCAACATCTCGTTTAAATGCATGTATCCTTTGGCCCGGTGATTCTATTTACAGGAACTTACCCTACAAATATAATCCCACATGTGTGTGATGATGGCATATTCAAGGTTATATTTTGCAGCATTATAATAGTGAAAGATTGAGATCACCATATATATCTTTGTCAGTAGGAGACAAGTTAAATAAATCATTGCATATCATGTAATGGAATACTCTGCTGCTGTACAAATGTGGAGCAATTTTTAAGATATATTGTTAAGTGAAATAAGGTACAAAAGTGTGTTTATCCTGATGAATAAATGAAAAGCAATAAGATATATTGGAGTATATGAGGAAACCATTTAGTTTGAAACTAATTCAGCCTGACCTTGTTTTTCCAAAAGGGCCTGATGTGGCCTGTTGAGTATGTATTGTACACCTGCTTTAAACATTTATTATGTCCCAAAGACAAGAATGATGCCCTTGAAAATAGGGATGTAACTTCCCCTCATATCGGCATTTCTTTAAGGATAAGCATCTCTTCCTGGAAACTAAGGATTAATTACCGACCTGCTGTGCCAGCTACGAATCTTGTGACACTAGTAAAAGAGATATTCCTATCATGTGTAATGTGTGCTCTTTGTTGCAAGATGGTATATAACCACGCTGTACACCCCACTTCTTTGGTGCCCTTCCTTCCTTGGGGAAGGAAAGCCGTGGACTATAGTCCTCAGACTTGGCTCATAAAAAACTCACTCCAATTTTTTTTGTGTGTGAGGAAGATTATTGCTGAACTAACTTCTGTGCCAATCTTCCTTCATCTTATGTGGGATGCCGCCATAGCATGGCTTGATGGGCTGTGCTAGGTCTGCACCTGCGATCTGGACCTGCAAATCCTGGGCTGCCAAAGTGGAACACATGAACTTAACCACTATGCCACTGGGCCGGCCCCCTCCCCCATATTGATTTATAGATTGGTTATGGATTATTTGCATTGACAATCCTATGATGCCATTTCCATATATATACATGTATACACATATACGCACACACACAAGCACATACACAGTTTTAGGTTTTAGATGCTAGAATATTTCTGGAAGAATACAAAGATATACAAAAAACTGGTAACAGTGGCTGTCAACAGAAAGGGGAACTAGATGGCTGGAGATAGGGATTGGAGGCAGATTTTTCAATGAACACTCTTCAGTACATTTTGACTTCTGAATCATGTAAATGCTTTATTTAAAATTCACAAATAAACCACATTTATAAATAATTCTCTCAATGCCAATATCAAAAATGCCCACATCCTCCAAAGCTGGAATTGGCCTGGATCTGCCTCATGCTCTGAGAAGCTCTGAGGATGGCTCATGCAGTAAGTAGCCTTCTAGCGGAGGAGATACTGAGCTTCATGGATTTTACTTTGCTTGGTTCTACATGAAGCAGGGTTACCTGCTGAGAGTAAGGAAGAGGGGTGCGAAATGTAAGAAGAGGATATAATAAAGGATTGCTGAGGCGTGTTGGAGGGTCAACTGAAATTGGAAACCATAAATTTGCAAAGGTGCCGGTCGGTCCAGAGTTTTCTTCGGGAATACTCAGCAGCCTGGGAGAGGTGGTTTAAGAGGTGTGTCAGAGTGTGAGAACTGAAATGCTTTGAACTGGAAAAATGATCTAAAAGAGGCCAGGCTGGCCCTTGAAAAGTTTACAGGACTTCATGATGTTTTCCCCAATTCCAGAGTCTGACTTTTTGGCCATCCAGCTACTTGGTTTTGTTATTTCCTTCAGAGGTAATCAGGCTTGGAGGAGGGATGCATTAATCAAGCTCACAAGAGACTAGTTGATAAATCAGAACCTTTATCTACAAATTTAAAGTGAATATATGAACTAACTGCTCCCACAAGGCAGTACCTCCTTTTGCCAGTAAGAAAATCTTCATAGGAAATCAAATTACTATCAGCTGACTGTTTAGTGATCTCTGAATAAAGAGGAATGGATAATCTTAATGACCAGAGCCATTGACGCTGTGATAATCATGCACTACTCAAAGGACACAACTCTCACGGTCCCACAGGAATACAGACACCCAGACAAATTATTTTTCTAGACTTAGGCCATTTAGGGAAACATAAAATTGACTACAGATTTCTAATATCTTAACCTGTCCCTAGAGTGTGCTCATGTCTTCCGGACCCTCGTGCCACTGCAATTGCCACTCTCTCTCGAGTTACCAGCATTAACGGCCTGGTTATATATCTTTCCGTTCTTTTCCCCATCCACATATAAACGTATATATATACACACTAACAGGGTTTTGTTTGTTTACTCAAATGCGATCATACTGGACAGACTATTCCGTGATCCTCACTTACCTACTCGTCATGGATATGCCTCTTCTAGTTCTAATAACTAAAAGATAGGTATATTCTAATATGCTGAGACATCAAAATAGAACTATTTCATTTGCTCTAATTATTATATAATTTCCCACAGTCTGAATATACAGTAATTCAAGCATTTTCTCACTGGCAGGCTTTCAGCCTGTTTCCAGGTTTTGCCACTACAAACAAAGTTGCAATAACATCCCCGGCACTTAGGTCCTTACGTACTGTGGTCTCTTGCAGCGAAAGTTGGATTTGGGGATCAAAGTGTCCTGGATAGTTTTAATTTTAATAACATGATCAAATTACTTTTCTCAAAGGTTGTAACAGTTCAGACTCATGTCATCAAAGGTTGAGTGCCTGTTTCCCTATATTCTTCCTAACACTGCATGTTTCTTTTCTTTTCTTTTCTTTATTTTTGAGGAAGACTGGCCCTGAGCTAACATCCATGTCCATCTTCCTTTACTTTATATGTGGGATGCCTAGTACAGCATGGTTTGATAAGTGGTGTGTAGGTCCGTGCCCAGGATCCAAAGCGGCAAATCACGGGCCGCTGAAGTGGAGCATGCAAACTTAACCGCTGTGCCACCCGGCCTTCCGCTGTTTCTGTTCTTTTTTATTTTTACCAATCTGATAGACAGAAAACATTATGTATTTCATGTTTGCTTTAATGTTCATTTATTTGATCAGTGAGGCTGAGCATATTTTATAAGCTTATTGTCCATTAGAATTTCTTTTCCTAAGAGGCAGCATGAAATAGTGGGTAAGTATATAAATTCAAGAGCTAGTTTTGCTATTTGGTACTAAATGATCTTCAAGTTATTTAGCCTCTGTGTCTCAGTTTCCCAATTTGTAAAATGGGAATAATAATGGTACTCAACCATAGGGTTGTTATAAGGATTTGACAAGTTAATTATCTGAAAAACACACAGAACAATACCTAGTCATATTCTTTGCCTATTTTTCTATGGGTTTGTCTTTTTCTTATCAATTTATGTCAGTTCTTTTTATGTTAGGAATATTAGCCTTATACTATCCTACATATATACTTACCTCAATTTCTTTTTATTATAATGCCTTTTGTTATATAACTTTTATTTAAAAATGTATGTACTGGGGCTGGCCTGGTGGCACAGCAGTTAAGTTCGCACATTATGCTTCGGCGTCCCAGGGATCACTGGTTCAGATCCCAGGTGCAGACATGGCACGGCTCGGCAAGCCATGCTGTGGTAGGCGTCCCACATATAAAGTGGAGGAAGATGGGCATGGATGTTAGCTCAGGGCCAGTCTTCCTCAGCAAAAAGAGGAGGATTGGCAGCAGTTAGCTCAGGGCTAATGTTCCTCAAAAAAAAAAAAAAATGTACTTAGGGGCTGGCCCCATGACCTAGTGGTTAGGCTCAGTACACTCTGCTTCAGTGGCCCAGGTTGACTTCCTGGGCACAGACCTACACCACTCATTAGCAGCCATGCTGTGGTGGCCACCCACACACAAAATAGAGGAAGATTGGCACAGATGTTAGCTCAAGGCAAACCCTCCTCATCAAAAAAAAAAAAAAGTATGTACTCAAATGACTACTTTTTCTTTATAGCTGGTTTCCCCTATTGCTTAGGAAGCATTACAACTTTTCTCCTAAATTTCCTCTAAATATATTTGTTTTATTTTTTATATTTAAGTCTATCTTGAATTTTTTCATATATGGTATAATGCAGGGGACTGGCTCTGGTACTCCTAGTCCCCGGACATCCAACTGTGTCAGCACCAGTCCCCAATGAATTGAAATGCTCCTCTTATTATATATCACGTTCTTTACTAGGATCTATTTCTTTCTTTCTTTCTATCTTTAAGATTGGCACCTGAGGTAACATCTGTTGCCAATCTTTTTTTTTCCTTCTTCTTCTCCCCAAAGCCCCCCAGTACATAGTTGTATATTCTAGTTGTAGGTCCCTCTGGCTGTGCTGTGTGGGACACTGCCTCAACATGGCCTGATGAGCAGTGCCATGTCCTTGCCCAGGATCCAAACTGGTGAAACCCTGGGCTGCTGAAGTGGAGTGCACGAACTTAACCACTCAGCCATGGGACTGGCTCCTGGGATCTATTTCTATATTCTATTTTATATAGAGCCAAAACCATACTCTCGTTTGTTTTTTTTTTTTTAAAGGTTTTTTTTTTTTATCATACTCTTGTTTATAGTGGCTTCATAGTGAGTTTTAACATTTGGTGAAGCAAATCCCACTTTAATTTTTCTTTTTCCTGAGAAAGATTTGCCCCAAGCTAACATCTGTGTCAATCTTCCTCTATTTCATTTGTGGGTCACCACTACAACATGGCTGATGAGAAGTGTAGGTCTGTGCCTGGGATCTAAACCCGTGAACCTGGGCTGCCAAAGTGGAGCATGCCAAACTTAACCACTATGCCATGGGACCGGCCCCTAATTTTTTTTCACTTTCATAATCTTCTGGGTTATTCTCCAACAAAAGAATTTTTTAAAAATCATGTCCAGTACAACCCACCCACCCAAGGCAGGAGAGACAGTGAAATCAATCACATTGGAATTCTGATTATAATTGCATTAAATTATTAATTTTGGAAGAAATGACATTTTTCTGATATTAAGTCCTCCTGTTCAGGAACATGGACTCTTGTTTATTCAGGTTTTGGCTTATGTCTGATAAACAAATGACAAGCAATAGGATAGATTGGATTATATCAGGAAGCCACTTGGTGTAAAACTAATTCAGCCTGACCTTGTTTTTCCAAAGGGCCTGATGTGGCCTGTTGAGCATGCATTGTACATCTGCTTTAAACATTTACTATGTCCCAAACAAAAGAATGATACCATTAAAGTTCGGGATGTAACTTCCCCTCATCTGGGCATTTCTTTAAGGATAAGCATCTCTTCTTGGAAACTAAGGCTTAATTACCAACTTGCTGTGCTCACATTGTGACCACTGACCTGCTGACCACTGACCTGCTGTGCCAGCTAAACTTCTCGTGACAGTAGTACAAGAGATATTCCTGTCACATGTGATGTATGCTCTTTCTTCCAAGACAGTATATAACCACTCTGTACACCCCACTTCTTTAGTGCTCTTTCTTCCTTGGGGAAGGAAGGCCCTGGGCTATCATCTTCAAACTTGGCTTATAATAAACTCACCTCAGTTTTCATTTATAGATTGATTATGGATTATTTGCATCAACATGTCCTTTGATGAAACTTCATAATTTTGTTTGTATAAATCCTGTGCCTTCCTCCGTAGTTTTTTTTTTTTTACTTTTGGTCACTACTGTGAATAGGATATTTTTCCTATCCCTGTTCTTTTTTGTGTGTGTGTGAGGAAGATTGGCCCTGAGCTAACATCTGTGCCAATCGTCCTCTGTTTTATGTGGGATGTGGGAAGCATGGCTTGATGAGCAGTGCCAGGTCCGCGCCTGGGATCCAAACCTGCAAACCCCAGGCCACTGAAGAGGAGTGCGCAAACTTAACCACTATGCTACCGGGCTGGCCCTCCATCTCCATTCTAACTAGACATTGCCTAGACAGGGAAAAGCTATAAATGAGCTTCTTTACTTTCATTCAGCTACTAAATTTTATTGTTAATTCTAGTAGCTTATTCTTTTTGGATTTTTCTAGGAATACAATCATATCTCCTGAAAACTAAAGATCGTTTTTTTCCTGACGTTTATATTGGGAAGCTCTTCTTTAGCTACATGACTGTGCTATGCTGCGGGCTGCTTGCTGTAGCTGTTCCCCACTGCAGGCAATTGTTGCTGCGGCCCAAGGCTGCTCTGAGTGGCCTCCAAGGAAGGAGACAGAAGCTTTCTATGTGAGCATCTCATCACTGCTTTGTTCGGGTGTCATGGATGACAACATAATACAGTGGTTCCTGATCTCTTAGCTCTCATAAACTCTAACTCAAAGAGTCATCTATATTCATTTCTTGAACTTACTGCTGTGATCATAACTGTCAAGTTCCCATTTAGTTTCTTGCAACAGGAGACAGGCCCATCAGGGAGTCCTCTATGGGCATACTTATTGTGACATTACCCTTACTCTTTTTTTCAGGAAGATTAGCCCTGAGCTAACATCTGCCGCCAATTCTCCTCTTTTTGCTGAGGAAGACTGGCCCTGGGCTATCATCCATGCTCACCTTCCTCTACTTTATATGTGGGATGCCCACCACAGCAGGGCTTCCCAAGCAGTGCCATGTCCGCACCCGGGATCTGAACTGGCGAACCCCGGGCCGCTGAAGCAGAATGTGTGCACTTAACCACTGCGTCACCAGTCCGGCCCCTACCTTTACTCTTTGAAAGAGAGTTATACCCAGAGAGGACTTCTCTGACCACTCTAATGAGCTTGTCTTAGTCATCCTCTCTCACATTATCCAGTTTTATTTTCTTCATAGCACCAATCATATTGGCAGGTATATTTCTTATTGGTTTATTATGTCTCCCTAAGATAGACTATATACTAGACTATAAAGTTAATAAGATCAGAGGAATTTCCATGTCTTATTTACCCTTATCTCTCTCGTATCTAGAGTTGAAAACAATAAATATTTGTCGAATCAATGAATGTTGAGTTTTCTGGAAAATAATCTACAATCACGTTTAAGTAATTTCTTTATTCCAACTGTTCTTAGTGTTATTAGGAATGGTTGCTAATGATCTGGACAATTTTTCAGCTTAAGGGACTTTAAACTCTAAAGTGAGTGGGGTTTCTGAAACTCAACATATGAAAAAATGCAGTGATAGTTGTGGGACTACAACATCAAGGAAGATAACTCTCCAGCTAGGGATAGAAAATTATCTTTCTACCTCAATATTCAAAATCTGCATTTGTAGATCTATGATCTACTTAATTGACTTGTCTTTTTTTCAGTTCTTATAAAGGCTTACCTGAGTTTCATTTCAAATGCTGTAGAGGTAGGTTTCTCACCTTTTTGCTGTTTAAAACCCAACCGCGGGGGCCACAAGTGGTTAAGTTCGCGTGCTCCGCATCAGCAGCCCAGCCTGGGGGCACACATGGCACCCCTCATTAGGCCATGTTGAGGCCGCGTCGCACATGCCATAACTTGAAGGACCCACAACTAAAATATACAACTATGTACTGGGGGGATTTGGGGAGAAAGAAGCAGGGGGAAAAAAAAAAAGATTGGCAACAGATGTTAGCTGAGGTGCCGATCTTTAAAACGAAAGAAATGAAAAATAAAACCTAACCGGACTTTGTGAGAAATGAAACAAAAAAGTTGCAGGTGAAGGGGAGCAGAATACCCCGCCTAAAAACGGGCCACTTTGGCACGTGGATTGTTTTGAACTGAAGACAATCAAGACCCAGCAGATTCAAGAAAAACTTTCACCTCTCCCTTAACTCCCTAAAAGAATTTAAATAGAGGGCCTGGGCCAGGAAGAGAGCTATTCCAGAGATAACTTTTTATCTGAAACACCTATCTGTAAGGCAGGGCAAGCATCTAATTACCAAACATCTGCTCTTCTCACAACTTGTGAATTACTCTCCTCCCCTTAGAAGCCACAGGCCCCTATCCCATTCCTTAGCTCAAGAAGGCACATAAGCCTCAAATGCAGGACTTGCCCTTGAGTCCCATAATCTTTGTGGGGCTCCCATACATGGAATCAAATTTGTTTTTCTCCTGTTAATCTGCCCTATGTCAATTTGATTATTAGACCAGCCAAAGAACCTAGAAAGAGAAAAAGGAAAATTTTCCCTCCTCTACGTGGGTCACTCTAACATAGGGCATTCAAGGCAGGTTTCGGCCTATCCATTATCTGTTGTTCTCTTTTCTAGGACCGACCAGTCTCCAAAACCGGTTTGACCTTAGTACTATGATCTCGCGAGGTTTTTTTATTCCACTCTCCTACTTATCAGTTTATCAATCCACACACGTGTATGGTGAAACTCTCCAGATGTCACAATCATCATTTAAAGCATTTGTTAATGGTTATCTAGAAAGGCATTTTCAGCGGTTCACGCTGAGACGGTAGATAGGTTGGCACAGGGATAGCGGAGTCAGTTTTGTTTCGATTGCGGGAAGATCTCGCCGTTTAATTTTTGGCCCCGCAGTTCCCAAAGCAGCGAAGACCGTTTCCGGCGTTCTTCCCACCGCTCCAGACGCAGGCAAACGCAGAAAGACAGGAAGCGACCGCCCCCGGACCCCTGGGTCCTCTCAACACCTCGGCAGGAGTCCGGCGGCGGCGCGCTCGCCCGGTGCATTGTGGGCGCTGTAGTCCGGCCGGAACCTGTTAGCGACTACAAGTCCCGTGAGCTCGCTTCTACTCCGCCGCCTCGCAGACCGCAGTTCCCCTTCACCGCCTCAGCCGGGCCTCCCGGGGCGCGGCGTTCTGGCGAGTCAGCTGTTTGTCTCTAGGGCACAAGAGGCGGAAGCCGGAGGGGCGCGGGGAGGAGCTTCGCGCACGGGGTGAACGCCCGCCCTACGTGCTCGTTCGCCCCGCGACCGCTGCGCGCGAGCCCGGTGTCCCCGCGGCGGGCAGCGGCGGCGGCGGCGGCGGAACGCGGAGGGGGCGGAGGGAGCCCGCGGCGGCTGCAGCAGCGAAATGGCGGAGACCGTGGCGGACACCCGGCGGCTGATCACCAAGCCGCAGAACCTGAATGACGCCTATGGGCCGCCCAGCAACTTCCTCGAGATCGATGTGAGCAACCCGCAGACGGTGGGGGTCGGCCGGGGCCGCTTCACCACTTACGAAATCAGGGTCAAGGTGAGGCCGTCTTTCCCCTGTAGAGAGACCCCCTCCCGCCGTCTCTCGTCGCCCCCAGACCACTCAGGAGCGGAGCCCCTCAGGTGGCCCCAGACGCCCAGGCCAGAAGTCCCCGGCCGACTCGGTCGGGCAGCCCTGTCCACGGGTGGGGTCGTGGGCAGGGCACCCCCTCTTCGTGTAGGGCTTGGATGGGGGCTGCGGAGTGAGCCGAGCCCCAGTGCTGGCGCTTGGAGAAGGTGCTCGAACAAGAGGGCGTGGGTTGAGCGCCGCTTGCCCCTCAAGCAGCTGATCTGGGAAATGACATTTGAGTTGGGAAGGAGTGGATCTTTCGAGAACACAGCCCTTCCTCCTGGGGAAGGGAGCCAGGTGGGACTGAGAAAGGGGGGTTTGCGCACAAAGTTGAAGGCTTCCCACTTTTCTTTCGCTGGAGACTTTTCCCAGAGGTGGCCGAGCCAAGCCGGTTGCTCCAGGCCCTTCTCCAGCTTTCGAGCTAATCTAGGTTGTCCCCTCTTTTGAACGGAATCAGATGGGAGTTCACAAAAGCCGGACACATTGGGGAGGGCCGAGCCGGGCGGGAACCGTGATTGGAAATGACCGACCGTGGCGATCTCGGCCTCCGTCGGGCTCGCGGCTGGGAGGTGGAGTGTCGTCTGCCTCCCAGTCCACAACTACAACTGCTTTCAGAGAAGCCTGTTCGTTGAGGCATCTTGCGCTCTTAATTTCGAGATTTGCACTTCACTGAATGAAGGAATCAGCTGAAGTAGAAACACGCGCCTAATTTCATAACTCGTATTTGTTGGCAATGAGTAATTCACTTGATTTGAAAGATGCTAATTGAGAAATAGTGCTTCACTTTCACTCTGTAGTTCGGGATTAAAAAGCTTGCTCGTGTGCGGAAGTATCTTTAGAAATTAGTTACGTAAAACGAATCCAGCTGTTAAAGACATAACTATTAAAAATTAAGCGTAAGAACTTAGCTTTAGAGTAATCAAAATTTACATAACGAGTGACTGGTAACATTTAAGTGGTGTAATTTCTCAATAACTTAGGCTCTTTTTTGTGTGGGGGGTAAAAAACAAAAAATTTACCATATTAACTATTTTTAAGTGTACAGTTCAGTAGTGGAAGAACAGTCACATTGTTGTGAAACTTTGGCACTTTTAAAAAATGATTTACTTATCGTGTAGTTAATGTTGCCAAAAAAGTTTAATGATCATCAAACTTGAAGATATGAAACTAGCAGTTAAATGTTACAAGCCACCCTTCTCTGCCTACGGATCTGTAAAACGTGAGCCATAAGCTGTCTTGTTATACTGAAACTACAAAATCCAGGCTCCAGTATACCTAGGGAAGTACATTATCACGTAAACCTAGTGAAAAAGTGAAGCTTTTTTTTTTTTTTTAACTTTTGGAATGATTTTGGATTGTCTTAAATATATGGCAGATCGTTCTCTAAAAAGAACTTCCACTTTTACCCTTATTCACCAGCATATTTTCCTTTATTTCTTGTGCTGAAACAAAACTTGGTATTCCTGTTTCTAAACGTCCATAGCTAGTACTTCCTGTCACACAGCTGAAGCAGAATCTCCTGCCTACACTTCCTCTATTTAGTAACTTTGTGTTTACCTTGCTGAGTGCAGATTATTAAATGGACTCTAGCATGATGATTTAGGTGTTTTTTTTTTTTTTTTGATGAGGTTAGCCCTGAGCTAACATCCGTTGCCAATCTTCCTCTTTTTGCTAGAGGAAGATTGCAGCTGAACTGACATCCATGCCAGTCTTCCTCTGCTTTGTATGTGGGACTCTGCCACAGTGTGGCTTGATGAGCTGTGTGTAGGTCCACGCCCAAGATCGGAACTGCAAACCCCAGGCCGCTGAAGTGGAGTGCATGAACTTAACCACTACGTCGACCAGCCTGGCCCCAATTTAACTGTTTTAAAAATACTTCTGATACCTTATTACCAAATAGCTGATGTGACACATAAAAATAGTGTTTATGGTATGATCATTTGCATTTTAAAGAAAATAATCCTTTTTAAGAGTAATTGATGACTTAAGGAATTAAAGTAGTCTACACCTACACTGGGTTTGTATTATACAAACCAGTTCGTTGTGTGTTAATGACTGTCATAGTCATAAATGAAGGTTCCCTCTAAGAAAATGTGAGTTTTTAATGCTTATGAAATGCCGTTGGGGTTTTTCTTAATATGTAATGTGTTAATTTAAAACTCAGGACACCATGTAAGATATTAGGTGTTAAGCAGCATATGATTTTTGAGAGTAATTACTGTCTTGTATTAAGGTAGAATGGCCAGTGAGATGATTAGGTAAACCATTTTGTAATTTTATTTATTGCTACTTTTCTATACTGATGCTGCTCTCCCTAGCCCCTACTGCCTGCCCTTTGCTATTGAACTCACCATGTGGCACACCATTTTATGTTCCAGAGTTTGGGCCCTTAAACTATCTTATAGTTACTCTCTAATTCTGGTCTTGAGAAAAATGTTCAATTTTACAAGATCTGATTGAAATTACTCTAATTCACAGCGTAATTTTATCTGGATGGTGGCACTTTAGAATGTAGGTTTCCCTGCCTCCATTTATCTTTTGGTTTGAGGGTAGTGTTTAAGACTGTTAGGATCACTTGATTAGTATCTCTGGGCTTTTGAAAATAATTGGTACACTGTTAATGTTTTTTAAAATTGTTCTAATGGGTAGGTACAGGAGAGAGCACCATAAATGATTAAAGGTTTAGGAAAGCTCAGGGTCTAGAATTATTTTCGCATATTAAAGAGAAGGCTAAAGGGGAAATTCAGTCACTGTTTATGAAGTTTGTGCTATAATGTAACTTTAATTTTCTGGAGTTCTGAATTAATTAAAATCTGTTGTGCCTAGAGACAACTATTTAAACAGGGGTGAAGTTAAGGATCTTTCTTGAGCTCTGAGTTCAAAGAATAGATTTTATGATTTATTAGCAGAGTCAGGTATAAAATCTAAGCTCCACTTGCCGTCTGTAAAATTGGTATGCTGATAATAATACCTACCGCAGAGAACTAAATGAGATAATGCACATAGATCTCTTTAGCACAGTGACTGGGGCATAATAAGCCCTCAAAAGTTACCTCTTTCTAAATCCAGATATCTTTTAAATTAAAAGTTAGTGATCAACTAACTACATTTTCTGAGTTAATATATAGTTGAGTTGCTAAAATTGTTAGATTTTTTATCAAGAAACCACTTGCCATGGAGGTGTACTTTCATGGAGACAAATGTGGTATAAAAAGAAGCCATCTTGTTTAGTACTTAACTAAGTAGGCTTTTTTTTTAATGTGTTAAATTTTTATTTTGTCTGATTTCATGTGGGAAGTTGTTATGGCATTCAGAACATGGTAAATTTCACATTTAAGATGAAAAGTATTGAACAGAATACTCCATATTTTGAGTTAGTCTGTTTCCTTTGTACTAGTATTTTTTCCAGTTTTATTGAGATATAATTGACATATAGTGTTGTATTTGTTTAAGGTGTGTGACATAATGATTTACTGTATGAAATGATTACTACAATAAGTGTAGTCATCACCCATTACCTCACAGAGTTACAAAAGTAGCCTTTTGAAATTGAGGCATATTAAAACATAAAGCTGAGTAGTAAAGTTTGCTAATAGACATTTTGACAAGAAAGATCATCAGTAAAACTAGCATCTTACAGTGTTAGCAATTCAAAATCTGTATTGGTGGTGGTTCTCTGGGTGAGTCCTCTCATTTTAAATTAGGAGTCAATATCCAGATTGGAAGCTGAGAAATAAATTAATTCTTAGACTTGTTTTTAAGATTTATAACAATGTATTATTAAAGGGCCAAAATAATATTTTAAAGAATCAAAGCATTTTGGTGCCAGAGGACATCTGCAGAGTGTATGTAGCTTTATCAATTGGCCATGAGATATTGTCTGATACACATCTTTGCTGCCAGCTACAGCTGACTTCAGAGTCTCCATCAAGGAAAGGCATGTTGCTTGCTTTGAAGATTCTGTTCTTATCTGTCCCACCCCTTAAGATAGGGGAGGAGGGCAGTGGCAATTAAAAAGTAGCCCTGTTATATTGGGTTATTAGGGACTCTGTTCTATATTGTTCATTTTAACAGATATGGGAACCAAGGCGCAGAAGGTTGTCTCTCACCCAAAGTAAATGATCTAGCTAGTGTCAGAGCCAGGGATAGATTTGAAGTATTCTGGTCCTGGGTCCGAATTGCTTCACAGCTGCAGTTCATTTAATTTAAAACAATACATTAAAACCTTTGTTATCTACAGCCTAGTGTTGGGGCACCCTCAAGTGTCTGAACCTTTTGAAGGAAATCCCAATCTTGGCACCCTTGAGACCTGGGAATTGACTCTTCAGTAATCTACAGTAGGTAAGATGCACCCAGAAAGAATAAACAGCTGAAAAGAGCGTACTGTTAAATTTTGTGCTGTGATGAGATGACCTGAGAAAAAAAGAGTGTGTGGATTGGCAGTGATGCTTTTAAAAGGCGAGCTTCCTTCTGTGTGTGTTAAAGCTGAAAAGTGAGGGGATTTATCACTTGAGTACCTATTATGTTCAAGGCACTGTGCTATATATATATATTTTGATCTTTGAGGTAACTAAGCAGAGTACATAATATCCCTGTTTTGCAGATGTAGGAGCTGAGGTCGCTGTTGATCTCCATTTCGTGTTCTTCCCTCATTCTTATTTTGTGCTCCAGTCCTACTAAACTACTTGTATCTCCCAAATGGGCTGAGTTCTCGTGTATCCAGCCTTTGCACACACTTCCTCCACTGTTAAAAACAGACTTCCTTTAGCAGCCTTGTCTGGCCACCATTGCTTGTCCAGTAGGACTCAGCGTTGCTATCACCTTTTTAGAGATTCTGCTGATCCCTGGAATCTGGACTGGATTTCCTTCTTGTCTGCCCTTGTAGCCTTATTAGGATTAAGATTGTGTGCTGGTCTGCGGCCTCCTTTAGTTTCTGTATCTTCCATTATAAGCTTCTGGAGGACAGGGACGGTCATCATCACCTTTACTCAGTACCTGGCACGGTGCTTGGCACATGGTAGACGCTTGTGAATAAATGAAGTTCAGGAACGTTAAGCAACTTGCCCAAAGTCACAGCTATTAAAATGGAAAAACTGGGATTTGAATCTAGATTACCTGACCTTCAGAGCCCATGCTTTTTCCTCCACCCTTACTGAACATTCAGATCACCTGGAGAGTTTTGAAACTGTCTGGATTCTCTCTTTATTGGGTTGGAGTGGGATCTGGGAAGTGGTAGTTTAAAAAGCGCCCCAGCAAGGGCACTTTCCTGATACGCAGCAAGGATTATTTCTGGTTGCACCATGCTCTGTCTCCGAGAAATGACTGGCAGCAGAGAAGTATCTGAAAAATGTATGGAGCCACAGTGGTTGGTAGCTTTGATAGGATCAAAAAATGGGCAAATTCTACAATAAATAAAATTTTAAAATATCATATCTTGACAGTAGAGGGGAAAACCAATGAGATTTGCCAAAGATTGAAAACTGCTTTAGGACGGGAGGGAATTTAGATACTAGCTGAAAGCAAGCCGACCTATACAGCCAAGCTTTGGGGGAAGAAGAGGAGGCATGGACTATATTCAGCCAAGCCTGGTCTTTTTGCCCCCTCTCTTGCATCATCCATGTCTATATCCCTGTGTAATAATCATGGCAGTAAGTCATAAGAAAAGACAAAATATATATCCATTTAAGAAAGCAGTCTTTGTATCGATATTTCCACTCTACATCTTTAAAGTGTTAATTCTAAAAGTGCTTAACTTTTAGCTATCTTGATGATTCCTTGTAATAGAGATTTCCCCTCCTCACCTTCATAATCATGCTTGCCAAAAAAAGAACAAGTACTGAATTGTTATTTTTAGATACTTTGATGTTTTGTACCATATTATGCTGCTTCTATCTATGTAAGCAGAGCCAGCAATTTTTTTTCTTTTTTTCTTTCTTTTTTGCTGAGGATGATTTGCTCTGAGCTAACATCTATTGCCAATCTTCCTCTTTTTGTTTGTGAGCTGCTGTGACAGCATGGCCACTGACAGACCAGTGGTGTAGGTCTGCACCTGGAGTCAAACCTGGGCCACCGAAACAGAGCATGCCGAACTTAACCACTAGGCCCCTGGGGCTGGCCCAAGCCAGCAGTTTTTGAACATCAGATAAGAAAGTTGATGTCCAAGAAAAGCAATACTATAATCTCGGTACTGCTGTTTACTCATTGCTTAATTAAATAACTTAAAGCTTTCAACCAAAGTCCTACTTATTTAAAGAAATATTTAACTTAGAACCTAGGAATTTGGACATGGTAGTAAAATGTGCTTGCCAGAAAAGTTGTATCAATTAGGGTACAGTTTGGGCTGTTCTCACAGAGACATCAAAACTAGAGAGTTTGTGTTTTTTTCATGTGAAGAAGTCTCAAGGGCAGTGTAGGGCTGGTCTTGTGGCTTGACTACCAGCTCCCAACATCACATCCACATTCTAGCAAAGGGGAAGGCATATTCCTGCCCCGTTGCCTCATACAGCAACAGAGAAAGCTGGGAAATTTAGTCTAGCTGGGCAGCTGTGAGGAAAGAAAGACCAGACACTGTGCTTTGCTTTGCTGCAGCTGCAAATCAGTGATTGGGGTTGGCCCTTTTAAGTTGTGGTTTTAACAGCATTCTGATCATCTCTTAATTGAGTCATTTTTCTTTTGCTGGGAAAAAAGATTTGTTCTGAGCTAACATTTGTTGCCAGTCTGTCTCTCTCTTCTTTTTCCTCCCCAAAGCCCCAGTACATACTTGTATATTTTAGTTGTGAGTCCTTCTGGTTTTTCTGTGTGAGCCACTGCCACAGCATGGCTATTGACAGACGAGGGTTGTAGTTCTGCTCCTGGGAAGTGAACCTGGGCTGCTGAAGAGCGCACCAAACTTTAACAATTAGGCCGTCAGGGCTGGCTCAGTTCTTTCCCTTTTTTGCTAATGCCTGAAATTTCAGAGTTTAGAGAAAGTTCATTTGATTTGTAAGACATAAAATTGGGCTCCTGTTAGTTTTGATAATCTTAAAAGCGAATGAGCTTCATTCCTTCTGAGAATTAATTTTGATGTGTAGAGAAGAGAGGCAGGCATGAAGACATGGCATATCTGATAGGGGTATGCCATGGGATTGAGGTTGGGTTAGAGGTACTGTAAACAGATGCTTAACTTTTTTTTTTTTTTGCCTTCAATAGCTATTTAAAACTATGTAGGCAGTTTTACTTAGGACCAGCATTTTAGTTGATGACATGGAATGATGGAGTATATAATTTGAGCCACCAAAATAAGTGTGATCAGTCTCTTTTACCATAGAATCATAGGAAGACTCAAAATAATTTTTATAAAATTACTTTGTGTGTAATAATATTAGAATAGTCACTTTCTAATTCCTTGCTCTCTAGATGTTGATTTATCACTGATGTAGCATCTCTGTTTGCTTGACTTTCCTAAAATTATTTCTACATCTGCCACCATAGCTTGTTTGCTTTCTGCTTTTTTACGTTTCTGCCTTTGTGGGATGAGCTTCTCTGTTCTGTAGTAAGTTTGGGAATTTTAATCCATATGGAGGAACAAAGGAGTCTCAGAGCTCCTCTCCCTGTGTCTGCTTCTTGGTATCTCACTCCTCTTTTGCCTTGACATTATTGGTTATCTTCAGGTGGAAACAAAAGTAGATAAAATCTCATTGGCTGGGCATACATCTGTGTGTCACCAGGTCTTGTTTAAATTTACATCCAGAGATTGCCCCATAATATATAACTGAGCACATTCTTAAGACACTAATAGATCTGGAACAGGGATCAGCAAGCTGTGGGCTTCCTTGTTTTTGTAAAGTCTTATTGGAACACAGTACCTCTGTTTGTTTACTTATTATTTATGAACACTTTTGCACTAAAAGAGCAGAGTTGAGTTGTTGGAATAGCCTAAAATATTTACTGTTTTGCCCTTTGAGAAAAAGTGCCAATTTCTGGTCTAGAGCTTATGTAGCATTGAAATAATGGAAACCCAAAGCACTTGGGGAATCTGCATTTCAAAACATGGGACTATGAAAAAACTATTTGACTTAGGATGCCAGTAGTAAATGATTGAGGAAATGATAGTCAAATGTAACATTGCTAGTTGGGTTTTTTTCCCTTACACATTCATCAAATAGCAGTAGGATCTTAAAGCATAGTCCTGTTGCTGGGTGTTGAATGAAATATTAGATGCCTTTTTTTTCCTTCTAAAGGGTCAGTTTTTACAAAGACAAAAATATAACTTTGTGAGTTATTAAATTATATCTACTGTTCGTGTTAAGGCCAACCACAAGGATTTTCAATTTATAAAGCTTATTTTTTCACTTGAAGCCTTTTACAAACTTCTTTGAATGAAAGAAAGTTGGTTGGTGCTGATAAAACTAATAGGCAGCTGTTCCATGGTGGTTTAGGGTCAGTCAGTAAACCAGTGGCAAAACTGATGATGCCTGACAAAACTAACCATAGTCAGTTCTAGCCAGGATCATGGTTTAGATATTTTCCAGCCCCGAAATACTTTCTTGTACCATATCACCATTTAATGTTTTGTGTTCTTACATGTTAACCCTCTATATGGTATGGCAGTATTCCATTATTAAATGATTTTTAATATTTAAATTGGTATTGGTTGAATTATTGACATGGGTAAGTTTAATGTCCAGGTTAAGGGGTTAAGTTGAAAATTGAGAAACTGTGATATTAGCTTTCAAAATGGGACAATATAGTAAATTGATAGAATTCTTATCTTAGTTTAAGAGGGTAGATGATGTTGATGTACTTACATTGAAATAAATAATAATTGTAGATCTTTTTGCTTAGACATTAGGATATGATTCTTAGCTGTAATCTATGTATTTTCCCGGTTTTGTTCTCTCAAGATTTCTAATCAATTTTTTCCTAACTAAATTTCTTTCTTTCTTTTTATTGCTGAGGAAGATTCACTCTGAGGTAACATCTGTTGCCAGTCTTCCTCTTTTTTTATGTGTGGATCACCACCACAGCATGGCCAGCGAGTGGTGTAGGTCTGTGCCCGGGATCCAAACCTGTGAACCCATGCTGTTGAAGTGGAGTGTGCTGAACTTAACCACTACACCACAGGGCCAGCCCCTAAATTTCTTTTTAGGTTTGTTACTTAGCATTTGAGTAGCTCCTGTGGGCCAGTGGCTTTACTGAGTTCTTGGAATGCTAAGTTTAATAAGACATGGTTGCTGTATTCAGCAAGTTCACCCCAGCCTTGAAACAGGGCTAGACATTTTTGTTGATCATTTTTCCCAAAAACTGTCCAATAAATGGACATTTATGAACTGCCTACTATACACCAGACATTGTGCTAGATGCTTGGCTGAGAAATGAATAACGTATGCCTTCCCCTTAGAAGCTTACAGACGAGGCGGGGAGAGAGGTAAATTCAATTTAATTTAGTGGTACTTGGTAAAAATATTTATAATGTACAGTAGGAACTCAAGCCTGCCATGAGGGACCAGGAGTGTAAGGGCAGAATGGGCTAGTAGTGTTCTAGGCAGTGGGAGCAGCTGTCTTTCTGTCCTTACACTGCCAGCATCTAATGTTATCAGTGACTTGCTGACGTCACACAATATTAATGCTGGATTCTGACCACTTTATCCCCTGGGACCCCTTGACTCTCTAGGTCAAACATCTTTCTTTACCTCTTTACTCTATTTATAGTTGGTTTTGTTTTAAGCATGTCTTGGGCAACTGCTGTGTTTCAGGCAGTATGGTAGACTCTTTCTCCTGTGTTTTCTTTGATATGGTTTTAGTTATCTGACTGCCTCTTTTTAGAAACTGTAGTGGCTCTTATTTCTAGATCATAAATGTAGACCAGTTGATCATTCTTACTAACAGTAGTCATTTCCTGTTTCAACCTGATCGTGCTTTGTGATACAACCAAGAAAGTTTACCTGCTGCTGTTCTCCTCCCTAACTTAACGCTAATGACCTTCCTTTATTCCTCTTGCCAAAAGTTCATCCCAATATGTGTGCATAGTATAGGCTCGTCTTTCCACTTCCCGGTGTCAGTTAGCTATGCATGACAAACCCTCCCAAAATTGAATGACTTAAATCAGTGATTTGTTTCCCACCATTATGTGGGTTGGCTGGACAGCGTCTTTGCTGGTTTTCACCTGTGCTCATTTATGTAGCTGTTTTTAGCTGGAGAGTTGGCATGTCTGGCATTTGATAACATGTCTGGCTTCTAGGATGCCTCATTCTCTTCCACATGGCCTCTCATTCTCCAGTAGGCTAGAGTGGCTTCCTTATGTGGCAGTCTTAGAATAGCATTCCGAGAGGATGAAGGTAGAAGTTGCAAGACCTCTTGAGTTTTAGGCTCTGAAACTTGCTTGTCACTTCTACCGCGTTCTGTTGGTCAAAGCAATTCCAAATTCAAGGGGTGGGGAAACAGACTCCACCTTTTGGATGGAAGGAGCTTCAAAGAATTTGGCAACATTTATCTACCATGCATTACTCATTAGTTAGGAATCTCCAAGTGCTATAGTTCATGGTGGCATCTTTGACTTGGGTGATTGTGATAGGCAGACTAATGACTCCCCAAAGATAACCACTTCCCAATACCTAGAACCTGTGAATATTACCTTACATGGCAAGTGTGACTTTACAGGTGTGATTAAGTTAAGGATCCTGAGATGGGAAGATTGTCCTGGATTGTCTGGGTGAGCCTAACATAACTACAAGGGTCCTTATAAATGAAACAGGCAGGAGAGTCAGTCATGGAAGGAGATGTGACAATGGAAGCAGAGATCAGAGTGATGCACTTGCTGACTTTGAAGATGGAAGAAGGGACTACGAGCCAAAGAATGCAGACAGCCTCTAGAACCTAGAAAAGACAGGAAATGAATTGTCCCCTAGATCCTCTAGAACGAATGCAGTCCTGATGACACCTTGATTCAGCCCAGTAAGGCCCATTTAGGACTTCTGGTCTCCAAAACTGTAAGGTAATAAATTTGTGGTGTTGTAAGCTACTAAGTTTGTGGTAATTTGTTACAGCAGCAATAGGAAACTAATAAGAATGACCATGCCCTTGTCCTGAAGATGATTTCCAGCAGAAGGAGACGCTAGTCTAGACTCACTCCAAGAGAAGGAGAATCAGTAGGGACTGGGGCTCAGCTTGACTTTGAGCCTTGGTCGTAGGCCACAGCCTTATCTTTCTTCTTCCCCATCAGAATCTAGCACCATTGGCTCTCATTATGCCTCTCTTTCTAGTCCGCCAAGATGTTTTACCAAGGGTGTAGAAAAATATTTTCTCTGAAAAAGTTGAATATCTTAAGTTAATAGGCTGTTTGGATTATTTTTCCAAACTAGAGAGAAAATTACTAAAAGACCAAGTCGCTTTGTCTATCCAAGTATAGGTCAGTATTAACTATGCTAAATGACCAGTGCACTTTTTAAAAAGACTGAGTATAAGAGAATCACATAATCTCTGGTATGGTTCTTTATCCTTGCTGTTGTGATCTGGCGTCCTTGTATGAGAGAGAGCTGACTTCTGAGACTAGACAATGTAAAATTATGAGTACTAGGTGGTGAATATTTTAGGTTATTGGCTCTTGATTAAAATTTAACTTAAAAAAGGTTTCATACTTTATTGTGAGACCTTTGACCCTCCATAATACCAAGCAAGTCTTAGAAACAATAGTATCTTCCATTCACTGCACACATTAGGAGAAAAGTGTACTTTGACTTTTACAATTTGTGAGTCTAGGTCTCAGACTCTAAAATATATTTAAGTATTTCAGGCAATAAATGTATAACTGCACAGTTTCTTCTCATGTCACGTGATTTTGTTTGTTTCTATTTTGAGCAGAAACCTGTGCCTTAACTTCAGGTGATCATTTAAACCGAGCAAGAACAATCTGTTTTTTTAAAACATCCACATCCGTTTGTGACAGGATAGATTTTAAAAATCCACCTTAAGAAAGGATTATGAAGTATATAAAAATATGTATAAAATATGTAAGGCCCCCAGAGCTTCTGTATTAACAAAGTTCAAGAATGTCAAAGCTAAAGGAGCATTGTAGAAGAATGATTGTAATTATGTAGAATCTGAGAAAACATTCATAAAATTCAGAGAAGCTTTATAGGTTGAAGTAGGCCATCAGTTATGAATATAGTTCAGTGGATTATTTAGAAGGAATATGTTCTTTGATCTGCTTTCTTTTTTTTTTTATGAGGAGGATTGGCCCTGAGCTAACATCTGTTGCCAATCTTCCTCTTTTTCTTTTCTCCCTAAAGCCCCAGTACATAGTTGTATATCCTAGTTGTAAGTCACCCTAGTTCTTCTGTGTGGGGTGTCGCCACAGCATGGCTTGATGAGCGGTGTGTAAGTCTGTGCCCAGGATCTGAACTGGCGAACCCTGGGCCGCAGAAGCAGAGCACGTGAACTTAACCACTCAGCCATGGGGCCAGCCCCCGATCTACTTTTATTTACAACTTTTGATCTGCCTTTCTCTAAAACCACTCTAATACAGTATCCATTAGCCATATGGGACTAAAGTATTAAGAGTCAAACTACCAGATGTCTTTTTGTCCAGTTTCCTTGAAATTGAAGTGGACTTGTTTGTCTTGTCTTTAGTTGCTTGTAAGTGATACTGGCCTCGAATATACAGGATGGCTCATATATGAAGGCATAAGTGTATACAGGGCTTTTTCTCCTGAGTTTCTTTGACGTTTTGTCTCCATCTCATTGTGTTCCTGGTCAGTGGTCACTCACAGTCTGGTCACTGTTACCCTCGTGCCAAACTCCAGGTGTGCACTGACTTCACCCTCACCCCATTCTCAACTGATGAAGATAGAGAAAATTTCTTGATCCCAACAAACAAAGGTTAGAGACTTATTTTCTTGATAGGATCTTTTAATTACATTAGGAAATTGAGCATAAGTTTATAAACTGTAGTTTACTTAGACTATAGCTTAACTAAAAGTGAGATGATAGGAAATGATGCCTTTCAGAGTGCATAGTATCTTATTCTTTTTTTCTTCAGTCTTGTCCAGGTTAGATGTAAAATCTGTGTGGTCCCAGACCAGATTTCAGTTATATCTGCTTTCCGGTCTGTTGAGAGCCCTGTGCCTTCCCAAAATACTTAGCTCAGGGCCCTTGAAGTAATTTCCTGTTCTGCAATGGATTTGGATCTATTGTAGGTCTTGGCTGTGGCCAGTGGAAGAGGAAGTGCTTCCTAAATTCCCTTCCTGCAACACTTCTTCAAGAGTTCTTTGTAAAGGCCTCAGAAAAAGTCTGTTAGATTAAAACGTTAAAGTCCTATGACTTAAGTTCTCGTGTAGGCAAACTAAGACAACTCACCAGTGGATATTAAATTTAGATTTTAAAGCATACATTAATATATTCTTTTCATAAACACCACAAGCTGGTGAGGAGTCAGGATTGGTCATCTTGAACAAGCTGCAAAGCAAAAACAGCTTCAGCTGTAGCTTCATTGAAATGCCCTAGAGAACTTCCGTTTTTATAACTTCCTAAATTAAATTTTTGGTTGTTGAACAAGTCACCTTGTTACAAAGATTGTTTGAATTGTTGCAACACTTTCTTTGGCAGCTTTTTATGGCTTGCGGTTCTGATTAGAGTTTGTTCTGGTTTCACCTGACTATTGGAAGAGCACAATTTCTTAGCAGTGTCATGTGGTTTCAGAGACATCTTGGCAGGTTTTTTTGATATCAGTATTGCTAGAAATTCTGTATTCTGTGCCAGAATCTGCAGAGGAATTTTGTTCTTTTAATTCATAGTTGCTATTATTTATTACTATTAATTTCTACACTTGTGCTCACATTGCATTTTCTCTCACTCTCCATCAGTCCATATATAGGACTCCCTATTTCTATCCCACCAACAGAATACCTGACCCATATCTCATTTTTTTAAAAACCTGATTTTTTTGTTGTTTTTTTGTGTTGTTTTTGTTTTTTGCATCTTTTTGAGGAAGATTAGCCCTGAGCCAACATCTGCCGCCAATCCTCCTCTTTTTGCTGAGGAAGATTAGCCCTGAGCTAACTTCTCTGCCCATCCTGCTCTACTTTACATGTGGGGACGCCTGCCACAGCATGACTTGACAGGTGGTGGGTAGGTCCACTCCCAAGTTCTGAACCAGCGAACCCTGGGCCCCCGAAGCGGAGCACATGAACTTAACCTCCACACCGGGCCGACCCCATGTTTATCATATTGTTCAAATTTCCTTTTCAAGGAAGCTAGACTTCTCTCCCAATTGATCTAAGCATCCAGGACCATCTTTTCTTACCCAGTGATGGCAGAAAAGAACTGGAGGTAGAGTTGAGTATTATGTGCGTGTGAGGGAAGGGGAGGTTGTGGCAGAGGAGCAAAACTATTATTATTTGTGTGACATGGACTTCCGTTCTTTTAGAATCTCCACCAAGTATTTGGGAGATAGTGTTTAACATAGTCTAAGAACACTTAAATTATGATGTGAATGCATATCCCAGTTTTGCCCCATCTACTAATTGAGTGCCCATGGGTAGATAACTCGTCTGAAGCTGTTGTCCACCCTAAAGATGAGAGTGTTAGTATCTTCCTCAGACTTACATGAGAATTAAATGATTTGTGTTATGGACTTTAAATACTATCTCGTTTATTTAATAGTAGCTGCTGCTGCTATTATCTGAGAGTTGGCTCTAGCTGTTTATTGCACTATCAAAAGAGAGAAGAAAGTGCTGATTTCAGTAAGTGATTAGTTTTCTGACTCATATTACCAGATCTGCATTTCTTCCCCCAAGCTCTCTGATTTATCACTGGAATGTGCTTAAGGAAAGGTCAGAACTCTTCAGTTTCTTACTTATATTCTTATAAAATATATTATTTTAAACATGGAAGTTCTAGTGATGGATGGTAGTGATTGTTGCACAGCAGTGCGAATGTACTTAATGCCACGAAAGCAATGTACACTTAAACGTAGACACTCTGTACTCTTAAAAAGGTAACTTTTGTATTATGTATGTTTTACCACAATAGAAAAACATGGAAACAGCAATAATGGGGGAGGAGCAGTTGTTTAAGTTTATGTAATCTTTCCTTTCAAGTTACCAGAGCAGGGGAGGAAAGTAGTTCTTCATGATCTTTTGCCAAGAATTGCAGTCCTTACTTTTTTTATCTTGTCTTAAAGCTTTATTTTATCTGATCTTAATACAGCCGCTCCAGCTTTCTTATGGTTATTTGTAGGCTATATTATTTTCCATCCTTTCACTTTTAACCTATTTTTGGTTTTGAATTTTGAGTGTGTGTTTTGTAGACAAGATATAATGGGATCTTGTTTTTAATCCAGTTTAATCTCTGCCTGTTGATTGGAGTGTTTAATCCATTTATGTTTGATGAAATTATTGGTATAATGGGTTTATTTATGCCATTTTTATTTTCTATATATCTCATTTTTGTTTCTCTGTTCCTCTGTTACTGCTTTTTCTGTTAGATAATTTTTAGTGTACCATTTTAATTCCTGAGACCTTTTATACTTCTTTTTAAAAATTAGGGGCCAGCTCCGTGGCCGAGTGGTTAAGTTCACTGGCTCCGCTGCGGTAGCCCAGGGTTCAGATCCTGGGCGCAGACATGGCACCGCTCGTCAGGCCACGTTGAGATGGTGTCCCACATCCCACAACTAGAAGGACATGCAACTAAGGTATACAACTGCGTACAGGGTGGGTTTGGGGAGATAAAGCAGAAAAAAAAAAAGGAAGATTGGCAACAGTTGTTAGCCCAGGTGCCAGTGTTTAAGAAAAAAAAAATTATTATTAGTGTTTGATCTAGGAATTACAATATGCCTCAACTTTTCACAATGTACTTCAGATTAATACTAATTTAATTCTAGTAAAATATAGAAACTTTGTTCCTGTATACCTCCATTTCTTCCCCCTTCCTTTGTGCTATTATTCTCATGTGTGTTACGTCTTTATATGTTACAAGGGCAACAATACACTTGTTTTTTTTTTTCTTCTTCTTCTTCTCCTCAGAGCCCCCTAGTAGATAGTTGTATATTCTAGTTTTAGGTCCTTCTGGCTGTGCTGTGTGGGACACCGCCTCAGCATGGCTTGATGAGCAGTCCCATGTCCGCACCCAGGATGTGAACTGACGAAACCCTGGGCCGTCAAAGCAGTGTGTGTGAACCCAACCACTTGGCCACGGGGCTGGCCCAACAATACAGTTTATAATTGTTTTATACCATTGTCTTTTTAATCAGCTGAGAGAAGCAAAGAGAAAGATATACAGTCTTATATATTGACCTATGTAATTACTTTTACTGCTGCTCTTTCTTTGTTCATATGGATCTCAGTTACTATCCAATGTCATTTCTTTTCAGCCTGAAAGACTTTATTTAATATTTCCCGTATGGAAGATCTGCTTACTCTGAATTCTTGGAGAAGTTGTTCATCCAAGAATATCTTATTTAGTCATTTTTTAAGGATAATTTTGCTGGATATAATAGTTTTCTATTGCTGCATTAAAAGTTATCATAGGGGCCGGCCCCATGGCTGAGTGGTTAAGTTCGCACGCTCTGCTTCGGCGGCCCAGGGTTTCGCCATTCGAATCCTGGGCACAGCATGGCACCACTCATCAAGCCATGTTGAGGCAACATCCCACATGCCACAACTAGAAGGACCCACAACCAAAAATACACAACTATGTATTTGGGGGGCTTTGGGAGAAAAAGCAAAAAATAAAATCTTTAAAAAAAAAAAGTTAGGGGCTGGCCCCGTGGCCGACTGGTTAAGTTTGTGCGCTCTGCTGCAGGCGGCCCAGTGTTTCGTTGGTTCGAATCCTGGGCGCGGACATGGCACTGCTCATCAAACCACGCTGAGGCAGTATCCCACATGCCACAACTAGAAGGACCCACAATGAAGAATATACAGCTATGTACTGGGGGGCTTTGGGGAGAAAGAGGGAAAAAATAAAAAATCTTTATTAAAAAAAAGTTATCATAAATGTGATACCTTAAAATATTACCTCACCAGTTTTTATAAGCCAGAAGTCTGGGTATGGCTTAGCTGGGCCCTTTGCTGAGGTCTCACAGGCCTACAGTCAAAGAAGTTGGCCAGGGTTGTAGTCTTTTCTGAGGCTTGGGATTCTTTCCAGGCTCACTTGGTTGCTGGCAGAGTTCATTTTCTTGCAGCTATAATGCTTGTTGTGGCCTTCCTCTTCAAGGCCAGTGGGGAAAGCTCTTTAATCTCAGGAGAACTAAAGTCCTGTTAGAGGCTCACCTGATTTAAGTCAGGCCTACCCAAAAAAATTCTCCCATTTGATGGACTCAAAGCCAAACTAATTAGGGACTTCCATCTGCAAAACTTCACCTTTGCCATATAACGTAACCTAAGCATGGAAGTGATATCCATCATATTCATAGGCCTCACTCACACTCAGGGATGTGTGTAAGCCAAGGGGTGGGAATTTCTCTTGCTACTTTCAAGATTTTCTGCTTGTCTTTGGCTTTCAGCAGTTTGACCATGGTCTGTGTAGGTGTGGATCTCTTTGTGTCTCCTACGTGGAATTCATTGAGCTTCTTGGATGTGTAGATTAAAGATTTTAGTTAAATTTGGGAAGTCATCAGCCATTGTTTATTCTTTCTTTCTCTCATTGTGAGATTTCCATTACATGTGTGTTGGTAGACTTGATGGAGTCTCACTGGTCTCTGAGGCTCTGTTCTTTTTCTCTTTCTTCTTCAGAACTGATGATTTCTGTTGGTCTGTCTTCAAGTTTGCTGATTTTTTTGTCTGCAGGTCACATCTGCTGTTGAGCCCCTCCAGTGAATTTTTCATTTTAGTTATTGTACTTTTCAACTCCAGAATTCCAATTTGGTTCTTCTCTTTGTTGAGATTCTCTATTCATTGAGTCATTGTCGTCATACTTTCTTTGAATTCTTTAAGCATGGTTTCCTTTAGTTCTTTGGACATATTTATGATAGCTGCTTTGAAATCCTTGTCAGCTAAGTCCAGCAACTGAACTTCCTCAGAGACAGTTTCTGTTGAGTGTTTTTCCCCATATATGGATTATACTTTTTGTTCTTTGCATGTTTCATAATTTTTTATTAAACTGAACATTTTAGATAATACAGTTTAGAGACTCTTGAGTTAGATCACCTCTCACCCCTCCCCCAAGGGGGTCTTGTTGCTATATCTCTATTTTTTTGAGGACTTGCCTGCACTAAATCTATAGTGTACAGTTACTGATACCTCTGATCACTTTTTTTTCAGTTCTTGTTTTCTTTTTTTTGGTGAGGGAGATTGGCTCTTGAACTAACATCCATTGCCAGTCATCCTCTTTTTGCT
Organism: Equus quagga; assembly: GCF_021613505.1. Taxonomy (NCBI): domain Eukaryota; kingdom Metazoa; phylum Chordata; class Mammalia; order Perissodactyla; family Equidae; genus Equus; species Equus quagga. The sequence goes on from NC_060277.1 coordinate 25,651,935, forward strand.
TGAGGAAGATTGTTGCCAAGCTAACATCTGTGCCAATCTTCCTCTATTTCGTATGTGGGATGCCACCCAGCATGGCTTGATAAGCCGTGTGTAGATCTGCACCCAGGATCTGAACCCGTGAACTCTGGACTGCAGAAGCAGAGTTTGTGAACTTAACCACTATGCCACCAGCTGGCACTCCCTCCCTTTTTTTTTGTGGTGAGGAAGATTTGCTCTGAGGTAATATCCATTACCAGTCTTCCTCTTTTTTCACCTGAGGAAGATTAGCCCTGAGCTAACATTTGTGCCAGTGTGCCTCTATTTTGTATGTGGGTCACTGCCACAGCATGGCTTGATGAGTAGTCTTGGTCTGCATCCAGGATCTGAACCTGTGAACCTAGGCTGCCAAAGCAGAGTGTGCTGGACTTAACCACTATGCCATAGGGCTGGCCCCCTTGTGATTGCTTGCTTGTTCAATCACTGAGCAAACCAGTGATTGCTCAGAGGATGTGCATAAACACCTTGAGTCAGTAAGGCTTCTGCCCTTTGCCAGTGGATTGGTATGTAGGTTGGGGAATGAATTCACAGTATAGTTATGCGTCGCTTAACAGTGGGGATACGTTCTGAGAAATGCATCATTGGGCAAGTTTGTCCTTGTGCAAACGTTATAAACTGTACTTACACAAAGCTAGATGGTATAGCCTACTACACACCTAGGCTATATGATACTAAGCTTATGGGACCACCATCACATATGCAGTCTGTTGTTGACTGAAACGTTAGGCAAAGCGTGACTATATAGGCAGTTTACAAGTTTGTTTCAGTTTTTACTTTGTGCTAAGTCGTCTCGTGTTCGTGGCTCTTCTGTATCTGTGAAAGACCTCACATTCAGCCAGGTATGCATAGATAACTGGGGTCCTCGCCAGTCTTTCCTGAACTTGCATGCAGCTTTCTGCAAGCACACAGCCTTTCAGATCACCAGGGATAAGTAGGAGCTTGTCAAGGCCCATCATGGCTGTGCCATTCTCAGGATATCCATGCTAAACTTCTGGCAAGTTTATTGTTTTGTTTTTTTGCCCCAATCCGTATTGCAGCCTTGGCTGCTGCAGTATTGTCCTTCCCCAGTTGTTTGCCACGAGATCACTATTGTTCTCAACAATACCCCTGCCTATTGAACTTTTGTGCGTTCTACTCTTAATCAGTGATCCCCTCTACCTGCGATGGTACCTGTTTTCACAGCTTGCCCTACACTGGTAAAACTACCGTTGATGGAGCTGATGGGAGATGACTAAAACATTGCAGACTTCTACTGTTTCCTACCTGACATTCAGTAGCTTTTCTTGAATAAATGCTTTTCAGTTTGTTATATGTTTTTGGCCAATTTCCGGAGTCTTCATATGGTTGTTTTTGACAGGTTTGTCTAGTTTTATCATTGGTTTTTTGAGAGCGACTTTTCCAAGCTCCTCATTCCACTGGTCCAGCAGCTTCACCCTTACCTTTTTACATTATACCTTTCTTTTAGGTTCCGTATTTTGAAGAGAAAACGTCTCACTCATGCTTTTAATGTTAACTTATCGGTGCTCAGAAGCACGTTTAATGCATTGGGTAAATGTTTTTAAAAGCCTCTTAGCCAACTGTTACTTAACTCCTTGCACATAGTAGTTGTTGAGACATTTATTAAATGCTTAGTAGAGTTTTATGCTTTATTTTTAATATCTGCTTTGGGTCAGGTACTCTAACCATAGTGTGCCTTAAAAGCATGAACTCTGAACTCAAACATGGGTAAGAATTCTCTCTCTGTCTCTTAGTAGACATGTGACTAACCCTGAGTAGGTTTCCTAACTCCTCTTTTTGAGTTTCCTCAACCTAAAATGAAATTTCAGAGGATTAAATGTGACATGTGGCATAGTATTTGCCCTACACTAAGTATCCAATAAGTGATAATATGTGTGAAGTAATAATAGTTCCTATTTAATTATTGAGGTGAGTGGCAATATCTTCGTTTTAAAGATGATGCAACTCAGATTTAGAGAATGAAAGTAAATTGACATGGTCACACTGTTAATGAGTTCCAGAGGAGGACTTGAACTCCCGGGTCTGCTTGACTAATTTATCTGTTCCCTGCTGTTTCTAGGAATCAGAAATAGTGTCACAAATTTGTGATTAGCTCCTATTATTGCTAAATCTACAATCATACGAAGGAAGTAGTGAATGAATATATGTATTCATATATATTTACTTACATTATTTCCCCAACAATGTAACATGTCAGGAACTTCCACCACCAAAAGTGACATAATTTTTGAACCTTAAGTGTCTCTCTGAGATGCAACCTTAATGACTAAAACGTTGAATATCTTAGGGGAACCGAGGAAAGGAGGACTTTAAACTCTTCATCCAGAAAGTTGAACATCTAAACTTGAAAATTTTTGATATGTAATGGTGTAAGCAGCCATAAAAGTATACTTAGAAAAATTTTCTATTAGCTTTGAAGCCTCTAAGCTTAAAAGGTTGTACATACATGTCTTTATCATAATATTGTACTCCCCAGGTTGGGTACTGTCATACAGAAACTTCCCGCCATGGTATTCCAGCATCGTTAATTTCTCTCTCCTTACTCTGACCTATCCTGGTCTGTATAAAGTCTGCTGAATCAGAGACCACGCCCATATACTTAGTGTTCCTGGTAGATCTCAATTAATGCTTTTTATGCTGTATACTTATTAATATTCTAAGTAACATCAGTTTAATGTGTTATGAGACTTCATAATTAATATTTCTAAGTGTCATGACTGAAAATGTCTTATTTACCATACTTGCAGGTAGGGTTTGGGGGCCAGAGGTGAAGGATCTGGAATGATTTCCTTGTGTTACAAACTTCACAACAAAGAGGAGAGGGCAAGGAAGGGGAAGTATGAGGAGAAAAGAGGCTAGACAGAGTATTCAGGAAGAACTTAAATTATGAAGTAAAGAACCAGAAAACTCTGCTATCCAGCCCCACCTCACACACTGATTTCACCCAACAATTAAGAAGGATATGCTGACCAGAAATTTTTTTTTAATTATGCTGACCTAATTAGTAATGTATTGAAACATTTGATGACAAGTTGCAGCTCCTCTTGTGACCTGTGCTGTTAGCCATGGTTTATTATGAGCAGTCTTAGACAACAGAGAGTTGCTTACTCTTTCTAATAAAAAGATTTTGTGTTAGTGATTTGACTGCTTTCAGGTTATTAGAACAATAGTCACTTTTTGTGGGGCTTTATGAAATGAATCAAGTGTAATGGCACTGTCAATCTAAATTTAAAGCATGCATGCATATAGTGTTTAATATCATTGTCTGGTTGCTCTTATTATAGCTAATCACTCTGACTAGAAGAGAAAGGAATCTATTAATAGAGGTATCACGCATGTCTTAGAGATTTAAGACTCACACTAAACACCCTTTTCCTTGTTTTTTGCCCCTTGTTTTTTTATAGTTTTCCAGATAATATTTCATTCTTCTAAAAAACACCTCAGCTTCATTCTTTTATAATATAGGTGGCAAACTGTTTCATACTATCTATTCTTAGAGGTTTATCAAGTTATTACAGAGAAAGCAGCTCAGTTTTAAATCACAATTTTTATTTTAGAAGCTTACCTTCGTTTAGAGTAGAAGAACTTCAGTTCAGCTCATTTTATCAGCCTTTAAGTTATGGAGGAGCACTTCCTTTGCTGAGTAATCCAGAAGCAGTTAACCATTTTGGATGTTCTGGGAACCTCACCTACTTAAAACATAATCAGAAGCTGATAAGGAAGCAAAAAAGTAAACAGCAAAGAGATACAAATTTTAAAAAGTCCATGTGCATTTCAGATACCATGTTTTTATATGTGAAATACTATCCTGTCAATCTGTTTCTTGTTCAGCATAATTCTACCGATGTCAAATTACTTACTCTGTTACCTATTGCTGTGTAACAAGCACCCCCAAAAGTTGGTGCCTTAAAACAGCAACAGTTAATATTCATTTTATCACAGTTCTTCAGTTTGGTCAGGTCTTAGAGGGGACAGGGCACAGTTTATCTCAGTTCTCCTTGATAACTGCTGGAAGCAGCTTGACTGGGGCTGGAGGATTTATTTCCAAGATGACTCAATTATATGGCTGGCTGGCAAGTTGGTGATGGTTACCATCTGGGAGCTCAGCTGGGGCTGTTGATCAGGTCCTGAGTTTTCCTCCATGTGGATAGCTAGAATTCTAACAGAGTGATGGTGGCTGGGTTCCAAGAGAGAATGTCTTTGTGAATAAATGTTCCAAGAGGACAAGCCCCAGTTCACAATATTTGCTAATATAGTATTGATCAACGGCGGTCACATGGCCGGACAACATGGGAAAGGAGACAGAAAGATACTGAGAAGCATGGTCTGTTGTAGGCCACCAAAGTCATAGCCTTCTCCAGTTATGTACCTCCTCAATAGATGGTGGAGTAGCCCCTCTGGAGGACATTTTGAATCCTTAACGTTTATAGCCTTTGGCCCAGTAATTTCACTTTTAGGGGTTTGTCCTAAGGCAAATGTATTCCCTGGATCTATATCAAGTCTTCCTCTAGCTCTCATCCATAGCATTTTGCCCAGGGTCAGATAGCTGGTTAATGTAGGAATTCAGATTAAAACCAGATTGTCTGGTTCCAGAGCTGTGTGCTTAACCATTGTAATACACCACCTCTCACAGAGATGATGTCTGTAAACAATCATGTTAACAATATTAAGTGAGAAGCTAATAATATAAGTATATTTAATAAAAATAAAGTTTGTATATATAAAAAAGCCTGAAAGAATACATATCAAAATGAAATATCGACAGATGAACGTATACTATTCTGTTTTTTAATTGTAAGGATACTTTTTTATAAGTCTGCCATGCAGACTTAACCTAATATATTTATATCTATATGTTTTGGATCGATTTTATTTCTACCCTGATTTCTCTAGTACAGGTTTCCACCCTTATCTAAGCAGTAAAGGTCTATGATGAATTATGGTTGTAACTGCTACCTGTAATAAATCTTGGAAGACTTCTTTGCTTCCCCCTTCCTCAATCCCTAGCCCCCCACCCTGATTTCCTGCTGTAAATCTCTCTTTAGGAGGATGTCTTTTTTAGATCCCTGTAGTCCATATGTGCCTGATACTGCATATTTAGAAGTTCGGAATACACTTACTGAATTAGAATTTCTTAACTAATTCTTTTACTGGGTTTCCACATCATAGTTTTAATAATGACTTTGTGTCCCATTTCCAGTCCAATATTTTCACAGTGTTAGTTCCGAAACACTGTTCTTGAGAAGGTAAGGTATTATTTCCCATATCTGTGCCATCTAAACTGGAATCGCTTGGTGATCATACAGATTCCTGAGCTTCCCTATTCTGTTCCACCTTTAGCAGGTCTAGGGCAGTGGTTCTCAACTCTGGCTGCACCTTAGAATCACCTAAAAATACTGATGTTCGGATTCCACCCCAGACTAATTCTGAGATTGTCTAGGTGGTGGCACTTGGGGTGTGTGGGAGTGGCTGTATGTTTAAAACTATTGAGACGATTCTTATGATTAGGCAAGGTGGGAAGATAGCGAAAATAGTTTTGCACTTTTAAAATTGTTCAGAAAAGGTCTTACACTATTAATAGGCAGTTTTCTTTCAGCAGAACCCTGTAGGATTACGTAAATGTTCTGTTACTGCACAGTTCTATTAAAGGTTGCTCATTGAGAACTTGGCGTGAGCTTGCAAGTGAGTCTTGTTGCCAGTTCACAAATGAAGAATATGGATAAAGTAGGAAAAGTGTATGGAATGACTTGGTATATGCATTAAACAAGTCTAGATAATTTCTTCTCTACTGTTTTGGAAATTATACCATAAAGGATACTTCTTTTAAAATAATGAGAAATTGTATCACTGGAAGGCCATGTCCTTACTTTTTTTAAAAAAATAAAGAAACTAAACTAAATACCTTGGCTTAGTGACAATCTACATTTCAAAGGTTCTCCAGACTGAAAGCTTATTCTTCACTTCAGTGACTTCTTCCCAGCCATATTTAGAGTTCATCTAGGTTATAAACCATATCTCCAGTTATTCATGCTGTTCCAGATTGGGTAAAACAAGTATCAAAAGTACTGAAGGGCGAGGTAATAGCTTAAGCACTTCTCAGCTTATCCTTTATCTCTAGATGTAGATATTTGGAGAAATGCAGCCGTTTAATGAGAACTGTAGTGGGGCATCCATTTACATCTCTTAGGATTGGTTGAATAGAGTATGGTCTATTGAGTATACTTTTGATGTCGTTGCCAGTCTCTTTTTTCAAATGTACATGTGACACTATCTGAAGAAATACTAGAAACACCTAGTAAACATTTTTCTAATATCTATTGTTAAGCTACCTTCAGGTGATCACGTTTTGAGGCTTGGTTTTCTGCTTGGCTATCAGTGATAATCAGGTTACGTATAGAGTATCTGTGAGCTGCTGCTGACTTTAATAGGTCAGCCTATGTAAGTGTGTAAGACCCAGCTTTTTGGAGACCAATAATGTGGCGGTTTCCTCTGCTTAAACGTGAAGGGAGCACTTGTTTTAGAGCTCTCTACCATGGTTTCAAAAGTCTCTTCTTTAGTATATAGTGTCCGTTTGGATTCCTGATGATTTTACCCTATGTGATTAGTAAATCCTTGTGGGAAATGACTGGTTTGTCTTTTATGTAAATAGCAGTTTAAGAGTCTCAGGCATACAGACATCTCTTATAACATTTCAGCCCTTTGGAGTTTTGTTTCTGGTATATTATTAGAACAAATAAGCAGCAACCAAATAATTTGAACAGTTCTCTTCAGGTTTTTAGTCTTGTTCTTTTCTAGTTTTCTGAATATCTGTCCCAGGTGTCTTATGTTATTAGTCCAACACCTTTTCATGAGCTACCCAGAGTACATTCTCCTCTTGGAAAAGAAAAGGCAAGATGCACAGGAGCTTGAGAATTGCCCTGAATTTCTCCTAGGGCAGGTACAAATATCCATGGCTTCATTCTAGCAAGGAGAATATAAATCTTCTTCTTAATCTGTTTACCAAATCAACAAATTGTGAACGTAATGTGCTTATACATCTGCATGTTCACACTGTATTTAGCAGAGAGTAGTAGGGCTTTCCTGCAATAAGCCAGTCTCTCTCCTAATGGTTAAAGTCAGGCAGATCATTGTACCTAAAAATTCTGCAAGAAGCAGAATTCATTATGTGCTCTGACAGTTCTGTAAGTTTTAAGTTTGAGTAAATTCCAACCAGCGCTACATTTTATTATGAAGGGCAAGTGCAAGAATAAGAAAAAACTTACTATAAAAAGGAAAAAGCTAACTTGACATTGGAGAAATCTGGCTAACCTCACCTTAACCAAGTGATCCAGTAACAGGGCAGACTGACGTCATGTGCCTTCTGATGTGATGCACTGAGAAGGCTTCATCATTTTTGCCATTAGGAACATTCCTGCCAAAAATGCATGACATGAAACTGGTCATGAGGAAACAGACAAACTCAAGCGTGTAGTGTATCTCAGATACCTGGCCTTCACGCTTTAAAATTATCAACATCTTGAATGGCAAAAAGGCAGGAGGACTGTTCTAGATTGAAGGAGCCTAAAGAGAAAAACGAGGCAGTGTTTGAGTGTTAATTGGATTCTGGTTTTTAAAAAGTTATAAACAATACTATTGGGACAGCTGGTAAAATTTGAATATGGACTGTATTATCAGTGTTAAATGTCCTGTATTTGCTCCTTGTTCCATGGTTATATAAGAGAACGTCCTTCTTAGGAAGTGCACACTGAATTACTTAGGAGTAAGGGTTATGATGTCTGCAATTTACTCTCAAATGATTCAGCAAAAATAACTGTGTGTAAAAGATTTACAAAGCAAATGTAACAGTAATAACAATTGGTTAAAGGTATAGGAGAGTATTGTAGCCAGCCTTCGTGGTCTAGTGGTTAAGGTTCATTGCTCTCATTGCCATGGCCCGGGTTCATTTCCCCGGTCAGGGAACCACACCTACCAACAGGTTACCCATGGTGGACAGGTTTCAGTGGAGCTTCCAGCTGAGAGAGCCTAGGAAGAAGGACCTGGCCCACCCACTTCGAAAAAATTGGCTATGAAAACCCTGTGAATAGCAGCAGAGCATTGTCTGATATGACGCCAGAAGGTGAGAGGATGGTGTAAAAAGACGGGGTAGGGTTCTGCTCTGTACGGGGTTGCTTGGAGTTGCAGTTAACTCAGCGGCACTAACAACAAGTAAGAGAGTATTATAATATTAGAATTTTTTGCTAAGTTTAAAAAAGACACGGGGTAGTGGAAGAAAAAGAAATAACTTAGACTTACTGTACAATTATTGTGTGCTAAGTACAGCTCTAAGCATGTTTATATGTGTTACCTCATTTAATCACTACACCAACTGTATGAGATGGGATTACAAGAACATGGCCTTCCAGCTTTACAAATCTAATTTATTTCAAAGTAATTATCCTTTGTCTGATTTCACAAGTATTAGAAAAGGAATCATCTAGGTTAGTTTAACTTCTAAACCATGTGTTTCAATATACTTTCACACTATTATCCCAAGTTTATAGATGATCAAATTGAGAAACAGATGAACTTGCCCGAGTCACATAGCTAAGTCGCATTGCTGGAATTTGAACCTAGACAGAGACTGAGCTGTTAACTACAGTTGTAATATAGAACACTAGAGAATGCGTACTTTTATATGGAATGAATCTCTGAGATTGGAAGGGGGAAAATATAAATGTCAGGATGAGAGAATACTAAATCCTGCTGTTTAAGTTTCAAAAGTTTTAGTCATCTTAAAGTAAGTTAACCATATTTGGTCTGATTTACATTTAATTTCAGAATTCAGCACTTTATTTCTCTCTGGACAATTCTAAAGCATTTTAAATGAGATCCAAAGTAAAACCTTTAAGGAATTTTTCCTATAATTTGCCTCCATAGTGTGACTCTTGTCCGTATTCTTCAAGCAGAACGAGCCAGAGCCAACTGTTTTTAGTTTTTGGGGTATGATTGACAAGCAACATTGTATTAGTTTCAGGTGTACAGCATAATGATTCGATATTTGTACACATTGCAAGATGATCACCACAATAAGTCTAGTTAACATCCATCACCATACATAGTTAGAAAAAAAATTTTTTTCTTGTGATGAGAATAAAACCAACTGTTCTTAGTGCTGCCCCATACATATACATGTAGCTAATCTGTCATAATCTGTAGCTTCTACTTCTGTGGTAACTTCTCTGTTCCATTTTCTGTTTCAGAGATATTTTCCTGTTGAGATGTTATTAACTCCTGGTGCTCACAGGTAGATACCTTAGCCAGATGTTTAGGGCACGGTTTAACCTTTTCACTTCTATTTCCAGTCATCTCCTATGCTCTAGAATGTACATGAATTACTTCCTAAATATACGTGTTACTTTTTTGTGTGTGGTTCACACTATTTTCACCATTCTCAACTGTTTTCCTATAGAATGGCTGACTCCATTTGTTAAAGGAATACTGGCCAAATCAATTGTCAATTTCTTTATGCTTTTTTAAATCATATAAATGGTTCATACTTTATATACTGTTCTGAAACTTATTGTATTTAACACATCTCAGTTTGGCTTCTTTACCAGTCTATGGCCAAGTTATATGTTGTAAAAGCTGTGTAATATTTCGTTTTATGTTTGTTGTTGTTGTTTGCTATTCCATAAACAAGGCTAAAGTAAAGTTCTATGCCACAATATCTTTTTGTATGTGTGGAAATATTTGTAGGATTAATTCCTAGTGGAATCGTTGGCACAAAAGATAAATGCGTTTAAAAGAGTGATAGATGTCACCAAAATGCCTTCCCTAAAGCTTGTACCAGTTTTCACTCCCGTAACTGGAGTTTTTAGCACCTCTCTCTCTCTCCCCTCACTCACTGGGTTTTAAAATTTAATACCTGCTGGTGTTGTAAATGAAAATTGAGGCGGGGCCAGCCCTGTGGCCGAGTGGTTAAGTTCTCGAGCTCCGCTTTGGCGGCCCAGGGTTTTGCTGGTTTGGATCCTGGGTGCAGACATGACACTGCTCATTAAGCCATGCTGAGGCGGCGTCCCACATAGCAGAGCTAGAATATACTGCTATGTCCTGGGGGGTTTTGGGGAAAAGAAGAACGAGAAAAAAAAAAAAGAAGAAGAAGATTGGCAACAGATGTTAGCTCAGGTGCCAATCTTTAAAAAAAAGAAAATGGGATCTTACTGTTTTAACTAGCATTTCTTGTGTGAGTGAAGTTGAACATTATTGGCCACTAGTTTTTCTGTGTTTTGCCTATTTTGTCAGGTTATTCATCTTTATCTTTCATTGGTTTTTAATTCTTTACATTTTAATAAGGTTATCCTTTTGTTTTATGTTGCAAATATTTGTCTACAGTTTATTCTTGGTCTTTCAGCTTTGTTTTTGTTTACAGTGTTTTTTTGGTTTTGGTTTTGTTTTTTGTTGAGGAAGATTGGCCCTGAGCTAACATCTGTTGCCAGTATTCCTCTTTTTGCTTGAGGAAAATTGTTGGCTGAGCTAACATCTGTGCCAGTCTTCTTCTACTTTGTATGTGGGATGCCACCACAGCATGGCTTGATGAGCAGTGTGTAGGTCCATGCCTGGGATCTGAACGTGTGAACCCAAGGCCACCAAAGTGCAATGCTCAAACTTAACCACTACGCCACTGGTCCGGCCCCCATAGTACGATATTTTTAACCACGTAAATTTAACTTTTTATACGCTTATCTTCTAACCTCCGTAATGTATTATCAGCTTCATAAGGGTCAGGATTGCATCTTATTCATCATCATATTCCCCTCCTTATCCAGCTCTATACCCTTTTATAGATGCTCCCAAACTGTCATTATAGTTGAATCCTCCCAAAACTCTAAGAAAAAAATAATCCTTACTCTTCTATCTTTAGAAAACTGAAATAGAACATTTTTTAAGGGTTAAATAAGTTGAAAGTGACCAGTCATAAGAGTTTGTAGTCAACAGTGATAGTTCAGTGGCTTAAACAAAAAAACCTTGGCGTTTTTCATTTGTATTTTGATCAAGTTGAGTTTAAACTCCTTGTGATGACCAGGAAGAAGTTAACAGGCAAACTTACCACTCTCTAAATGTAGTGGGCAGATAATATTAAGAATTACTTGACGTGACTTATCAGAACTCTAAAGCAGTCCTCATATGGAGAAATCATAGCTAGCTGAGAAAACTGAATAAAAGAATTTTCTTAAACTAACCATGCCTTTTTTGCTAATCTATCAAACTATTAGCTAATCACAGAAAGGAATGGACTTTTTCTCCCTCCCACTCCCCTTCTATTAAAGTGAATCAGATATAATCACGATTGTGTCAAAAGTTCAAAAGGGAAAATGGAAGGTAAATTGAGCTGAATTGGCACTCTTCCCTCAACATTGTACCTGTAAGCTTGATATGTTGTTTCAGAGATTAACTTTAGAGACTTCCGTGCCCAGAAGTATGAAAATTCTTAGGGAACTCTTTTCACAGGCTTGATCTTAACATATTGAATAAAGAGAGCAGCTAATCCCTTTTGTAAAGTAATTTGAGAGGAGGGAATTCGAAATGTAAAATCTCACCTGCAGAAAACACTCAATTCTGTAAAGGCCTTTCTATCTTTAGACACTTACAAAGACTTAATATTTTAATGCGGAAGGGTGAACTTGGTTAAGAAGCCAATGGATGAAATTAGAGAGAAATAATCCAGTGCTTTCTTTCTGGGAATTATCATCCTGCTCTCCAGGGGACTTGATTGTATTCCCTGTGGGGAATGAGAATACCCCTCTGTACAGCAAGCCGGCGTCTCTCAATATAAGCTTGACTTTTAGTATAATAAGAGTCTTGTTAGGTGCAATTCTGCTCTTAGTCATTAATACAATGAACAAATGTTGTGGTTACCTGGGAAAGAAAATTCAAGTGCTTTTAAACCTCTTGTGAGATTTGGTTTCATGCTTGAAATGTATACAGTGTTATGCCCAATAGTGTTTGTAGAAGATTCGAAGCTGTAAGGTATACACATAGAGAAGTTAATACACTTTGGAAAAAATTGAGACCACTACAAAATGGATTAAAAGTCCTGAATAAAAAGCTTTTCTTTTGCTGAATGACAATTACTTACCAGTGGCATTAAGTTTAAATGATTGGAATTTTCTTAGGAGTGAATTTTACATGATGATGATGATGGTGTCCCTGTATACAAAGTAAGAAGCCAGTTTTTCCTTCTGGTGCCACTTAACTTTTTTCTTTTCAGCTGAAAACAGTTTGCAGTTCTAAGAGTGCAAGGACTGAATTAAGGACAAAATATAATCTAAGAGTATATAGTGTTAAATAGCATTTCAGTATGGTATGGCATTAATTGTGTTAGATTATTTCTGTCCCCTGTAAACCTTATGACATTAGATGCATTTTAAAATCTTCTAAAACATTTTTTTTAATTCTTTTTTTTTTTTTTGTGAATGTGGGATGCCACCACAGCATCATTTGATGAGCAGTGTGTATGTCTGCGCCCAAGATCCGAACCCTCTGCTGGCAAAGCAGAGTGTGCAAACGTAACCAATATGCCACCGGGCTGGCCCCTAAAATCTGTTCTTGATGATAAAATCATGGAGGTATACAGCTTTGGCTAATAGTCCTTAGTCATAAACCATTTTAAATTGGATTTGGTGGTATAATTTCTCATTTTAATAGGGATCAGTAAAAGATAACAGAAATCTTTCCTGCTACTTTAAGTTTAGAAGTTGACAGAAGTAGCCTTCACAGTCTGGTAATAAACAGTCTTCCATTCCAGTGTCACCTCAAAGCGCTGGGCGTATGTTTTCAGTTCTTTTTTTTTTTTTTTTTGAGGAAGATTAGCGCTGAGCTAACATCTGCTGCCAATCCTCCTCTTTTTGCCGAGGAAGACTGGCCCTGAGCTAACATCTGTGCCCATCTTCCTCCACTTTATAAATGGGACGCCTACCACAGCATGGCTTGCCAAGTGGTGCAGTGTCTGCACCTGGGATCAGAACCAGCGAACCCTGGGCCACCAAAGCAGAACGTGCAAACTTAACCGCTGTGCCACCGGCCTGGCCTCCATGTTTTCAGTTCTTAAACTGCCCCCAGCCTGTAACGCTTTGGATCTATGAACCTGATCTAATGTGCATGACTCCTGGTTTCCTACAAGTTGTAAGAATGCAACATTGCACTCCTTCACTCCTCTTTTCTGGCATTTTTTAAAAGACCATGAAGACTAACCCTTTATTCATTTCGTTAGTTGTGAAACATCTGATCTAGTCATAATAAAATATTTTGTATTTCGTTTCAAAGTAGTGAGATCTCTTCCCCCGTGAGCATTGCATACTAAGTACTTTTTAAATGGGATAGCAATCAGAGCTAGTTTTATCTCACCCCTTTTCTATAGGACATTTTTATTACTCGCTGAAATAGAAAAAAAATGACCTATATTTGTGTAACTAGCCTCCTTCAGAATGACATCCAAAAGCACGTGTGCATTTTAAAAGTTGCTCTCTAGTGTAAATATCATACTTTTTAACAGTTAGCCAAGTTGTATTTTGTTAGAGGTAAAATTTCGTATTAATAACTCTATGATTTTCTTATCTTAAGGTAACTGGGCTTGCCGTGCTAGCACTTTGACGAACAGATCCTCCCCCCACCCCCCCGCCCTGTTTTGGAATCCCTGTAACATGCTTCAACTTAGGAAGGATTTTGTTGTTGTTTCAGACAAATCTGCCTATTTTCAAGCTGAAAGAATCTACTGTTAGAAGAAGATACAGTGACTTTGAATGGCTGCGAAGTGAATTAGAAAGAGAGAGCAAGGTAAGAATTATTTGTAAGGCGACTTTAAAGCAAAACATTCCAAATTTTAATATTTAAGACCTCTCAGGAAACTTACCTTGAATAAAGTGGGTAAAAGCAAACTTCTTTTTTTCAAATAGTTTAATTTCACCTTATTTCATAGGAGATGGGGGAAGTCTGTAGCTTTTCCTAGAACTCTCTTCCTTCTCTTGTCTACGTTAATGGCCCAATTGAGACCTTTGCTGACTCATACTGGATAATACTTCTTAGAACTTCCTTGCTATTCCTTCCTTTTCCTCATCTTTCTATTCTACATTGCCCACTCTGCACACTTTGCCAAGTTTCTCTTCCTCAGTACATCTCATATGTCAGTGTATTTCAAGTTTTTTTACTGACTTATCATAAATACATTTTTTCATCATCACACATGTGCATATAAAAAGTTTCATAAAGGAGTACTTACTGTGTGATATGTGCTGATATTCTTCAGCTTTTTTGATACTAATTGGTTGCTACCTACAATTTTTAAACAGTGTTATATACCTTGGTGTAAGAATTGTTTTCTCTTGGAAGAAAATTTGGTGGCTTTAGCTGCAAAGCAAATTAGAGCAAGGTTTCATCCTAGTGTTCCCTATTTCAGCGCTACATCAGAATGACATCAGAGGTGTGGAGTCATGAAAGGGCATGGTATGCTTAGAATGATGGAAATTTATTTTTTGACTAGAGTGTAGTAGAAAAGAAGTGGGTATGGTAGGAGCCCTGAAGTAGGGTAAGACTAGCTTGTGCTCGTTTCTGAAGCATTATAAGCTAGAAATGGAAGGAGAAGTTTCTTAACCTGATAAATGTGGCTGGATACAAGAGCAACATAAGCGAATCATAGCATTCCGTCAAAAATGTAAAGGAAAAACAGTTTTACTCAAAAGAAGATCTTGTACATAGAACTAGAAATCTAAAAACCATGTAAAGAAAACTTTAAAACTTCACTGAAAGACAAAGACCTTAATAATTAGAAATACTACATTCCTGGTTTGGAATATTCACTTTTGAAGATTCATTTACTCTATGAACATTTGAGAGCTCATTCTATGTCTTCTATGAGTTACAGTTAGAGCTGTGAACAAATTAAGGTCCCTACTTTTAGGGTGCTTACATTCTATTGGGTAAGTTGGGGAGTGGTGGAGGGAAAGCAGAAAATATAGTAAGATATATAGTATTTTAGATGGTGATATGCTGTAAGAAAAAGAAAATTAAACTAAGGGAAATAGGGAGTGTCAGGAGAGCTACTCCTAATAGGATGGTCAAGGGAAGGCCTTACTCAGGTGACATTTTAGCAGTAGACCTGAAAGAAGTAAGGCAATGTCTCTTATTTGTAAGCTCATAACATTCTGGTAGAAATCTTAGTGGGGTTCGTTATAAACTTGCAGATTTATATATGAGCTTTAGAATCAGAGAAAGCTTAAGAATAGCCAAAAAATCTTTTCACCATGTGTTGAGCACCTGCACACATCAGAGTGTATCTTAAAGCTATAGCAATTAAAACAACGTGGTATTGCTTTAGGGGTGGGCAAATAGGTTAGCGTAATGTAATAGAATTTAGAAGCTGACCCATGTGTTTATTGGAAATTTAGTTCATAACAAAAATACTATTGTCAGTCGGCAGGGAAAGGAATTTATATTCAGTAAATGGGGTTGAAGCATTTGGCTATTATTATTTGGGAGTAAAGGTTTATAACTCACTGTATATAAATTCCAGATGGTTTGTAGATATAAATATACAAAACAGGGGCCAGCTTCATGGCCAAGTGGTTAAGTACATGACCTCCACTTCAGCAGCCCAACATTTCTCCAGTTTGGATCCTGGGTGCAGACATTGCACTGCTCATCAAGCCATGCTGAGATGGCATCCTACATAGCACAACTAGAAGGACCTACAGCTAGAATATACAACTATGTACTGGGGGGCTTTGGGGAGAAGAAGATATAAATAAACAGACAAACAAAACAAGTTAGGAAAGTTTTGAGGAACAAAGAAGAAATTTTTTATGGCCATAGGGAAGATATAATTGACGAATAACATAGTGTAAGTTTAAGGTGTACATCATGATGATTTGATGTATGTATTGTAAAATGATTACCCCAGTAAGGTTAGTTAATACATCTATCATCTCAGTTCCCTTTTTTTTTTGGTGTTGAGAACATTTCAGATCTCTCTTATCAACTTCTAAGTATACAATATAGGGTTAACTGTAGTTCCCCAGAACTTACTCATCTTATAACTGGAAGTTTGTACCAAACATCTCCCATTTCTGCCAAGCCTCAGCCCGTGGCAACCACTGCTTTACTACTCTCTGTTTCTGTGAGTTCAACTTTTTTTTATTATTATTGATTTATTTGTTTATTGATTGATTGATTCATTCATTCATTTATCTAGTTATCCATTCATTCATTCATTCATTCATTTTGCTGAGGAAGATTCACCCTGAGCTAACACCTGCTGCCAATCTTCCTCTTTTTCTATGTGAGCTGCCGCCACAGCTTGGCTACTGACAGAGGAATGGTGTAGGTCGGTGCCTGGGACCAAACCTGGGCTGCTGACGCGGAGCGCTAGCCCACTGGGGCTGGCCCGAGTTCAACCTTTTTAGATTGTACATATAAATGAGATCATACACTATTTGTCTTTCTCTGTCTGACTTACAGGAAGAAGTGTCTTGCTAGGATTTAGGCTTTGCTTAACATAGCACAGGTACACTGGAGTGTTTAATAAACATGTGATGCATGTATATATCACTTTTTTTAATAACAGCTTTATTGACGTACAATTCACCCATTTAAAGTGTACCATTCACTGATTCTTAGTATATTCACAAAGTTGTGCAACCATTACTACAGTCAATTTTAGAACTTTTAAATCACTCCATAAAAGAAACCCCATATCCATTAGTAGTCACTCCCAGTTTCTCCCCAACTCTCCTCACCCAGCCCTAGACAACCACTAATTTCCTTTCTCTATGTATTTGCCTATTTTGGGACATTTTATATAAATAGAAACATAGAATATGTAGTCTTTTGTGTCTGGCTTCCTCCACTGAGTGTATTTTCAAGGTTCATCTTGCTGTAACATTAATTACCACTTCATTTCTTTTTATTGCCAAATAATATTCTCTGGTATGGGTATACCACATTTTATTTATCCATTCATCAGTTAGTGTACATTTGGGTTGTTTCTGCTTTTTTTTTTTTAAGATTTTATTTTTCCTTTTTCTCCCCAAAGCCCCCCAGTACATAGTTGTGTATTTTTAGTTGTAGGTTCTTCTAGTTGTGGCATGTGGGACGCCACCTCAGCATGGCCTAATGAGCGGTGCCATGTCCACACCCGGAATCTGAACTGGTGAAACCCTGGGCCGCCAAAGAGGAGCACGCGAACTTAACTACTTGGCCATGGGGCTTGGCCTCACTATTTTTTGACTATTGCGAATAATGCTGCTGTGAACGTTCATGTACAGGTTTTTGTCTGGACATGTTTTCTGTTCTCTTTGGTATATACCTAGGAGTGGATTTACTGGGTCATGTAATAACTCTGTTTAACCTTTTCAGGAACTCCCAGACTGTTTTCCAAAGCAGCTGTACCATGTCTGCATTCCCACCAACACTGTATGAGGGTTTCACTTTTCTCCACATCCTCATCAACACTTACTATTATCTGTCATCTTTGTTGTAGCCATCCTAGAGTATGTGTGAAGTGGCATCTCAATATGGTTTTGATTTTCATTTCCCTAATGACTAATGATGTTGATGATCTTTTCATGTATTTATCGGCCATTTATATATCTTTTGTGGAGACATATTTTTCAGATCCTTTGCCCATTTAATTGAGTTTTTTGTCTTTTTATTATTGAGTTGTAACTAGAATATAGAAAAAAACTCTTACAAGTCCTTTCTCAGATATATGATTTGCAAGAATTTTCTCCCATTCTGTGGATTGTTTTTCACTTGATGGTGTCCTTTGAAGCACAGTACTTCACTTTTAACATTAGACCAGTTAAATATCTTGGGGGTTTATGTGAAAGTTGTACTTATATTACAGTATTGCTAAAAACAATCGGTTATTTATATATTAGTGCTTTTAACTAAGATCAATTATGGTAGGCTAGGAAGTAGGTGACACTTATTGTGTTTACTGGTCATTATGGTTAAATCTTTTGGCTTTTATTTCAGTATGCTTTCACTGGATTATGCAGACCAAACAGCCTCCTGTCTACTTCTCTCCCTGCAGGCACACTCACATATCTGACTTTTAAATTGGTGTGAGAAGTCTAACTAGATTTTTTCAGACTGCTGAAGCAAAAATAATTTGATGTTGAAGAGGATGTTTGGAATCTTAGCTGGACAGGCCGCTCATGGCTTTTGTAGATTGTTAATCCTATTGCCTACAACCTCACCATCCGTTTCAATGACTGTTTTTGTTTTTGTTTTTGTTTGTTTGAGGAAGATTAGCCCTGACCTAACATCTGCTGCCAATCCTCCTCTTTTTGTTGAGGAAGACTGGCCCTGAGCTAACATCTGTGCCCATTTTCCTCTGCTTTATATGTGGGAGGCCTTCCACAGCATGGCGTGCCAAGTGGTGCCATGTCCGCATCCGGATCCAAACTGGCGAACCCCGGGCCGCCGAGGCGGAACGTGCAAACCTAACTGCTAAGCGCCACCCAGCCGGCCCCTCGATGACTATTTTGAATGTTATGTTAGGAAGAATGTATCTCTACAGATGATAATAATAGTAATCTTTAAATCTTCGATTTCATGCTAAATTCTGCCCTGAATTAATGGTGGTCATTTATTTAATGCACTCGTTCTAGATTCCTTTTTTTATAATAGCTTTATAGATACAGATATTTTTACCTACCCATCAGATAGCCATTCTACTGGAGCTCAGTTGGTGGTCCTGATCCCTGATCTCAGTTGTAAGGTCCCTATAGGTTTTAACTCTCAACTTGACAAATGCTAAACAGGAGAGAGAATCAAGAATGCTAAAGCAGACTTCTGGAGATAAATCTGTAGGTCTTCATCATTAGTCATCTGGGGAGAGTAGATCTAGGAAAGAATTACAAAGTTTTGGTTGGGCATTTGGTTTCGTGTCTCTTTTTTGCCCTTTGTTTTTTCCTAATCTGTATGAAGTCGTGTTGATCTCTCTCTTTTTTACCCTGTTTGGGAGAGAAACTCTGTACTGAGAGTTTGAAGTTTTACTTCTTTTAGAATGTGTATAGTTTGTATTACTGGTGTTTACTGTTTATCTTTCTCCTGTGTGAATTGTTTGCTTACACCTTTCCTCTGTTTTAGTGTAAGATAAAGATTCAGCTAAGTGGTTAGTTGTTTCACAGATATTTGAGCTTCGATATATGCTCACCTTTTCTTAAAATAACCATAAGAAGCCTGAGACAGGGTCCTTGATTTGAAGGCATTAATGGGATAGATTGGTGGTTTTCCACCAGGGGCGTTTTGTCCCCCATGAGACATTGGACAATGTCTAGAGAAGGTTTTCATTGTCACAACCAGGGGTGCTACTGGCAGCGTCTGGTGGGTAGAGGCCTGGGATGCTGTTAAGTATTCTACAGTGCACAAGAAACCCTCCTCACCCCATAAAAAGAATTATCTGGTTCAAAATGTTAACAGCACCGCGTTGAGAAACCCTAAGATAGAGAAACCAAACTACCTTGTGAAATAAATAGCTAGGTGCTATTTAATTCAAACAAATATTTGAGCTCCAAGTAATTTCTGGAGAGAGATCAGTATAAGTTGACCCTAGAGGATGGGTTAGGCTTTGAAGGAGAATATTTGGGGTGTTCCTTTAGCTTGGGAAGAAAGGAATGACAGGTCTTTGGGGAAAGATAGGATAGCAGATGTGGGAGAAAGTTGACATGCGTCTTAGCCTAGGAGATGGAAGAGTGGCAACAAGTAGAGTTATCGATTATTTTGTCATCACCTCAAACAAGTAGGAAAGACTATATGCAGATGGTATGAGATGGAAAAAACTGACCACAGAATTCGTAGCTGCCTGTGCCAGAAAGAACATTGTTACTATTTTATTTCTTCACTTAATCGAGTTGATTTTGATCTCTGCAGTTACAATAAAGCATTGTCTTCCCCAGATGGCATCAAAACTGAGGGGCATGGTAACCTTTATTTCAGTATTGCTTGAGTATTCTTTTTGTATACTTGTGCTTTGGTAAATCCAGGAAAAATGAAAGTTAAGCTATGGACTCCACCACTGTGGAGCTTTTGTCTGATGGGCTGTTCTGCATTTGGTTATCATGCCTTCAAAACATTGAATCTTTTTTCAGTGTGTTTTTACTGATTCCCTTTTATATATATGCACACACATATATATATTATTATTGTTACTAATTTTAAATTTTTTTTGAGGAAGATTAGCCCTGAGCTAACTGCTGCCAATCCTCCTCTTTTTGCTGAAGAAGACTGGCCCTGAGCTAACATCTGTGCCCATCTTCCTCTACTTTATCTGTGGGACGCCTACCACAGTGTGGCATGTCAAGCGGTGCCATGTCCACACCCGGGATCCAAACCAGGGAACCCCTAGGCTGCCAAAGTAGAACGTGTGAACTTAACCGCTCCGCCACCAGGCTGGCCCCAATTCCCTTTTCATGTTTGACGTAATTTAAGAGTGTGGTGCTCTCATAAGTGAAGATATACTTTGTCTTCATGTCGTGCTTGTAATTTTCACAGCCCAGTCAGCATGTTCAAGAACTTTCTTTGCTTATATTTCAGGTTGTAGTTCCCCCACTCCCTGGGAAAGCATTTTTGCGTCAACTTCCTTTTAGAGGAGATGATGGAATATTTGATGACAATTTTATTGAAGAAAGGAAGCAAGGGCTGGAGCAGTTTATAAACAAGTAAGTGCTTTCTGTTCCTCGAGGTGTAAGAGTAAATAGTGTTCTGAGACGACTTTAGGTGACTACTAGTAATTTAGATATTAAGCTAAACCGTAATATAGCTTTTCCTCTTGGCCATTTGCTAACTGACTTTTATATCATTTAAACAAAGTAAAAGTATCTAAGAAGTTGAACATCATATGATAAATATTAACACACTTGAATGATTGAAATGAGTATCTTTGTGTTGACCTAAGTTTTGTATTTGTTTTTCTTCGTTAATTTATGCAAATTACACTTAAAATTACAGCATTTAAAAAACACAGTTGTACTTATGATTCTTTCTGATTTAAGATATGTTCTAGCATGAACAATAAAACTTACAATGCACTCGCAGTCATTTTGTTTGATTGCAGATGGAGGTGTTATCAGCATGTCTTGTGTAAAGGTGCACATTTAAAATGTTCATGGCAAAATGTATTCCTTTGAAAATGTGAGAACACTTGGGATCATTTATCTTTTGCTTTAGAAACTCTTAATAAACTCAACCCAAAACTTCTAGCTTTTAATTTTATTCCTATGTGAAATAGAACCATTTTTTAAAAGCCAAAGTAATGAGGAGAATTATGCCAGGAGGGAGCTCACTGTAATTGTGTGTTGGCCTGAATTTAACCAAATAAAGTCAAATCCTAATGAAATAGTTATGTGAACTTACTTATTAGCAACACTTTAATTTTATCTAGTAATTTGAAGATCCGTGACTGGTAAACACAAGGGAAAGTTGTACAAAGCCTTTAACTTTTACTTATCTACTGTAGCACACAACCTTTGTTGTCTTTTTATGAACATACTATCCTTTTGGAGAAGGCAGTGCTGACTTAGATGTTTTTCAATTTGAGAAGTCTGGTTGCCCAGTCTGATCTTGTGTTCAGTCTGTGATGGAAACCTTTAAAAGCAACCAAAGAAAACAAAAACAAAACTGGACATTTGTGCCTGTTTCTTAGGTTTTTTTGGCTTTTGTTAAACTTCAGTGTATTTCTATCTCTAATCTTATGTTTTCCTTCTTTAAAATGGATTCTTAGAATCAAGGACATGTTTCTCTTGTTATTTTTTGGTGAGGTTAGCCCTAAGCTGACATCTGTTGCCAGTCTTCCTCTTTTTGCTTGAGGAAGATTGTTGCTGAGCTAACATCTGTGCCAGTCTTCCTCTGTTTTGTATGTGGGATGTCGCCACAGCACGGCTTGATGAGTGGTGTGTAGGTCCGCACCTGGGATCAGAACCCATGAACTCTGGGCCTCCAAAGCAGAGTGTGCGAACTTAACCACTATGCCACTGAGCCGGCCGTATGTGTTTCATTTTTAACATTAAAATTTATTTAGGTTTCTTGTTAATATACCAACTAATATTTAAAGAAGCTAATTGGATACATATGCCAGAAGCAGTGCTAAATTAGTGATTAAATGTTTTCTAAATTACTGTGGTGAACCAAGGGAGAGAAAATATACTATTAGTTGACAGAGCATGGCTTTATGGGCAGTCCAGAATAACACTTACTGTTACTAAATTGTACATGCTTCCTACCCTTAATATATGTGTTTGATCCTCCTCTCCCACTTTTATAAAATATCGGACTAAATTTGTGTTTTTTATTTCTAGGGTCGCTGGTCATCCTCTGGCACAAAATGAACGTTGTCTTCACATGTTTTTACAGGATGAAATAATAGATAAAAGCTATACTCCATCTAAAATGAGACATGCCTGAAATTTGGTGAGAAGGGGCAAAAAAACCTTTCCGTGACTATTAATGATTCATATGCACCAGTGAAGAAGTTCTAACTAGCTGTAAGCATGCTGCACAGAAACTGGTATAACATGCCTTCAGTATACTAACACTCATATGCTCAGTTTTGTTTTGTTTTGTTTTGGCAGTTGACAAGAAGTTAATTTGCTTTAGTGAAAATCCCTCATTCTGGCCTTTCTGTAGAAATAGCTCTCTGTGCTGTTTGAATGTGGTGCACACTATAGCCTCACAAACCTGTTATTCCAGTATAACCTGCAGTGTCCTAACTAAAGTTACTGGCTTGGTCTTATCTGCACAGTTTTTGTGTCATGTTTGCTTCTTGAATCTGATTAACTAGAATATTTCTCTTATCCCCTTTTTAATATGTGATGTCACATGACCTGATTTATGTGTAGGAGCACTACACCATTGGTTCCCTACCCTACATGTAAGAGACACACTCGTGTGCAGAGAGTAGCTCCCTTCATCTGGAAGATCAAGGAGGGAAATCTTTATATTCTGTATAAAACAAAATCAAATTTATATAATAAAATCATTTGTCTAAAAATTTAAGTTGTTTTCAGATAAAAATAAAAATGCATTTCTGATATGCAGATCGTGTTGCCTCCAGCTTTTCTTTTTTCCCTTTATGGCTTTCCAACTTAACTACTTATTGAGAAGGATTATTTACTAATTATATACTTCTCATTCCTGTAACTCCATTCCTCTTTAAACAGTGGTGATATCAAATATGCCACCACCCTTTGAATGTGGTATTTTCTTTTAAACAACAAAAAAAGTGATGTACTAAATAAAGCATTCCTTAAAGCTTATTGAGTCTTTATGAAGCACTTTGTGCATCTCAAGTCATTCTTTTTAAAGGGCCTTTTAAGTCAATACCATGCCTCTTACTTTTCAGAAGAATTTTTTTCCCAGTTCATTTGAGTGACTTGTTTAAACAAACTCAGCAAAGGTGAAATAAGCCTTTTCTTAGTCAGCAGATTCGTGTTTTCTCTTTCATTTGGCTTGGGATAGTGGCACACTTTATCCTCTTTAACCAAGGGAGAAGGGCACAGTGTTCTAGCCTGACTTGTATAAATGATAGGAAACCAGAAAATCCGTGACTCCTTGCAGCCTAACTTGTGTTGTCAGCAGACCTTTGCAGCCAGTATGTGGTCTCTAGTTTGAATCTGCACAACCTCTGGTGATTTGGGGCCTCATTGTGACCTAGAGGTAAAGCCCAGGCTAAGGAAAGTTTGTCTTCCCACTCCAGAGGCATCGCCTCGAGTCAGTCCATTGAGAGGAAACCAGCTTAGGTCTTGGCCAAAGTACGAAGTCCACCAAGCAGATTGGAAATCATAGGAAGAAGTCAGAGCTGCCCTATAAGGCCTTTTGTTGTTACACAGTATTTCACATTTCCATAATACTGAACTTTTTAGTTAATATAAATTAGGAAGGCACAAAGCTAAACATCTGGATTTTATTTCAGTGAGCTAGAGAAGTATAATCAGAGGCCGTCAGTTTTTGGTATGCAGACTGGAGTAATGGTAACTCTGCTAAACAGAATAATTTCTCTAATGCAGTGGGTCTCAACCAGGGATGATTTTGCCTGCTGGGGACATTTGGCAATGTCCCGAAACATTTTTGGTTGTCACAACTGGGGAAAGCTCCTAGAATCTAGTGGGCAGAAGTTAGAGATGCCGTGAAACCTCCCAGAATGCACATAACAGCCCCTACTATAGCAAATGCCAGCAGTGCCGAGGTTTCCACTCACTGTGGAATGCTTTTGAGTTGAATCACTTACAGACAAGGGAATCATGTGGTTTAGGATGGTGGTACTGGCCAGCTTCCTTTTAACCTCTGCAGTTTCCTAAGGGCAGACATGCTCTCAGAAAGTTGAAGATTTTAAGTTAGGCAAAAAGTTGCCTATTCCAGGTAACATGTTTTTGCCTAATGTAGGAGGGTACTTTTCGGGGTCATCTCTCACAGAATTGAAAACATGGTCTATGTTAAAACTACACTTTTAATCCTGTAAAGTAAAATGCAAGTGCTGTTAACTCAAGCCACATAGGAGGAGGTTCTAGAACCCCTTAAGAGTCTTCCTAAAAGAGTAGAAGTTAATTTGGCAGTGAGTTATGCAGCCAGAGTTGCAGGCTCTGTGTCCTCTCAGTAAATAAGTCCTTTGTCTCAAGTCCTGCCAGTGGTAAAGGGTCACCATCAGTGATACCTTCAGTAACTTAGAGTTGTTGAGGACTAAATCTGAAATCCATAGAACAGCAGTGTCTGGGACATGTAATAGCTTATTAATAGTTATCTGATGGCAGCGGTAATCATAGATACAGTAGTGAAACAGCAAATGGTACTAAACCCATGACAGCTCCCAGATAGGTTTCTCTGCTGTTTGGTTTCCTGCTTGGAGGTTCTGCCACCATGACCCTTAGTAATGATGTGACCTCTCTAGGGAGTGGTGCAGGGGAGCATCTCCTCCTTATTACATCCCCTGACTTTGCACCTCAGCCCTCTTGTTATAGGCCACTCTAGATTAGAAGTTCTTGTCCTGTTGTTTCAGTTTGCCTGTTTGGAGTGAATATGCCAATGAAGGAAGGAGGCTGCTGGGCCCTAGGCCTTTACAGATGAAATTTCACGTATGGATGGACAGACAGAGAACTTAACTTAGCACACTGCCTGGCATATAGGATAACTGCTCAGTGCGTGCTAGCAGTGATTAGTACAGTAAGTGTTTGGACTGGGAAACAAGTGAGAAACTGTTGTAGGAGAATAGAGAGTAGAAGTCATCTTAGTAGTAGTTCTGTGATCTCTGTCACAGAACGTCCCTCAGAAATAGATAATCTCATCCTCTATAGGTGAGAAGACTGAGGCTCTGCAAGCTTAAGAAGCATGCTCAAGGTTTCCCGGATGCGGTGACTCTGGAGTTAGACCATGAGGATGTCTGACTCTGGAGGCCGTGCTCGGGTGCACTTCCTTCTTGTGGTCAGGGCCTGCGGCTTGATATTCAGCCCTTACTTCATGCTCAAAACTTTATTGAATGAATGAAAGGGTGAATTTTCAGTAACCT
The DNA here is from genome assembly GCF_021613505.1 of Equus quagga. NCBI lineage: Eukaryota > Metazoa > Chordata > Mammalia > Perissodactyla > Equidae > Equus > Equus quagga. Next base: position 25,677,520 of record NC_060277.1, read on the forward strand.
TTCCTATGTCTTCTAGGCTGAACACAAGTGAATGAATGGATAATGTTTTTTGGGTTGATTTTAAATGTGGTTATAAAAAGCACTTTTGGTCGTGAAGTGCTTGCTGATCAGAAGTATCTTATTTTCCTCAACTTAGCTGTGTACCACAATTACTCTCTCAAGACTGAGTCCAGGATTTTTTTTAAAGCTTCCCAGATAATTCTGAAACAGCTAGATTTGGGCACTTAGCTAGGAGGCCCTTTGACTTCCTGGAATTTGGTCAGATTTGATCTTAACATAGCTACTTAAGTCATTACAAAAAGAGATAAGGAAATCATGAAAAAGGGCTTAATCAGATATCAAGAAATTACTTTTGTAAATCTTGATTTATAGTAAGTGAAGTTTGCCTTAGTCCAACCTTGCTAACAAAATAAGACCTTGATTTGGAGACCAGGAAAATTAATTAAAAAGCACAAAAGGAAATTTGGAGGATGCTGGGTAATATGTCACCACAGATGCTTTTTACTGTCAGAATGAGTGCTGTAAAGGGATATAAACCAGCAACACTAAGTATTTGTTATGTGCAAAGTGTTAAAATCGACCAAAGGTTAAACATGGGCCATTTTCTGAAGACACTCAGTCTTGTTAGTACACTGTCATGATGACTAACTGATAGTACAGCCCGATAGGAGCCATGGCAAGTGTGAGGACGAGAACGGGCATGGCAGTGCAGATGGAGGGAAGGAATGGCCATTCAAAATAAAGGGGACTCTGGTTTCAGCTCTGACATGTCAAGAAACTTAAAAGTTGGCACCCTTATCCTTAGAACAAGAAAAAGCTGGACAAACTAAATATCAGTGACTTTTCTTGGATCCACCTATCAGAAAATTGAGGTTGCAGGGCAAACCACCGTCCCACAGTCTGGAGAGAGAGAGAGAGACTCATCTTGAGAGAGACAGCCAAAATCTGTTTACCTGGTGCACAAGCTACTGGAGCCATAAACTGGTAGGGATACTTAGATGTTAAGGTTGATGAATTGCTGGAGGTTGAGTGTGGTATCACATGACAGAAACTTGGAGACCACAGTCTTAGAGGGGCCCCCACACTTTCCTGGTCCAGGAACCCCACCAGACTCCCACAGTGAAGATCGGGAAAGATCCCCATGTGGCTCTGACAGGGAGAGGAGAAGACTAATTATTGTGAAACACACCCAGAACCTTCTTTATTACAATAGGCCTTCTCTCCAAGGTAAAAGACTTTGCCAGAGCCTTATCCCAGCTAGGGGGAGGGCATTGTTCCCACACCAGCCCCCTCCAGCCTTCCTGTCTCACCTAAGGGAAAAAAAGACCCACATAGTCCACAGGAGTCAAGACTTAAGAAAATAGATTGGCAATGCTGCAGCCAGAGAAGGGAGGAAGGGGCAGAGGGAGAAAGCTGTACCACTGGGGAAACACTTATGAAGGTCACAGACCGATTGAACCCCTGAGATTTAATCTGGAGATGATAGAATGCCCTCCCCACTTTATCACACCACACGGCTCCAGTACAGCCATAACGGATTACAGCTGCAGGACAGACTCTGAGGAGGAGTAATTAGGGAAACCCAAACTTCAGAGAGAGGCAAAAACAAAGGCAGTAGAGGAATTTGAAGCACCTGGTACTGTATCTTTAGCAAACATTGATCACATCTATTCCCTAGCCAGAGTACCATAAATCTTCACACACAAAGCCTATTTACCTCAGTTTCTGTTATCCAATGCAACATGTCTGACTTTGAACAAAAAATTACAAGGCATGCCAAAAGGCGAGAAACAGTCTGCAAGGATAAAGCGATCATCAGGAACCAGTCAGAAATGGCACAGATGTTGGAATTGTGAAATAGAATTTAAAATAACTATGATTAATATGTTAAAAGTTTTAATGGATAAAAACATACAAGAACAGAAGGGTAATGTGATCTGAGAAATGGAAATGCTATGAATCAAAAGGAAATGCAAAAAATCAAAATCACTGTAATTGAAATGAAGAATGCCTTCCACAGGCTTCTCTGTAGACATGACAATTTAGGAAAGAATCAGTCGATCTGAAGATAAGTCAGTAGACACTTCCCAAACTGAAATGCAGAGAGAAAACAATAGAAAAAACAGAACATTGAGAAACCGTGGGATTCTAAAGCTATAACGTGTGTAATCGGGATAGCAGAAGGAAAAAAGCAAAAGAAATACTTCAAGCGATAATGGCTGAGAACTTTCCAAAATGAAAGACACCAAACCACAGACCCAGGAAGCTGAGAAAACACCAAGCAGGATAAACTCAAAACAAAACAACACAACACAACACTTAGGCAGAGCATAGTCTAACTGCAGAAAACCAAAGACCAAAAGAAAATCTTGAAAGAAGCCAGAGGGAAAGAATAAAATAAAGGAGTGCTGGTGTGACAGTTTTTAAATGGCTTTTATCAGTAGTTTTGGGGCAGGAGGTGGTGATATTTTATAACACCTGTGTTCTTAACCTGGAGTCTGAACTTGGATGGGAAAAAGTTGCCTGTTTATATTTAGTATCCCCTAGCTGAAATTTAGCATTTCTTCCATTATGAATGTAGGAGCAAACTATAGCAGTAGTATAAGCAGAACTCATGACTGTTACCAGTTAAAACATGCAAATATATTGAATTTGTTGTTGCAGATCTTGAAACACACTGATCACTACTTGAAAATTATTGTAATTGGACCTGCCCCCCAAATCTTGTTTAATGTGTTAAAGAGCAGCACATATATCATTTTATCACAAGTTCTTAAAAATGCTTAATAAATAGTCAACAAATTGGTTTCCTTTGTAATCCTATGTGTTTTATTTTATACTTTTATAAACATCTGAGTAGGGATCTTTGGTACAAAAAAGGTTAGGAACCCCTGATGTGACAAATTCTGAGCCCTCTGGCACAGGGCACAACTTGGATGAGGTGGGGCAGGTTTGCTTGGAGCTCCCCAGGTGTGCGGGAGGAGGGGGTGGCGGGAGAGACTGGAAACACCGGGCCTGCCATCTCTTGAGTGCTTTGGTTTCAGCCTGGGCTCTTTACATGTATTCTCATTTAATTCGAAAAACAGCCCTATCGGGTAGATATTATCCCCATTTTACAGAGAGAAACTAAGAGCGCAAGTCATTTGCCCAAGGTCACACAGCCAGTAAAAAGTGAAACCGGGATACAAACCAGGTCTTTCTGATTCTAAAATCTGCCTGTGCGATGCTGCCTCCAATATGGATTGCACGGACTGTTGGCGCTTGGGCCAGGCCCGCGCGGGGACATCACCCTGCCAGCCCGGGCCTCCGGCCTCTTGGGCATCAGTGTCCCCAGTGATTGCACAGTTGCCCTGACACCGGTGTTGTTATCAACGAGGCCAACGACAACAGACTCGTGATCTTGGTCTAAAGGAAAGTTAAACATTGAAGAAAATTTAATTATAAAACTGGAGTGGCCGTCCCTGCTTGGCCCATGTAAACACCGCAGCTTTGTCATTACATAGCTTTCTCGGTACATTTCCTCTCCTTTCTAGCCAGATTATACTTTAATCCAGTTGTTTTCATGTTCAGTAAATCCAAACCATGTTTAACCGGTTTATTCATCGGAGAGTCTCCGAGGTGAAGAAAGTTTTGTCCTTTCAACTGCACTGGGGATTTGCTGTCTTCTTTCTGCAAAGGGATTTTCCTGGACCTGTAATCTGAACACTTTGACCTATGGGTTTTTTCCCCCACTATGAGCAAATTTGTGAGGCTTGACCCTTTGTGTGCTGTGTTGCAGAGACAATGCCCTTCTGTGAAATTCTCCTGAGGACAGTAGTAATTGACGTTAGGAATTTTCATCACATGGCTGTCACTTCTTCACAGCCTCGCTGCCCCTGGCTACCGCAGCCGCCCCCACTTGCTTCGGCTGGGTGCTTCAGAATTGGCCCGCCGTTCTGTGACAGCATTCTAGAGAGGTTTGTCCATGAGCATGTTGAGAGTTGACAGTCTGACTTAAGCTGAAGTGAATTGATGTCTCAGACAACAGTCTGTTGGTGAAATGACAGGTCCTCGTACACATTGTCTTGTTGGCGCAAATTCCCTGGAAGGCACTTTGGCAATAACAAAACTATAAGCCCAGGATCCACGTCTAGGAATTTATCTCACAGACATACTTTCTGTTTTGAGAAATGATATTTATACATTACAGATATTTTTTCTGACAATTAATTGGATATCTCTGAAAGATTATATAAGAAACAGGTAACATTGGTGGCCTGGTTGAGTGCGCTGGGTGGCCCAAGGACAGAGATGAGAGGAAAACATTTCACTGTATATTCTCAAAAAAAGACTTTATTTTAGAATAATTTTAGATTTACAGAAAAGTTGTCAAGATAATACAAAGATTTCCTATATACCCTCTCACCCAGTTTCCACTCATGTTGACGTCTTATTTGACTACGGTGTTTTTGTCAAAACTAAGCAACCAGCATTGATACATTACTGTGAACTGAACTCCAAACTTTGACTTTCACCAGCTTCCCTACTGAGATCCTTTTCTGTCCCAGGATCCAATCCAGGAGACACAGTCATTTAGACATCACGTCTCTTTAGTCTCCCCTGCTCTGAGACGGGTACACCTTTTGGAACTTTTTGAATTTTGTATCATGTGACTATTAACTATTCAAAAATAAGTAAATTTTTAAAAGGAAATTACTTAAAGTGTCATAGGATAGAACTATAGGGAATCTTAGAAGCAATCCAATCCACGCCTCTCATTTTTGAGACACGGGAAAGGACTTGTTCAAGGGCCTCCCCAACAGCAGACCCAGAGCCCAGACTAGTAGAAAGAGGAGCTTTGAAGTCACCCAGGCTCAGGTTCAAATCCCAGCCCTGGGTGCTTGGCCAGTAGATACTCTTTTTTTTTTTTTTGCCTAGATTCTTTTGCTCAATATAATGTTTTAAGATTCAACCATATTGCATATATCAGTAATTTGCTTGAAAGACCAAACAAAAAAAAAACAGTTCTTTGTGCTTTCCCAAGGTCACAGGGATTTTAAATTATAGAGACATGATCCAAACCCAGTTTTAATGGTCACCAAATCCTTCGCAGGTCACCAGGGCACCTCCAAGGACTCACACCACCCCTTCCATGAATCTTCCAACAGAATTAACTAGACCTTATTGTGGCCCTAGAGAACTCTGGCCCCGGGTTTTAACCCGCACCAGGGCCTGCCTGGTACTTTAGATACTTGCATCCATGTTTTCTCCCTCACGAGACGGCGATCCCCAGCAGGGACCACGTGCTTTGCACCTCGAAACCTCATAGCCCATAACCTCAGCCTTTGCATGCTCTTAGATGCTGCATTGAACTTGGAATACAAATGACATTAAGCCCTACTCCCCCGCCCCCCCCCCCCCCCCCGCAAATACCAAACAGCTCTTTGAGGAAGTAGTCATGATTTGTAAGAATTTGTTGAGAAAAGAAAGTGTCTTTTTGCATCCTTGATCTCTGCTTCTTGGACAGAAATGCAACACCATTGACCAGACTGCGCTTCCCCTCCTGGGAACACTGAAGCATGGAGCACTCGGGGCCCCCACACTGCTGCTGGGGTGGGGAGCAAGAGGAAGGAGCAGTGTGAGATGAAAGCCTGCAGAGACAGCCTCATTCCTCAGCGAGAGGGAGTGGGAAGAAAAGCAAGCCTCTAGTATAGGCACTGAGTGGACACATCCATATTAAGAAGCAGGGGCTTGGGCTTCTACATGGACTGCAAAATTCCGTTGTAGAAGCTGGGGAAATTGCTGAACTCCAGGTTCAGAGCAGCCATGGGACGTTGGAGATGTCACTCATCTGCCTGGGCCTCCAAGGTAAAATGAAGGGAGTGGACAGCCCACCTCTAAATTCTCTCGTGTTCCTCACTGTCATTTCTCTTCACCATTCGTGCTCATACCTCTCAGAGATCCCCTCTCTTCAGTGTCTATGCCCTTGTTTTTCCTGTAGGTATTAATGACACACCATGGATAGAAAGATTTTTCCTGAACTTGCATAGGCATTCCCAAGAAGGCAGGTCACCTCCTTATTACATTCCAGGCTGCGTGTGTCTCCACAGACCTGCCAGCACCTGTAAATTCCCTGCAGTCAAGACTAAATCAGTCAATGCTCCAGCTTTGGAAATTTTAAATAAATTTGTGGCCTATAAATATAAATAAAATAATGTAAGTAATAAAAACTAATATAAGTAGAATAAATATGTCAAACTATTAAAAAATAATAAAATCACCTGATAGATTGCTTGGAAAATAGTTGAAAGAATAACTTACCCATAATCCCACCATCTTTTGCCATGCAAATTTTCATGAGATAATACCTCCACATAATCTTGCAGATATAACAATAAATGAGGAGGGTATACAAGTGTGTTTGTGCTATTTTCTTTTATTTGACGCTTTTGTTATTTCCAATTTTTAATGTTATAAATAACACTATGGTGAGCATCTCTATGCATAAAGCCCTTGCTGGGGGAGGAGTTCCAGAAGTACATCTAAAGATGTGAATGAATGCCTTGGGCTTGTGATTCAAGTTGCTAAATTGTCTTTCACAAGAGTTGTGTGCTGTCACAAGCATTTGTGGAAAGGTCTAATTCACTGAGGCACCTCCTATTCTGGAGAAGACACCTCATCGTAGGCGTGTCTTTCAGCTGGGAGGTGAGGTTGGCGTTCCAACTCCTCTGCTGGCTTCCTCCCTGGAAGAGAGATACTGTTTCCAGGCCTTGGCCAGCTGTGTGGGCACGATAGCCTGCTGACCTTGTCCCCTCTGGTGTTGACTGCTTCGGTTTCCACACTGCCCTGGAGGCGGTGTTATGCAATGGACTGCTACCGTTTTCGTTCTTCAGCAGTGTCAGTTTCACTTGCAGGTGAGATGATTTTAAAAAAGAAATAAGGTAAAGTGCTTTGGGACAGAACAGTATAAAAGGGGATCCATGAACAGATGGATCAGATACTGAGTTATGCTGAAGGTTTTGATAGAAAACACAGGAGTTAGTAATTCCTAAAGGGATTCGATGGGACAACAGAATTTTACTGACCAAATGAAAGTCCCTAAACCCCCCATTGCTTTGGTCTTGACCCTTGTCAAATGGATTAACAGAACCTATCTCCCAGCCCAATTGACCCCATACACTCTACAGAAACACAGTTAACTCTTTATTCATCAGATTCTTACGGACTGCTTTCTACGTGCACTGCTTACCACAGGGTGAGGCAGTCTAGTGGGCGACTGGGGGTGGGTATGTAGCAACTCAAGGTAGAAAGTGGTGCATAGAGAAAGATGTACACACCTTCAGAATCTGATCTCAGTCTCGTTTCCATCATCATCTGCTACCGCTCCCCCAACCCTTCAGCCCCTAACAACATACCCTCCAGCCTCTGAAGCTTGGACCTAAAAATGCCACTCTGATAGGCATTTGACATGCTGTTCCACCTAAACTGCTGTTCCCAACTGTTCAGCACCTGGCTCACCTCACTCATCAAGAGCCAGCCTAACTGTCACCAGCCCAGTGAAAGCTTCCCGAAGGTCCCAGGGAAGAGAGAAGATTCTTTCTCTCTGGTGTTCCCTGAGCAAAGTGTCCAAGTCTCCAGTTATGATGGCCCACGTCACTGTGTCATACTTCTTTGTATATCTGTTTCCCTTACTAGACCATGAATAAGCTCCTCGAGGACTTTATCATTCCTCTGTGTCCTGGCCATGGAGCTCAGGCCGGGTGCACAGTAGGCTCTCAATGAGCATTACTGGGTGAAGAAATGAATGAAGGATGAATATCATAACCCATGGGGCTATGGCATCTTATTTCCCTCCCCAATCAATATTCTTATTTTGGATTATGGCACTGGAATGCCAGAGCTGGACAGGAGTTTGGCGATCTCTCCGCTTTAGCCCATCATTTCACAGTTCAAACGACTGGCCCAGCCCCTTCAAGCTGATGTAGGAGAGCCCACACGAAACTCTCACTACAATTCAAATTGCACAGATGCCTGATTTCTTTAGTTTATCCGCAGTTCACCTGGTCTTCTTCACAAACTCACACCTACTGCTTAGAGACAAAAATTAATTTCTCATCCTATCTTGTGGGAGTGGTTTACATAGACTCTTAGGTAGTTTGCAGTCTCCCAGAGAGTGACCCCTTCCCCCGGCTTTTCTCCCTAAGAAGGTGTCCCTGTGTAATGGGAGCTAGTGCAGCAGAAACGTGCTCCTGGCTGTAGGAAGAGCTGAGGTCGTCAGGCACAGTGCCCCCACCCCGCTGGGCTCTGGAAAGATGTCCTTGTCAGCCGGGTGCTGCCCACCAGCAGGCGTTGTGCTGGGCTTCCCAACAGCTAAGTTGTGGTCTGAGCCTGTGGTGGTCCCCGGATGACAGGGCCCCACTTCAGCCCTTGCTGGCTGCTGAGCCCTGAATCTCTGCCAAGTTCTCCAGACTGTCGTAGACCCAGGGGTCCACCCCTACTGCGTGCTGAGAGGTCTGTCACCTTGCTTCAAGAGAACCTGTTGATACTATCCACAGAGCCCAGGCTCCAGCAGGCCAGCCACAGTGGAGAGATCAAGAGTGGCCTCACCTAGTACAGCTTCACCCTACCCGGGAGTACTTGCATTTTAAAAGAGAACTTTGTTCATTCAAAGGAGCCTCTCATTGACAAAATGCTGGAGCAGGGCGAGTGTGTGGAATCCTTCCTATGTAGTTTTTAAGTGGAGAGGAGAGAGCTGGGTTGATCCTAGAAAGAATTTGAACTGGCCAAACCACTTGTCTTTGGGCTTGCTGGCCTCTTGGAGGCTGCCGGGTGAGCCATTGCCCAGCAAATTCCCGTGAAGAGCCAGATGGGGCTGAAGCTCCAGTGTGGCCCACACTCTTGAGGAGACATTAACTCCAGTCTTGGGCCCGACCTTGGTGCTGACTGAAGAGCTCAAGATGAAAGTTTCTCTTGGTGTCTCTGTGGTGGAGTAGTGACCAAACCTCCATCCTTGGTGGCTCCTAAAGAAACTCGAAGCAAGCCTCAAGCCTGTGTTTCCAGAAGTATGGAGCTGGGAGCACCTCCATCAGGATTTTTTAAATGCAGATTCCCAGGCCCCGCCTCACACTTGCTGAATCCCAGTCTCAGGAAGCAGGAACCAGGAATCTAAATTTTTAACAATCTCCATGGGTAAGTCTTACACATGCTGTTCCATACAATGTGAATTTATTTTATTAAACATTTTTGTTAGTAATTATCCAAAACAGTGAACAGCAGGTAAATTATGGCACACACCAAGTAACAGATTTATTATGCAACCACAAAAAGGAATTCTGAGGCTTCACAACTACTAACAAAAAATGTTAGTGGTAAAACGTTAAGAGCGATATCACAATCCAAAACACGTTAACTATGATTACAATTATGTTAAAATATATAGGTGCATGTGTAAGAACTAGAAAAAACAGGCAAAAGTGAAAACAGTTGTGATAGGGAGGTGGCATTACAGATGATTTTTTCCTCTCTAGATTTTCCTGTATTATTATCTAATGAAAGAAAGTCACTTTTAATGTTGTTATAATGTTTTATTTGAAATTAAAATAAACCCCCTCACCTCTGGGCCATCACCCACCTACTATGTATGTGTGAGATATTCCACTAGGCACTGTATGTGTTAGAAACTGAATCAACCACCCCAACTCTCCTAGGAGGGAAAACTCAGCTGTAGTCCCAGGGCCCCTCTGATCACAAGCTCCCTGCGTGCGGAAGGAAGCCTGGAGTCATGCTGGGCTAGGGGAGGGGCGGAGAGGGGGCGCATCACTCCAGGCTCAGCTGCTGTTTAGGGATTCCAAGGGGGTTGGGGAGGAATGTGTCGCTTCCTTGAGCCTGACAGCCTCAACCCCACTTCTGAACTACAAATAATCTGGACCTACTGCCCCTCCGCCACAAGACTCAAGCTGCCCAGTGTGTAAAGAATCCACTGATCTTCTGGACTCTGGGTTCTGAAGACCTTCCTTTCCACGGCAGAGAGCTTGGTGGGGGGGGGGGGGGGGGGGGGCAAGGAGTTGCCAGAAGCACTGTTGGCAAGAACCGGTTTCCTCCTTTCGACATTCAGGGCAGATGAAGCTGAAGCTTGCTGGTCTCAGTGGGAGCAGGCCACAAAGAGGCCGCAGAGTCAGTTCAAGGAGGCCCTCCCCTCCTGCAGCCTCCCCACAGCCCCTGGATGCTCGGCTCCGAATCGCAGGCTGCTGCCAATTACAAAAGGACTCTTAACTCTGTTTCACAGCCCCTTGATTGATAGCACTGGTGAGTGAAATTATAAGGCTTAATGATCACGTTAATTTCTGGGGAAAGGGAAGCGGTCAGAAGAGGTTCTCAATCATAAGCGCCTCAATCAGCTGGGTGAGTTCAATGACAGGCCAGAGCAGGGGGAAGAGGGGAAGGAATTAACTTTCTTAAAGGTCATCAGAGAGTAGGCGGAGAGCAGCCAGGCATGAAGGGTGAGGGGCACAAACGATCCTGGAGCCTGAGCACGAACCCATGTTCCCGGGCTCCTGATCAAAGGCTGGCATCTGTGCTTCTCAGCCTTAGCCACACACTGGACTCATCTAGGAGCTTTCCAATGCTGATGCCAGGGCCCCGCCTCAGAGACTCTGGTGTAATTGCTCTGGGATGCAGCTTGGGCACCGAGAGTTTCCAAGGCTCCTCAGGTGATTCTGTGTGCAGCCAAAATTGAGAATGACTTGCCTAAATGGAAGGATTTGGGAGGCAAGTAACCAAGGTTGGGCACATTTGGAAATGTGCTTAATCTGATTAGTTCTTGCCACCAAGGAGAATTTCTTCTGGGGCCATCTCCTGGCCCTACTTAAAGATAATGATGGTGAGAACAGAAGGAGGGAAATTAGGCATCACTGAGCCTCATGTTCCTTGGTACAGATGAAGACACTGAGGTGCAGAGAGGTTAAATGACTTGCCCAAGATCACCTTGGTCATAACAAGAGCCCCAGCCTCTTTCCCCTGGCCAGTGCTCCTTCCACTAGGCTCATCGCTGGGCCAGTGTGAAGAAGGTGCCCTGGATGGCACCCAGTGGGACAGGCCTTCATGGTAGAGGTGCCCAGGGCTTTGCTGCTCCTGGCTCAGTGTCCTGTGATGTGACCATTGACAAATATTAGAGAGTCCAGGGCCTTGGAGAAAAAAGGCCACCTGGCTTCCCTGAAGATCAAACCTATGACCTTGGCCTCCTCAAAACAGTGACCCTGCTCACAGTTTCCCAGCAGAGCATTGCAACACTTTGGCACATCAGAAAGATGCCCAGGCTATGTGGCAACATCCTGGTTTCTTCATCAGAAGTACTGGCCTCCACACATTGCTGAGCCCAGCTCAGTGGGCAGCTGAAAGCTCTGATGACCCTCCTTACTGGTCTGTATGCACATCAGCAATATTTGGAGGAAAAAAAGCCACTTCGTGTTCCAAAGTGAGCTTCAAAAATCTAAAAACATTTAAAATACAGTCTACATAAAAAAAAATAAATGCTTTTCATTTGGGGTAAAGGTGCTGGAGTTCTTCAGTTAAAGAGAGTTATTGTTCTTCAATTTCCGTAAATGATAATGAAAAATTTTATTGTAAAATGAGTGGCTTGAGATTCTTAGAGCAGCATCTTAGCAGCAGAAAGTGTCTGCCAAGCTCCATCGATATTTTCACTTATCCACTTTCTCTCCACCTGTATCATGACATGGGTACTCCCAAAAGTTCACAAAAGTGGCCCGAACTGAAAAATTTGGGGAACCAAGATCTAACCACGGGTACAGGGTGAGACCTATCTAATCAGTCAGTAAGCATTGTAGCCGAGGCATATTCATGATAGAAACATACGCATTCTCTGTATTTTTCTAACAGCTTCTGAAGTGTTCATCAAGCCTGTGTCTGATTAAGCACTTTTAAATTCTAAGCAATGAAATGGGCCCTCTCATACCCTCTTGGCAGGAGTGCAAATTGATACAACCCTTTTGGAGAGCCATTTGGCTCTATGTATCAAAATTAAAAATGCATATAATCTTTGACCCAGAATGCCACTTCTAAGAATTTATCCTACAGTAATACCTCCACAAGTCCACAGAAGTGTACCTAGACGGATGGTTCCTTGCAGCTTAATTTATTATAGTGAAAAGCTACAAGCAACCCAAGTCCATCAATAAGGAATTAGTTGAATAAAATATTGTCCATGCACAAATTGAAAGACTAGGCAGATGTTAGAAAGAATGACATAGAGCCATATGTACCACCAGGGGAGAGGGACATATACACAAAAATAACTTGTAGAAAAGTAGAGGGTTTCCATTTTTACACAAACGATTAAGGACAGCCACCTCAGTGCAGGTCTGTGATCAATCAGCTCAGTTCTTGGGCTCCAAAATTGGACTGAAAACCTTGAACTATCAGTGAAATAATTCGGGAGTCTCAATTCAGTTTCTGAATTCATCCCTTGTTCTCTCTCTTCCCTAGCATCAAAAAACAACTGAAAGTAATTCAAACACAAACAGAAGACTCCATCATGGTATGTAAATGACACTTTTGACAAGTGGCCCTCCCAGATGTAGAAAAACTATTTGTCAAAGGAGAGGCACTGAAGACAGGATTTCGACTGCAGTAGTCACTTGGCTGGGTTCATCTTCTCTGGTTTGTATATTCGAATTGCACATATTGGAATAGTATATCTCGAATTGTATCTTCAAAGACCACTGTGGCACCGTCCCCACAACACCAGCCTTAAAACTCCAGCCAGGAAGGGAGGTTTTTATTTATTTATTTTTAAGGTTTATTTTATTTTTTTTTTTTTTGAGGAAGATTAGCCCTGAGCTAACAGCTGCTGCCAATCCTCCACTTTTTCCTGAGGAAGACTGGCCCTGAGCTAACATCCATGGCCATCTTCCTCTACTTTATACGTGGGACACCTACCACAGCATGGCGTGCCAAGCGGTGCCATGTTCACACCCGGGATCCGAACCAGCGAACCCCGGGCCTCTAAAGCGGAACGTGTGCACTTAACTGCTGCGCCACCGGGCTGGCTCCAGGGAGGTTTTTAAAGTACCCAGCTGCATCCAGGAGAAAGCCCAAAGTGCCAGAAGAGACTGCTACCGGGTTTTTAATGCTGGGCATTTTCCAATGTTGAAAGCCAGGTTTGATTCTTGTTTGTAATGGCAGAGATGCCCAAAACAAAGGCAGTTCCAGTGGGAATCAGTATTCCCGTGGTGTGTCACCAGACACTTACTTCCTTGTAATTTTACTAAGAACATTTTAAATAGATTAGCCTATGATTGTGCTAGATTTTATTATAGGTCGGTGATACCTTTCCCTCCCCTGCCTCTCTGCCCCCTTGAGGTAGAGTTTGGCCACATGTCTGGCTTTGGCCAGTGGAAAGGGAACAAATGTGACGTGAGCAGCAGCTGTAAATGTACTTGCATGGTTTGGCTCAGTCTCTTGCACTTCTGCCCTCTGCGCCTCAAAGAAGTTGCATTAGAGAAACTGCTCGTCCAGAAGGAGGAAACCCTGGAGCAGCTTGAGCCCAAACTACAGCCTGGACCCAGGCCCAGCTGGGCCTCCAGGGACCGCGGTCCCGAGAGCAAGAAATCCAGTTTGTTGTGGTAAGCTTTGGGGGTGGTTTGTTACTCAGCATTGTTGAAGCAAACTTGACTGATACATGGAGGAACAGCCTCCAACCCATTGCTCAGCTTTGCCAAATCTTGTCATTGATCTCATATTTGTTTCTGATTCTTTTTTGTCGTATGAAATCAATCATTTTAGAAACATTTGCAGGGCCTCTTCGGGTCCTTCACCAATCCTGTCCATTCCCAAAAGCAACCACTATCATGCAGGCAGTGCTTATCATACCACGTTTGTTTTAAGCATCTCCCATACATTTATATATCTATAAACATATATAGTATTGTTCCGTAGGTTGTAAAATTTTATATAAATACCGAACTGTGTGTAACCTCTGTGTGTAACCTTCACTTCCCTCCCACCCTCAACACTGTATTTCAGATTTGTCCATGTTGATACATTGGTTCTAGTCCATTCACCTTACCTGCTGTAACACTGTCTGTATATACCACAATGTATCTATTCTCTGTTGGTGCATGTTTTAGTTGTTAAATATGAACAGCACTGCAAGGAACATTCTTGCTTTTCTTTAAGACCTACTTCTCCTTTGCGGAGTCAGTAGACAAATAGTGCATGGCTGACTCAACTTCCACACACGCAATCTGCAAGGTCAGTTTAGCCAAGAGTTGCTAGGGCTTCTGCTCCAGACTCTTGCTGGAGCTGCTGCCCAGGAGAAGCCCACAGTGCCCACGGCCTTGGGCACCTCTGATTCCCACCACTGGCCTCTGGCCGAGGGGCCAGTGTCCTAAGATTTGCTGGGAACATCTGAACGCACTTCCCACTGCTCCCTCCACATCTTACTCACCAATACAGTTCTTCACCCTTTATCTTTGTGATCATTAAATGATTTCAAGTTCCTGGTCAGGACTGAAATGTTGGCAAGGGAGTGAGAAACAGAAGAGTGAGTGAATGAAGACTCTGTTAATCGGCCTCTTTCTTTCTCACACAGCAATTTTTCTAACAGATGCAATTTCATTTGAGAGCTGCAAGAATGGAATCTTGCGTTTTATTTCTTTATTCATCATTTTACAAATGGGACTCACTGTAAAAAGGAAATTGCCTTTGTGGTTCAGTTCTTCAGACTGGAGCACTCGGGAGAGCTTCAGTTTTTACACCAGCTGCTGCCACCACCTTGGATCTGGTGGGTGTGAACCAGCCCAGGGGGGAGGCTAAGAAATCAGGCAGAGTTCATTTAAATTCAATATATTTTTATTCTTTGTAAATACAATGAGTACAACCTGTAACTTCACAAACCAGTTAATTCACTTTGTACAAGAAAAGTTTGACTCACCCTATGATAGGCCAAGTGCTGGATATTTTTCCTCAGTGCTAGTACCTAATAAATCAAAACGTGAAAAGTACAGCAGCTATTTTAAAATGTTTGTTTCTACATTTCCGTAAGTATAGATTCATACCAAAGGAGCAGCGTATAGTATAGGACGATGTGTGTGTGTGTGTGTGCACATGCGTGTGTACGCATTCAAGGCTTTACTGGAAACCGGTTTTCTGAAAGGCATTGAAGAGTCTCAGGCTGTTAGCAATGGATCAGTCACGAAACCTTTCGCATCCATCTCCTTGAAGTTCCTTCTGGCATCATATCTCTATTCATTTACTGTCTGGTGTGACTCGCTGAAACACGAGTGTCGACCCCCATTGCCTTTGGTTTCAGCACTATGTTAATGGGACAGCAATCTGCCTCCCTCCATCACTCATCTCCACTTTATTTGGTTTTGCTGTCTTTATTCACCCTCCCTTGACTTGTGTTCCTTTAGTAAAGCTCTTCTATTTTTGAGATGTTATCCAACCTAAAGTCCTGGTGAGAATCTCATTTTCGTCCACCAATTCCTTTGACAAGGTTGCCTGGCCTATGGTATTAGAAAGAAAAAGAAGAACGAAAGAGAAGGGAAAGAAAAAAGAGAGAGGAAAAGCAAATCTCATGGCATCAGCTACCTTTCACTTATTAGCTCAGTTCTGAAGGCCACTTCATGATGTATTACAATAGAAGGGGAACTTTTGATAAAACTTTTGATTGAAGACCTAACCATTATTTGTAAAATAAATTCTCCAACATAAGATAGTTCTGAAGGCTGCTGTCTGATGTTATACACAGAGAACTATATTTGGTTACCCAACTTTGTAAGCTAAAAAGGAAAAGAAAGTTCTACTTGTGTTTCGGCTTTTGATAGTTCAGCCGGATCTTCCAGGAAGAGGCAGAACGGCAGGCCTGTGACAGCCCCCGATTCCGCCCCCCTCCCAGGGCATGGCAGCAGTGAGCGCTCTGCTCAGGGGTCCTGTGACTCCCCCTTTCCTTCCAGGCTGCCCTACCCTGGGTGAGGCAGCAGGTCAAAGCTACTGGAACTGTTCTGTGCCAATTGACATTTTTTCCTGCAGGCTGCACATCCCCAGGTTTATGCCCCCTGAAGCGTTTGTTAGTTGAGGCTTGTTCTCCGTGGGTAGAAGTTCATCAGAGACTGTCCCATCCTGAAAAGTGGGGACCTCGAGAGCTTAGATGTCGCTGGATTTGTACATATCTGAAAGTAGTCTTGTAATTGGCACGTTGCCAATGGTCTTTTTGAAAAACACTTCTTCTATGGTTGATGGACTAATAGAACGTAAAGCTGGCAAAAGCAACAGGAGTTTTCCAAAGCGACACGGCTGAGTGGGATATCTGGAATAGGAGAAGCCATGAAAGCAATAAGATCCATTACTGATGGCAATTAATATCTTATACTGGAACACACACCATCTTCAGCATGATCTCCTGATTGGGCCTCTTTAATAACATACTATCCTTGCAACAGAGTCCTAGACAGGCACTACCGTCCCAGTTTATCAGGTAAACCAAGCAAGGCATGGTAAGCATAAACGATGCTGCCAACATCACACGGCAACTGTCTCTACATTAGCAAAGGGGATGCATTTTGTTTGGAGAAAAAAAATAATTTTAACAAACATGGTACTAAGTGTAGGTCAAATAATAAACTTAAGGTTTCCAGGGTAGAAAACACCGCTGGTATGGACGACAAGGCTAGCCATAGCACCCACGTTTTCCAATTCTCAAGGCTTCTCCACCAGGCTATTTCTCTAAAATAAAATGAGTCCTTTTCTAAGCAATTCTCCAAATCATTATTCAGGCATTATACTTAGTCACTCTCAGGAATAATTCCATCCTTATTACACTGCAAATTAAAGACTAAGTTCTGTTGGGTGGCACTGCCACCCAACTTTCATGTCAATGAAATTGGCATATAATTAAAGATGTGAGAAATTGCTTAACAATTTCCTCTCTTGATGTCCAACATACATCTGGGCTCAGATATGCAAGTTCCGTTTTCTGCTGCCTTCAGATGCCTATAAACCATCTCCTCATGGCAGCCCCGATGATTCTTCAGTCAGTAGCCTGGAATCAGGTATCCATCCCCTCCACAAGGAGGGCTCCCTCCACTGAAACTGACCGCCTAAAAGACTGAGCTCCAGGACACCTACCTGCAACCAAGCCAGGTTCAACCTGTGGCCATAAGGTGCCAGAAAAACTGACAGATATCAAAATTCCTTCACAGGAGTTGGATAGCTGAACACTGAGTTGAACTGCCTGATAACTCTCCCCTGCAAATAGAGGCCAGGGGAGCAGTTTTCGTGACTGTCTCTTCGCTGTAGCACATGACAGTCCCTCTCTTCAACCTGATAATGGTCTGATAATACATCCTTGGCCTCTGAGGACCTCATTTGGCTCTTTCGCTTCACGACCACCCATGGACAGGGACCACTAGACCACCTTCAATGATGTGGTATGGAAATAGCATAGCCTTTCTACATTTTAAAAAACACCCAAATCCCACCACTTGCTCTCCTTGATGAAAGTATCTCCCATGTTTCCTGGAAAGTAATCCCAAGACCCACCCCTCCCTTTCACCTTGGTCACTCGCTCCCTTCAACAGCTCTGTTTCCCTTCCCAGGATCAGGCAGAGGAGAGAGAAGCCTGCAGTGGGTGGGAGGTAGTGGCTGTCTAGACAAGCCCCCATCATGTGTGCAGCATCCACCCAACGTGCTGGAAGTTTCCCAAGGTGAGAAAACACTGTGGGAAATAATTGCTTTCAGAAAGGATGGATTTGGGACAATCCATAGACTATTAACTCTTGATTTTCTATGAGTAGACTATCCACTAACCCACTCACCCACTTCTTTTATTCTCTAGTTTGGAAGGGGCTGGTTAGTCAGTCAACAAGAACTAATTGTCTATTATATGTGAAGTACTGTGCTACCCAGGGACAATAACAATGTGTGTGTGTGTGTGTGTGTGTGTGTGTGTGTCTGTGTGTGTGTGTGAGAGAGAGAGAGACAGAGAGAGAGTGTCTCTGACTGCTCAAAATTATTTTTTAGAATATCTACGCCCCTGACTTCATCCATCAGCAGCATAAATAACTGGAAGTTTTCTCTCCAGGTGTAAGTGTTCTGGGTCTGTCACAGATCTGAATATTTGACCTTTAGTTATAACATATAGTTTGTGTGACATGCCAATTCCTTCTCCTTATGTCCTAAAGAATTACAGAAATAGCTTACAGAGCTGTAACAACTGGCTCAGTTCTCAATTTTAACAATTAATGTACAATTAGCTCAATTGGCAACATTAACTTTTCAATTTCAGATTTTGTTTTTCTAGACAGGAAAGTGCTAGAGGAGAATGTTCACTGATTTGAAGAAGCTAAGGAATAAGGCATCATCAGTTTTGTCACATGTAGACTCTAGATATTAATATTAAATTATAGCTGTAGCTGATATCATGAAATCAAAATTGCACGTCAAAGCAAATGTGTTCCTTCCGTGAATAACTTCCCTGTTTTGAGGGTGGGGGAGAAATGGTCTATTTGCTTTTCTCTAAGACAGAGTTTTGTCAGTTTGTGGTTTCACCCCCTCTACTCTCCCCATAAGCTGCTCCTGGCAGGCCAGCTCACTTAGATTCTCCTTGCTCACCTCTCCAGCACCTCCCACAGCGCCTCTACCAGCCCCTCTACTGGCTCTCGTTGTGCCCCTCTCCCCTGCTGAGATCCTCCCAGTCAAGGACCAGCTCACATGTGCTCTCCTCCATCCATCAGTCTTTCCAGACTTTCCTTCACCCCGTCCAAACAGAACGTGTCTCTCCCACTCTCCATTTTTCTTTCCCCTCTCCTCTGGTCTGAATTGGAGTAACACTTTTTCCTGCCTCATGCAAAGATAAGGGGCAGTGTCTGGTTCTTTCTGGGGTCCCACAATGCTCACCAGGAGCCCTGCACAGAGTGAGTATTCAGTAAAGCCTGACTGAATCACTTTCCAGATATCACATTCTCCTTGGCGTAATGTTCTTTATGCCTTAAAGACTCTAAGTGTCAAAGGTCACTTATGATATCCAAGTTAGTTTTTAGTAGGGAAAAAGTGCCCAAATTATGCACTGCTCCATTTCATGATTTTGAACAAATATTAAGTGCTTACTACATACATTCTGAAATTTAACATGGATTTAAATTTAAAACCCATCTCACTTTAATTTGGAAAAACATATACACATGCACTGTCACAACACAGTTCCAGTGATGTTCCATGGACAGGGGACAGTTTTATTCATTAGTATTCAAAAGAGGATTTACAACAGAATAGGGAGATCCTAGCAGAAGTGTTATCACCCCCAATGAATACAGCTGACTTGGGGTTTCTCTGACCCCTTAGGTGAGGGGGGCATTAACCGCCTCTACCCGTTTGATTTAGTTACTTCCACGTTGAGATGATAGAGACAGGCTTCCATGGGTTTCCCTCAATATCAATCTAGAGAATAAAAAGAACAGCAACTCGATTCTAACCTCACCTCTACCACAGTCCTAACTTAGGAAGCTGCTCACCACTCTTGAAAAGCCTTGCTTTTTTTCATGTGAAAATGGAGTCAGAAACGCTATACCTCCGGGTAGACCTCCCCATCGGTGGTGGGCCAGGAAGAGCATCGCTGGATCCCCAGCAGGTGAGAGTTTCTACAAATAGCCAAGAACAGCCTCTGCCAGTAGGCACTGCTTGGCCAGAAGAAACCCGGTGGGGGCTATGACTCAGCCACTCAACAGGTACTAATCAGCAAAGTCAAACAGCAGTCATGATGGGGGAAAGATGGCCTCTTTAGAAAGTTCTCTGGTCCTTCTCTTTGGGATGGGCATCCAAAGAAAGGCACTTGACTTTTTTAAAGGATGATGGGCCCGCTCTCTACTATATCAACCATAACACTTTAGCCTTCATTTTTGGCTTTTCCCATATCTGGGTCCATTCATCAAAATGTGTTCAACTGTTTTGACAGATCAACTTGTTCCGCCAGGACGGCTGTAAGGCGTCTGTTGTGTTTCCCTCCAATAATCTACTTTGGTTTACTCCTCTCACCCACCCTGCCAGATAGGTGAGGACATATACTGTAACTAAATTAACTTGCTGGCAACAGGATAATTAGTCACAATGTTTGAACTGGCTTATTACCGTCTGCTTACACATTCACAATGGAAGCAATTTTCTTAAGTACACATTCAAGGGAAACAAAAGTCACCTGGTGTGGATGTAGCTGTTGAGAGTTAGCTGAGCTTCATCTTGAAGAGCTGCAATGGCGGCAGCATTCCGGAAACTTCTCAGTTCAGAACCACTGTGTGTTGGAACTAGAAATGAAGACCAGGAAACTGTGACAGGCAGCACAGGAAACGCAGATGGGGAAAGCTCCTCTCTGGAAGTGGATGGCCAGCAGAACATGCAGACCCCTACGGCTATCGAAAGCGGGGTCCTCCCCTCATCAAACTGAGAGTATCGGCTCCCTTGAAAAACAATCACCTCTTTTTACAAGGGTCTGTCTTTGAGGTGGCTGAATTATTGAGGGGGCAAACTGGGGAAAGAGAAGAGACATGGATTTGTGTCTGCTTACCAGCTTTGAAAGTGACAATGCATTTTAGACAGGCAAATTCAGTAGCATCTAACCGGAGTTGTCTAAACCGAGCCACCACCTCTTGTAAAGCCTGTATTTCAGATATAATCTTGTTCAGCTTCTGGGAATCTGTGTTGTCACCATTCATGCCTAGAATAAAAATATGGAATAAATGCTCTAATATGAAGGCATTTTCATGATTTAATATTGATTTTTGACAAAATCCTGCATATTAATATCTATTCAATTGTCACTCTAAGATATCTGATTCCATGTAAACCGGCTATATTGTATGAAAGTTAATATAAAATCTTCTCTTGGATGATAACAAACACAGTAATTTGCATTTAAATAACAATGCAAGCAGTCATGAATACAACAAAACAACATTATTTGCATTTAAATATAGATTTATAAATGACAGGTATACGCTATTGTTCAGCAGGAATTTGTTATTCTTTACATGTTGTTCTTTTTTCAGTAATGTATTTTTATGGTAATTTCTACAACAAAGTCATTAAATTGTGCAATTCTTACCAGATACAGCCAGTAGAGTGTTAGCATCAACCGGAATGGCCCATTGTGCTATTCCTAGAACAAACAGTTCTCTCCAAGCATCTTCCAAAAGCATCAGCTGTCATACAATAGACGTATAATATAATATAGTGTGTAATTTATAAATTTATAAACAATTGCAATATGTAAATTTCCATTATTTTAAAAAGTGTTTTAAATGCCTGTCTTGGTCATTTTTCCTCTGAATATTTTAGCTTTCCCTTATTTTCCTGGATTTTCCTTTTTGAAAAGGTGCCTATGGATAAGCACATGCAATTGAAAGTCAGCCATCCCAATTCCCCCAACTTTGCTTCCCCTGGTAAAGGGTTTATCCTTCTTGTCCTTGCATCCATTCCTTCTTAACCACCTAGAAGCTTCTGAGATCCAGGATCTACGAAATGTCACCAGCAGCTCAGCAGGTGAATTTCCCTCATATAAAATGCTGATTTTATCCGAGTTGAGGATTCTAGACTAAGTGGGCAGATTTGGGCCCCCGTCTTCCTGGAGGGTTGAGGGGGCTGAGCCGAGAGAGAGACAGACAGACAGACAGACAGACAGACAGACAGACAGACAGAGAAAGAGGGATCACTAATTCCCAAGAGGCATGCAGGGAAATCAGGGTGTAATTATGTTAATCGGGTTTTGCTGAGTTTACCTCATCTCACTGCCTGATTTTTCCGAGGCTCATAAGTGGACAGCATCAAGGTGCTTGTCATTTTCATTCTAATAAAATGTGCTACTGAATATTTAAAATGAAACTCCGGCTCCTATTCCAGATTAATATACTGGATTCTACTTCACCACAGTTTGCTTGTTGTTGAAGGGTTTGCACCGAAGGGCTAAGTGGCAGACAGTAAGTAAATTTTGTTTGGATTAAAGAGTCTACAAATACTTGTTTTGAGAAAAAATAGCCAATTTACTCATACACCACAGACACAGAGCAAATGGTTAGAGTGAATGAGTAAACCTGGTTGAAGATAGAACCCAGCCATCTTGAAAAATCTGTTTTTGAAAAATCTCTCAGAAACCAGCCAGTTCTGGATGATTTATGTGAAAGGATTTCCTTTTGGGAGCTAAAAACTGAAATGTGACGGCCTGTAACCAAAATCACAATTAGACCAAAAGGTTTAATTTTCAAAATGCTTTATTTTTAGTTTATTGCATTAAGTACAGAAAATAATACTTTAAAAATGGAAGGTAAATAATGTCTAATTCTGGCCATGTCTGAGCGTCCAAACCATGAAAAAAACAACATCCCAGGCTGGAATATTCAATGTTTTGAGCACATTGCCAAGTCTCTCTGTAGGAGATGTACTTCATATTAAAGGGCACTATTATGCTTTAATTAGGTATAAAATGAATTAAGGAAATAAACCCTTTACCTTTAGAACCACTTATTAGCCTTTTGGGAAATTTGTCATTGATTTTCGTGAATGCACTAGTGACAGCCAATGGTTGTGAACGCTTCATTTTCTTTCTTTCCCTTAAGGTTAGAAAAATTCTGGTAGAGGCTATTTCTGATATTCCTAACGATAACATTTCTGTGTTTTGGTACCACGCAATTTTTAGCAGCACATACTTTTTCTCCCTCTGAATGTCATTTACAACCACAGAATTATGCACAATGCCTATTTGTTTACAAAATCTCTGAAAACACTTAAAGAATCAAGGGAGACCCTCCCTGCAGGAGGTGTGCAATGTACCCTTCACCCCTGCATGCTGATAAATCAGTGGCCAAAACTGAGCATCACAGTGGAAAATATAATGCTGTGAATATAAAATGATGAGACTAGTTCCAAAAACCTTACAGGAGAATACTTTCATCTCCTTCTATTTCTCTCAGTACCAGTGTGCTTAAGAAAACATTGTTTTATTAATAATTTTAGAGGTCATTAAGATATTTAAAAATTTGTGATTAAATTTAATACTTCAATTAAACTTAAAAAAAGAGATAATGTTCTTGTAGGTTTGTTTTGCATAGACCAGATCCATCTTTACTGAAATAACATAATTACATTTCTTGCTAAGGATTCCATAACTAGATATTTCGAACCCATAGAAAGAAGCTAGAAAAAATAGGTTCCTCGGTGCTGTTAAGAATGGATGCCTGTCCTTGGCGATTTATCTGGGTAACCTCCGGCTTCATAATGATGACTGTTGCTTCTTTCCCAACCGCCCTCCCCCAAGACCTCAGGGCCCTCCTGGCCATACCTGGTCTTGCAAAGAGAGTGTGGAGAAAGCTGGCACACTCTTAGCCCACTTGATGCTCATAAACAGAAGCCTGGCAGCTGACTCGCACACTGACTCGGTGGCCACTTCATAGAGATACATTGGAGTCCCATTCACTTCGTGGGGGTACTGGGTGGGGAAGAGAGACACCAGAGAGTGAGGAGACCACAGCTTTGCCAGAAGAGCCAACTTTTTAACTTTATGATTAGAACAGGGAAGGAGATAGGAATTTGGATGTTCTACTTAAATGGGCTGTTGCCATAGGGGGATAAAAACCAAACATCTACATCCACAGAACTTGGGAAATAACAATTGTTGGAGACGCCCATTTCCACTCTTTAGAGGCCTGTTCCTTCCAGAGGGGGCATCTGGCTTTTCTATCTTGTGCAGCAAATTTTCCTTGGGCTGAGCCAAGTGCCAGGCCTGTCTCCCAATTTAGACAAGAGCTGCTTGCATTTGTGTAAATAAAAATAGATGTGAAAAAAGTATAAATTAATAGGCATCCCAAACACAAATATGCATATGAGTATTTTTAGAAAGGATTAGTATATTATGGAAATATTTCAATTAGACATCTTAATCATTCACAGAGCATTCCCATTCATAACTGACAACATATTCATAACACTACTTTCCCAAGCTTATTATACACATCAAGGGTAAGAAAGCAATATTAAATATTGTGCGTGTGCATGTGCCCAGGTGTTTGGCTTCCTGCAGCGTGGGGCTGCAGCTGGCCCTCCTCTGGGGGAGGCCCCGAGCCCTGCTCCACTTGGAGTGGGAGCTTTGGGTAGGTACCAGCTGGAAGCCTGGAGGGTAATCCCTAGGTGGCAGCCTTTTGAGGTCGTTCTGGCTGTGGCCCTTCTAGTAGAGGCTCAGTCTTGGTGTAAATCCACGTATGTCAGAAGAGAGAGTGGGGAGTGTGGGAAAGGACGCCAGGTTCCTCAAACTGTCTTGGCGGGTGAATTCCACATTTGTCTCCTGCATTAGGGAGCCATAGCTTTGCCCAAGAACACACATCCCTGAGGTTTGCAACTCGGGCTCTTCTGTCAGCTGCAGGCAACTCCTTTCTTCTAAAAACAGACGTTTGCTCTTCTAGCCTCAGGGAACTCCTAGGCTGCCCGCTCAGTTCAGGCAGGTTCACATCTGGGTTTTCTAAAGGAGCGGGTTCCTGAGCCCCACCTCAAACTTGCAGAAAGGGACTCTGGGGGGGATGGGCCTGGAGTCCACATTTGTAGCCAGCTCAGAGTGACTTTACCTCACGCTAAAGTTTGAGCACCTCTGGCTCCACAGGGAAGAGCGGGAGGTCTAGAGTGCCCTGCAGAGGCCGGCCGAGCACCCCGCGAGGGCTCTCCATTTTTTGCTCAACCCCACCCCACCTCAGAATGAGTGGGTGCGCCCCTCTCCGCCCTGCGCTTGGCGCGATCTCCTTGGGCCCAGCAAAGCCACTGACCTTGGGCGTGGGCTGAGCCAGGCTCACGAGGGTCTGCCGCTCGGGGGTGGCGGACACGGCGGCCAGCTCCAGGCCGTGTGGCTCCAGCTGCGTGACAGCGGTGAAGAAGGCGGGCGCTGGCAGCGCGGCGGAGGGGAAGTGCGCGGCCGCCCCGTTCTCCTCCTTGTGCCCACGGAAGTAGAGGGCCACTTGCTTGCGGATGGTGGACGTCCGAGGCCCCCGCTCGTGCTGCACGGCTGCAGAGACAGACAGACGCGTGCCTGGGATCAGAGACTCGGCGACACTTGACGGCTGCCCGCGCTCCCGGGCCAAACGCCACATCTGGACAGGCAAAGTCACCCCAGAGGCGAAGAGAGCGAGGGAGAGGGGACGTGAGGGCGGAGGGTGCTCTGAGACCGTCTAAGTCTTACATCGAATGCATTAGGAAGCTGAGGCCAAGGAGAGGTCACGACACCGGCCGAGCCTCAAGCAAGACTAGATGACTTCTCTATCCATTGAGGGCTCCTCCCCACCCAAGGGAGGTCGCAAGGAAACCGAGAGCCTTGAGACGGAGCAGCTAGGTATCCTCGTCCGCAACCAAGGGGAGAGGGAGCATTGCGCACAGCCAGGCACCACATCTGTGCACGGAATTTTCCCGCTCCGCCCAGGGGCGACTCCCCCCACCTCCACCCCCCGCCCCTGAGGAAATGTCGTTTGGCCTCGGAGGGCCCCAGGAGAAAAGGACCCGAGCCCGGAAGACTCTGGGAGATGGGACGAGGGAGAGCCTGTCTCGGAGAGTGCTGGAGGAAGGCAGGGGAGATGTGACAATTACCACCAACAGTTTAAACAAACAAATTAATTCAGGGCAATCTTCCGCTCGCCGAGCTTGACAACTTGTCAATACACAAGTTCAACAGGTTGGACGCTCCCTCCTGCTTCCTGCGCTGCGGAGGAAGGAGCACTCACCAGCGGGCACGGTGCCTCCTGGAGCTGTCACCCGGCCCGCCGCCACGGCAAAGCCCCCTCCGCACCCTGTCCTGAGGCCCCATTCTTCCCTCCTGACCCCTACCCCCGCCCCGCCCCGGCCTGGGGCGCCCTCGCCAGGCCACCGCGCGGCGCGCACTGGGACGGCGCTCTGTGTGCAGCCAGCATCCTGACGTCCTAGTTCTTTCTTCACGTTTAAGAGCCTTCTGGGAGCTAGGTGTCCGAGGCACCCAAGGTGTCACCCTGCCTGTCCAGCCCTTTCTGAAGAACCGAGAGAAGGCCTTGAAAAAGCCCAGCTCTCTATAATGGCCTTCCTGATTTTGGAATCTTGATGAATTTGCAAACAAGGGCTCGAAATTCCCAGTGTTCCTGTCTCTGCCCTCCCTCCTCCTGCACACCGTCTCCTAGTCCCCGTGATTTCCTTCCTGGCAGACTATCCGGACTGCGAGATCCTGCGGGAGGCTAACAGGCTTAAGGGTGGCCACAAAAAGGGCTGCAAGGAGAGGCGAGAAGAGGAATTAGGAAGCGAGGCAGGAAATATCCGTAGCAGAGTGGGGTCCCTGGCAACGACGCCTTTGTGGGGGCTCAAATTTGCTAGGTGGGCATGGGCCTTGCCTAGGGAGTTCAATGAGGAAGGATACACCTGAAAGCCCGAGGCCAATTCTCAGCATCTGGAAAGAAGTGTTAGGGAGATGATTTGCATGCATAGGGGGGCCATGTATTTTCTGTACATATAATTTACTTACTACTCAATCAACATTAGACCAATAAAAAGATGTATTGATTACCATCTTTGTTCATGTTGACTTCCAAACACTTCTTGAGCCGACACGCCCTGCACTGGTTTCTGTGCGTCTTGTCCACCGGGCAGCCTCCCTGGAACAGAGCGCAGGCGGTCAAGCGGCCCCCAGGGCCTTCAGGCTGGGGATGCGAGGCCGGCACCGGGTAAACGAAAATGTCGTGGAGGTGAGAACTGACCCTGCCACCGACCCCGGAGCGCCAAGCCTGGGTCCGCGAAACTCCAGGGCCTTGGGCACCAGCAGGGACAGGTAGAGAAAGAGCTAGGATTCCCGGGGCTGCTTCAAGAGGACCAAGCCCTGATCCTATGAAAGCGGACAAGGAGGAAAAGTCCTTCTCCAAGCAGGTGAAGGGGCACAGCGCCCGGCCGGCCAGACTCTGCAGCGCTGGGAAGAGAAGCTGACGAGGGGAACTTCGGCCAGGCGCGGAGGTGGTGGAGCAGGGGCAAAACTTTTCAGGACCGAAGACAGCGACCTGGTGCCGGAGGAGGAGGCCTCAGAGCAGTCGGGAGTGCGCTGGCCTGCCGGCATCCCCGCCGCCGCCCCTCTCGCCAGCTATGCTTTCCTTCTGCTTCAGGTCCGGTTTACCTCTTTCGGTCATTTTCTGGGTGAGCCCATTTATCTATCAGATAAATATCTGCTATTTATCCTTCACTTTCTTGTTTCCTCACTTTTGCCTTGGTACTTGAAATAATCCTTATAACCAGCCTGTCAAGAGTTCTCTTAAAGACTAGCCTCAGCCCAGATTCATGGAAACACAGCCATTCCTAGAAGGTGAGGCAGAAGCCAGTGAGGTTAGGAGGGCTTGGTCTACAGAGGTGTGGGTGGGAAAGGAAGAGCCCAAAGCCTGGGCAAAATCTAGAAATGCCTCCTATGTAAATATGACAAGGAAGCTAATGTGATGGACTATCCGACAAAACGATAATATGGACTGAGAACGACAGCCCGATAACTGAAAAAAAGAGGTAATTGCTGCCTTAGAAATATTTATCTAAGATGCGTGAGAAAATAAATGTTTTATCTAATGCAATTTTCTGGAAAAATATTGGCCACTAAAAGGAAATTGACAGAGAAAATTTCTTATGGAATTTATTCAGCGTTAGGTGTCATTACTGAGGGAACATATGCATAGATACGTAAAGAGTCAAATCTACATACGTATTTTATACACAGAAAATACATAAGAGGTTTGGTGCTCTCCTATGTTTATATGACTTGCTACTGTTACATTTGCAGTGGGAAGGAAGAGAATAAAATAAATGCATGTTTATTTTGCTTCATGATCTCAAAAATTCATATACTCTGAATTTGGAGTAAGCACATTTGCTCAAATATCCCTTAGGGAAAAATTACACACTTGAATACACAATTTTATGAGATCACACCTCTCCAATTTAAAATATGTTGACTTATTTAAAATAAAGGTAGGGCAGAGGTTTTGTAACAATTTCTAAATGTCCTCATTACTGTTAATAATAATTTGGAGTATTATTTACCTAATTTTAGAATAAAAGAGAGAAAGGAAATAATTTTGGGTTCCTAAGTGAATTCTTCAGGGCATCTTTGCTGGCCAGTGTAACAGTTCAACGTAAAGAGGTTTAAAGAACTTATTGAATGCAATCATATGTCTATCCTCAGATGTTATCCTCCTAGTATTCTGATAAACATGCTAATGCAAAATAGAAGCCTTCATTAGTTCTTAAGAGTGTCTTCAAATCAAATGATGTGTATGTAAATATCAGGAGCTTGAGAGAAAGAAGAGCGCCTCAGCTCAGTCCATTTATTCTGTCTGCAAGGAGAGACCACCAAGCCTGATGAGTCTATTATCACTCCTTTACAAGTACTTGGACTGACATCAATATGTTTGAATTGATAGCCAACCCCTTTGAAAATATCAAGCATAACATCTGAGATTTTGATTCCCTAATTCTGTGCATTGCATAAAAGCGAAAGATAATTTAAGTAGAAGTCTGCTCAAATTTGATGACCCACAGTAATCCCTATATTTCTGTGGAGCTATTAGGATACAGTCCTGTGTGTGTATAATGTGATGGGTCCCTATGGCAGAGCTAAAAATTGATACAGAGCTGTGTACCAAATTAAACAGGTAACAGAGCTAGAGAGTTCAAAATAACTTATCCAAATGCAAATGTCTTCTTCTTTTTGTGGATAACTCAAATCTATCAGAAATTTATATGAGCAGACATGGCTTCAGAAAAAGATGGACTAATTCACTAGCACCAAACAATATATATGTAGGTATATACATGTATCATATGTATTAATTAGTGAGAATGTTTTCACCATTTTGGTTACCAAAGGATGACCTCTGACTAATACACTCTCCAGGATCTTCTCGGGAGTCAAGGTGGTAGCTCTGAGCTGAGGGTCTGTGTGCCTGGCTAAGAAGAAGGCAAAATATGGGACCAAAAGACTGATCTCCTAGGTTGAAATAAATCTACTACTGAGCTAGAAACTGAGTCGGGGGTTCTACTCTCTCTTTCTGGAAGCTTTGACTCACATTCAGCCCATGCCCTGACTCCCCATTCTCTTTGAGACTCCTTCTGCCTGCTCAAGACCAAAACACAACCAACCAGGCACGTCTTCTAAGCAGAGAAAGAGGAGACATGGGAAGCTTGGAGAGGGTCCCAGTTAGCCCTTCCTTGGGAGCCTTCTCACTCACTCGGCCCTTTTCTGACCAGGCCCAGTTAAAGTCACATGGGTGCTGAAGCTCCTCTGCCCTTCTCAAAGCTGAAAGGGCACAGTCCCTCACAGAGCACATCGTCTCTGTCCCAAGCGGCCAACTCTCACTTTGGGCCTCAACTTTGACTGTGATGCCCTGTGCCTTTTACTCCTGCCAATCAGGCAAGTGGTCAGTGCACTGAGCTTGGGTGCTGGGGGTGGGGTGGGCAGGCAACACAACATAGCCTTTTCTCCTGCTTGCACTTGTGGTTTATATTCTAAACTTCTTTAGGTCCTTTGGGCTGGCCTTATAGCCACTGGGTGTAGGCCTTACCCAGTGTAAAAATCTATCAGAAGATTAAAAGGGCAGGGGAGGGGGGGCGCAGGGTGTAGGGAGGCTGGGGGCATTCAAACTTCCCCTTGCAAACTCTTGTCCTCTCTTACCTCTTCCCGCCTCTCCCAAGCGAAAGGGCCTCTGAGAGTGGAGGCAGTAAGGAGGGGAGAGGAAGGGCGAGGTCAGGGCCTGGTCTCTCCTCTGTAGCTTGGAAACTCAGAGGCGGCCTTGGCACAAACAAAGGAGGGGGAGGCAGCGGAGGGGAGCCAGGCAGTGCAGCCCTGGCTAAGGTACCTGGTTTCCAGATTTGCAGACATACGTCCTATTCCTTCGGATGCTCCGTTTGAAAAAACCCGAGCAGCCGTCGCAGGCGTAGACCCCGTAGTGTTTCCCCGAGCTGCGGTCGCCACACACTTTACAGGGAATATCTAAAATGCGGCCTGAAATCGCAGGAAAGACCGGGAAGGGGGGGATGGGGCGAGAAGGAGAGGAGGGCGGAGGAGAGGGAGGAAAGGAGAGAGAGAGAGATGCTAAGCAATCTGACCTCTGAAGGGATTAGCACCGAAGCTGCAGTAAAAGCAAATAATGAAGTGATTTTATAGCCAAACTTTTTTTCCTTGAGCAAGTGTCAGTTTCCTACAATGAGCATTATTCATGCACCGCTACATGTATTTGGGTCTCCTCTAATCGCCGAGGCCCATTTTGGAATAAAAGATTACAGCAGGCCGGGGCGGCAGCGCAGCCCGCCGCTGCCTTTCTGCTCCGCGCAAAGTTTGGCCGCCTCCCTCCCCGGCTCTTGCATTTAACAGAGAAAAGTTGTTAGTGAGCGCGCGAGGAGACAAACTTGAAATGTAAAAGGGAAAAGAAGAAAAACAAACACGGCTGGAACCAGGGATGGCAGCTGGAAGGCAATCGAGTTTTCTCTGAGCTGCCGGGCGGTTGTTATTATTAGGATTATTATTGTAATGCTAATACTAGGATTATTAATGATAATAAGGGTAGTGGTAATTGCCCAACTTTCGCTTTACCTATTTAAAAAAATGCTGGGTGGATCGCTTTTGAGAAATTATTTCTTTTAGGGAAAAAAAAATTTCTTCCCAAAGTAACTAGCACCGGCCTAGGCAAGCGGGAGGGACGGACGTGATGCAAGTCGATTCGCTAGCAGGTCAAGTGGGACCTGTTACAGCCCCTCGCCTTCCCTCGACTCCCCGAGTTCTTCCTTCTTAGAGACCTGCCTCCTCACGCTGGACCCTGTGCGGGTCTCTCCCTTCCTGTTTTTCCACCACTGTCGGAGGCTAGTTTTGTAAAGGATCCGACTGGTTTC
This sequence comes from Equus quagga, assembly GCF_021613505.1. Taxonomy (NCBI): domain Eukaryota; kingdom Metazoa; phylum Chordata; class Mammalia; order Perissodactyla; family Equidae; genus Equus; species Equus quagga. The sequence continues at coordinate 25,708,411 of NC_060277.1, forward strand.
TCTAGATTGCCCCCCACCCCGACTGGCCTCGACAGTCGCCTGGCTTAAGAGAACTTTCCTCGGGATCCCGTCAAGCCTGGGGTGGCCGCCGGCCCTGGAGGAATGTCAGGAAGGGGGTAATATTCCAAAATTCAGTAGGGAGGGAACTACTTTTCTCGAAGGTTCAAGAGTCCAACCAGTTTGAAGAGGTTTATAGGGACTTAGAAATCCTTCTTCCTGCAAACAATGGGGGTATTAAATAAAGTGGTAACTTAATTAACGCTTTAATAATAATGATGATGATAGTTAATAATACTAGTTAATAATAACTAACTTCTTAACATGTAGTTTTCCCGTCGCTGCCCGTTCGAAGGCCTCCAGTCTGGGCCCGGCGTCCTCGGGCCTGGGTGAAACTCGACAGCTGCTCCCCGGAGCGCCCCGGGTGGGGACGCGATTAGGCGGGGTGAGGAGAAGCAAGGGTGACAAGGATGCGGCGAGGGGACCAGGGGAGGCGAGGGCGCGGCGTGCGGAGGGCCCTCGAGGAGGCCGAGGTGGAAACTTGCTGATGGATTCTTGGGCGTCCGGGGGGCTGGAGCACACCCTGGGCTGCCGCCTTGGAGGAGGGGTGGGGGGGGGGGGGGGGGGGGAGGGGGGGGGGGGGGGGGTTCGGTAACCACCAGGCTCGGCTGGGGTAATTACAACCCCTCCATAGCACCTGCCTATAGAGCCACCAGTGACCCGTCAAAAAGAGTAGCATGGGAATTCGGATGGCGACAAAGGGCGGCGGGGGAGACGCGCGGCTCGGCCACCATCTCCTTGGTGCCCCCTCTCTCGGAGGGTGGGAGGAGAGGTTGTGCTGGAGGGAGGGAGGGGCTGGAGAGAGCCAGGCGAGGCCACAGCGGGTCTTGCCCCTCGCCCCCTCGGGCCTGTCCCTGCGCCCCAAGGAACTCACGGGCCTGCCAGTAGCCTGGCCGCCAGGCCAGCTCGGCCTCACCGCACTCACTCTGGAGGCAGTAAACTTGGTTGTCATATTTTGCAATCATACTGCTCTGCAGAACACACACCCCTCTGGCTGAGATGGGGTCCGTGTTTGGGGTCCAACCATTCTGTCGCCCCAGCTGTCCTCCTCTTCCCAGTGGCACTTCTGAGGATGCCAAGACGAGCGCGCGGGAGGCGCAGTGGTAGGGGCTCTTTTCCCCCGCTGCCCATCCAGACAGGAGGCCAGGGACACCATCCTCTGGAGAACCCCGCGGGGGTGCAGGGAGGACCAGGGCGGGGTGGACGACCCTCCTCGGGCTCGGCGCAGACCTCGGAGCCGCGGCTCCCGGGGCAGATTAGAGACGGCAGACCCGCCTGGGGCGGGGCACAGGAGGGAGGGACGCAAACATTCCGGGGCATAGCGGGTCTGCGCCTCAGACTCCGCCACCCAGCCACGTTAAGGTGACTTGGGGTCACGAGACAAGCTGGTTGACCCCGTTGCAAAGCTCCTCTCATTTAGCTAGCCGAGCGAGCTCCGACGTGAGGCGAGCGGGAGTTTCCCGAGGCTGGAAAACCGTTCTTAACTTCCCTCGCCAGGGGGTCCCCTTGGGGCTTTTTGTGTGTCATAATTGCCTAAAGATATATGGCAGCTTCGATTACTGTAATTACCATCAGAGACTGTTGAAAGAAGTTAGTCTGGGCTGCAGGGGTGACTGGCCGGGGTCTTGTTACCACCCAGGCGGGGCTCCCGGGTGACAGCGCTCTGCTCTCCAGCCGGGCGAAGCCGAGCCAGGCGGGGGTTGCAGACCTCGCGGCCCGGCTCGGCCCTGACCTCGCCCGCTGAGCGCCGACCTCCCCGCCGCCCGGGGCCGAGGGCCGCGGCTTTCGGGCCAGGCTGCCGCCGCCGGTCTGGAGAAGGCCTGGACGCGCCGGCGCCGCGGGCGGGGCTGCTGTCCCCGCGGGCCGGGGACCCCTCTGCAGCGGCGTCGGGACCCGCGCCGGGGCTCCGGGCTGCCGAGGCCAATCTCTGGCTCTCGGGACGTTGGAAAGCTCCAAAGTTTGCCCAGTGCGTCACTCCGCCGTTCCTCCTAAAAGTCCTGAGGGTCCCCTGCGTCCTCGTGCACAACAGGCGGGCGCAGCCCCCCGCGACCCTGCTTGGCGCCGGCCGCTTCCCTCGCCTCCCAGGCCTCGCTTTTCACACCCCCGCCCCTAGCCCGGCGGCTCCACACCTGAAGTGGGCGCGAGAGTCCGAGCCCCCTTACTTCCAGGCAAGGAAGCCAGGGAGGGCCTGGCACAGGGCGAGCGAGCCAGGAGGCTGCCGAGCGAGGCCTGCGGGCTTCGGTTTTTGCCATGGAAGCTCGGAATGCAACAGGAAAGGGTCACTTCGGCGCCTCCTGCGAAGGCCCCTCACACCCGGGAACGTGGGCCGCAAAAGGCGAGCTGGCCTCCCTTCCCAGAGACTGCGCAGGGAGGCCGGGGTAGGCCCGAGGCTCGCTGCGGACGCTGGTCCTTCTCCAGGGTGGGCTCCAAGGCGGGACGCGGCTAGCGTTCCTTCTCTCTTCCCCAGATCTAGACATTTCTCATTTTCTCTTTTTGTTCGCGTTCATTTTACTCTAATTTTTAAAACGTCAGCACCCAAACCAAAACAAACGGGCAAAGTGAAAACACCACGCACTTCGGGAAGGGGGGTAGAGCTGGAATTGCATGCCACTTAAGTGGACCTCAGAAGTATCTCGAACGCTCCCAACTTTCAAAGACTCAGGACAATGTGGGCGAGCGAGGAGAGGGGGACTGAGGAAAGCACAGAGCGTCAAAAATGCCACAGGCGGGTGCAGAAAATCTCAAGGCCGGAGGGAGAACTCGAGACGTGGGGACGGCGGCAGCGGCAGCCCCGGGCCCCCGGAAGGCGGGAACTGAAATGCCCTGGGGAGATCCGAGCACTGCGGCCGCGCCGCCCAACTCCAGCTCGGGCCTGCACGTCTCGGTTCCACAGGCACGGTGTACACAGATGCCCTCGCACACACTCAGCCCTGCACGGCGGCGTCTAGGGGAAGTTAGAGACCAGCCTCGGCTTGGCGTTCCGAGGGAGAGCCACCGGTAAGCAAGTCTGAGGAAGGAGAGGAGCGCGCGAAGGGAACAGGCCGCACACTCCTGCCTCTGCCGAGCTCCCGCTCGAAAAGTCCTTGGGATTAGGGATTTGGTCCTCTCTTTGCTAGAGCGGTTCGCCATACTTTAAATTCCCCAGTTATGACCTACGCGGATTTAGGATTAAGGAAAATGTGACTTTTAAATTGTTTCTGCTTCCCGGTTTGCAGGATTATTTGAAACAGCTAGAAACGGGGTGCAAAGCATTCCATTCAAATCCGCTTTGCGCAGAGTTGCTTTTGCGCCTTGGAGCTCGGAGTTTGGAGCGAGCGTGTTATTGTGCTGCCGCCTGGAGCTGCGGCCTAGTTCCCGCCCCCGTCGCCCCCCTCCTCCCCGCACCTGGCGGCTAAGTGGAGGCAACTCGCCGGACTGGTGGGCTGCATGGGTCGCAACCTTCCCACCGCACCAGAGAGAGGGGGGAACCAAGCAATCCAGAGGTAACGAAATTGCTCTTCCCTCGCCAGGAAACGCTCCGACTCACGGTCTGGGAGGAGCTGGGCCAAAGCGCGCACGCCGCCGGAGTACCGCTCCCGGGCTCGGAGCCGCAGCGCTCGGGGCAGGACCTCCCAGGCCTCCCCGCCCGCCCGCCCCAGGCTGCGCGCCGCCGGAGCCCCGCGGCGGCCGGAAAGGTACCCACTTGTTGATCCTGCGGGCTTGCTCATGCTGGCGGGCCCGGGGCGGAGCGGTTGGTGGGCGCTGCCCGAGTCCCGGCCGGCAGCGCCCGCCTCGCCGCCGGGCGCCGCCGCTCTCCAGCCGCCCTCCAGCCTGCGAGGCTCCCGGGCCGGACAGGTGGGTATCAGTCGCGCGCTGCGCTGCTCCCCGAGGGCTCAGAATTCGTTCCACAGTGGAAATTTAAGCATCCTTAAGTTTCTTCCCGGCTCTTGCAAAACCGCAGCTGCTGGGAATGTTGCTTGATATGGACACACGCATGGACAGACGAATGGAGAGACGGACAGGCAGATCGAGGAAGAAGGGAGGAGGACAGCGAGAGAGGGGTATTGAAGGACAGAGATGGAGACACGAAAATGGTCTTCCTACGGAGCAAAAAGGGTGAAATCCCTCTCTTTCCCCATTCCGGTCTCTCAGTCTTCAATTTCTCCCTCTACATTAGGCATGCAGAGTATGCATAGATCTCTACAGGCCGCTGGTCTTCTAAGGAGAGAAGGAAAACACAACTGCAGGCTCAGGCAGATGGGCTCGGCGCTGCCCAAACCCGAGCGCGGGGTGCGAAAACTAGATTGCTGGGAAGTCTTCCGAGGAAACAGGCGGCCAGGTCCGGGTTTCCGGGGAGAGCCGCGCACGCAGCGGCAAAGGGTCCCCGAAGTTCATTACCCCGTGACTTTGTGCCTGTCGCTGCGGGCTGGGTCCCCTGTAATATCTCCAGAAGCGCTCTGACAGGCAGTCGCGGGGAGGGGAATAGGGCGTCCCTGGCCCACTTAGCTTTTCCCCCAACTCCTGGCGGGGTCTGACGTCAGCCATGTGCGGGGAGGGGATGGGAAGAGGGAGGGGGTTAAATGCTAATGATATTAATGAACCTCCAAGCGGCTCCCAAAGAAAATGCAGGCGCTCTCGGAGCTGACGAGTTGCAGAGTGAATATGGGAGTGTGGCTCTGTGCGTGCGCGATGGTGAGCACGGTACTGCTCTTGCAATAAAAATGAATTACTCTATTTCATGGCAAGAGGGGAAGGGGAGGGGAGATGGAGCTTTCTCAAAACGCTTTTCCCCTTCTCTCCAGAGTGCCAGACAGGTTCGTGGAAGAAACTGGGTGGCTGTGTGATTGTGTGTGATTGTGCGCGCCGGCTATGACCGTATGAGTTCGTTCCGTGCCCCTTCTGTTGAGTAAAACTTGGATCTGGTCCGAGGTGAGTAATTATTCATTTTGCAACTATCTACGGAAAGTTAGAGTTGAGGACGCTGTGTGCAGACTTGGGGTCTGGGATGGGGTCTGCGGAGGCTCCGAGTTCCTGCGGCCTTCAAGCGGTCCTCTTGGGCACCAGCCGCGGGGAGGGTGCTGCTTGCTTCCCAAAGCAAAGCCCGACCGGAGCACAGCGAAGCTCCTGCCGCCTCCATTATCTGCGCTGGAGCGGCTGCAGGGCAGAGCTTCCCACCCCACCCCCCACCCCCCGCCACCCGCCGCCTCCTGCCACTCGCAGCTCGTTCCCAGTGGGCTTCGCTGACCTCCCTTCTCCAGGCCAAGGGATTCTGGAGAGCCCACCCCGCCTCAGCACCTCGCTCCCCGGCCTCCACCGCCTTCCCGCGACTCCACTGCTCTTTCGCGCCCTGGTTGCTGCGTCGCGCTGAGAGAGCGCACGCCGAGGGAGCGGTGATCCCCGATCTCTAAGAGATTAATTCTTATTTAAGCTCTCCCAGCAGCTTGAACTTGTCGAACAAGAGCTTGCCAGCCTCTCCTCGGGGCATGGGCTCGGCCAGAGGTCAGAGGTCACACCTCCTGCTTCCCCGCCCTCCGCGGCGCGTTTGCGGGAAGGAGAACCCAGGCGGGCACTGCACAATTCTGCCCGCCCACCCCTGGTCCCACTTTCCCCAGACTGGGTGTCAACTCGGGCTTTCGATCAGAGAAAGTGTGTGCAAGTAACTGCTTGCGTTCCCCGAGCCCTCGGAGGGTGCAGCATCTCGTCGGCCCGTCGTCTCAGGGGCGCGGGCTGTGCGCCACTGTCGGCGGCCGAGGCACGTGACTGTAACTTTCCCCGGCAGCCTCGGCTCCGCCTGGAGCCCGGGGCCGCGCCCGCCCCACACAGCAGAGCCCGCGGTCTCTCTGGTGCCGCGCAGCGACCAGGGCTGCGGGCTGGGGACGCCCGGAAAAGGCAAGAAGTGGGACAACTATCTCCCAAGTTACCCCTCCTCCGTTTTTCGAATTGGGACGAGATTGGGGAATTGTGGGAAGAAACCATAAACTTGAGGGGTTTTTTAGGCGACAGGACAAGAAATCAACATTTTTTACAGCCAAGTTGAGCAGACCCGTGCGCCACCAGCCCTGCCCGCGACGTAGTGCAAACTCGAACTCCGCACCCAGAAAGGGAAGTGACTTCCAGGCAGAGTTTGGGAAGCACAGTTACTGCGCCAGGCTCGGTTTTGGGGCTTGGGGTTCTGGCTCCCGCCAGAAATCCATTTGTGGCAGCCACCACCACCACAACCACAACGACCACCACCATCACCCCTACCATCATGTGGACGCAGAGAGGGGCGCTTGGTTAAGGACAAAGAATTTCAAGAATCCAAGTAATTTATCTCGGGCGAAGATGAGGGCAGGTGGCGAAGACTAGACCTGGGCCTGCCTCCTGAGGAAAAGTTTAGGAATCTGTAGTGAGAAGACCCACAAGCCGATTCGCGGGTTCCAGGGCTTGGAGGTAGGAGGATGATAGTTCTGGAGGGGCCCAAACCACCTCTGCCCCAACTCCCCGACATCCTCCCCCTGCTGGCTCATTTGTAGGCATCAGAATTTTTGGAAAATACTCCCAAGGCTCCCTGAATTGTCTCAAAATCAAAATAGGAATGTTCCTTCTTTCTCCTGTCACCAGTCCCTAATCAAGCAGGTGTCAAGAAGTCCACTGAATAGAAACACACACACACACACACACACACACACACACACACAGCATCCAACCCTGGCAAAAGGCACAACACGCTCACACACATCCGCAGCATGTTCGTCCTGCGTTCTGGGCGCCCGGCTGTAATTATCTGCGCGCTTTGCATAAATCACAATGCAGTTCTGAAATCATCGTGATGACTTTCTGGCATGATTGGTTCGGTGGCAACGGCAGCAACAAGATCCAGGGTAGGCAGGAGGGGCTGGGGCCCGGCGCCCACCAGCTCCAGGAGGAGCCTGGAGCCGAGCACCCGTGCCTTCTGCTCGCCAGAAACAGTTGCAGGCCAGAGGGAACACGCATCTAAGGTGTAGAAATTTAGGGCTCTTGCTGGCCGAAGGTCAGAGAAGAAAGCTTCTACAGGGCAGGGACTCTTACTTTTCATCTTCCTATCCACAGGCTCCAGCATGCTGCCTGATTCATAGTAGGTGCTGCATAAATGGTGGTAGAATAAATGAAGGAGGAGAGTCACCTGAAGATTTCCCAAGGGGCCACTGGAGGCACAGCAAGGCTAATCATGGAAGCCAGAAGGTGGGGATTCAGGCTCCATCCCAACTAGCTGTGTAACCTTGGGCAAGTGACTAGATCTCTCTGGGCTCCAGGTCATTATATGCAAAACAACTATGCCCTGTTCAACCTCAACTTTCAAAGATTTTTCCTGTGAGTCCACCAAGGGAAATGACTGATAAGGGGCAAATGCCGTCTATCTCAGAAATACCTTTTAACAGAGACAAGATCTTAAATTCAAGGCTGAGTTCATAGTCTTGGCTTGGAACCGGGCAGAGCCACACCCCAGAGGTTCTGAAGCCCTCTGACCAGGTCCAAACATAGCCCCCAACTTTCTCTTTAGTCTTTTGTGAGTACCCAGCTCTCAACCAAAACCAAAGCCAAAAACACAGAGAAGGCATCTTTTAGCACAGGATGTCTACATTTTGGTCCAGGAAAAAGACCACAAGAAGGACCATGGAATCTAGAGGTCTCTCTGTCCATCCATTAATCCACCCCATTCAAATGCTGATCACCCACTATGTGCCAGAGATTAATGACATGAGCCCTTTCTCAAGGAGTCCGCAGGGAGAGCAGACACATAAAAGGTGATAAGTGCTTCAGATTGGACTAAAACCCAGGGCAGTCTGGAAAAGAAAAAATACAAGGGACCCTAATCAGTGTGGAGTGGTGTAGGCTGTCAGGGAATGCCCTGGAAAGCTGGCCTTGTGTTAGGGGACTCTAGTGCCTCTGAAAACTGTCCTGTATCATAACTCACTCTCCTGCGAACACCGTTCCCATCCATTTAAGAAGGGAAGCCGACCCCTGTGAACTCATTGTAGGAGAGGCCGGGATGCCTCCTCAGCATGCGATTATCTGAGTCTGACCCTTAGCTCTCTATTTACTAGCTTCTCGAAAAATGATGCCATTTTCTCCATTAACTGTCCCCACTTTTCTTCTAAATTAAAACAGCAAAGGAGAAAGGAAAAGCTTTCTCATCAGCAAGCAGAGCTGAAAAAGTTGGTGTGGAACAGACCCCCCCCCTTCCCCGACCAGCGATCAGCCCCCTCTCCGAGGCTGTTCTACTTCTGGAGATTCACTCCTTTAAAAGGCCCTTCACTTCACTGACGAAATACAGAGACCCAGAGAATGGCCGGGAAAACCTACCAGTTGAGCTCACCTCAGGTTTGACGTTCAGTTTCCAAAAGACACTGATGCAAGTTTTTTATTTGTTTGCTTGTTTACCAGAAGGAGAAAGTTGATTTTCACTTACTTCCAAGTCATAATTCAACCTCTGGTTGGTTGTTGCTTCTCCAGCGGATGGTGAGAGAGAGAGAAGGTGGGTCATGGAGCAGGGGCTCAGCGAGGGCTTGGGAAGTGATGCGATGAAAGAAACAGTCTCTTCAGGCTTGCTCCTGATTCTGCTGTGGACCTTTCAACAAAGTGTTTGGCTCCTATCTAACTCTACTCAGAAAAGAAACATCAAGAACAATCCAGAAAAGAGACCCAGCTGCTCTAGAACCCATGGATACTGAGTTGCACAGTTTTTCCTTGACACTTTCCAGGACTGTGTTGGCTAAGAGTTGTTGTTACTCCTCACCAGTGGGAAGATGAACACTGTTAAGAGCAACCGCAAGATGACAATGCTGTGTGGGAGAGTTCCTTTTTTTTTTTCTTAACAAATGACAAATCGCGTCTCTGCATTTATTCACACCCTCCCTCGGGCCACATCAGCAGAAGTTCAGGTCTGGGGGCTGGCTGAGGATTAGAGGCTTCTAGGGTCTCATGGCACTTTGATTTTCTTCTAGCCCCCAAAATAATCAAATAGAAACACCTTTCCCCCATCTCTTACTTTATTTCCTACATAAACTATTTTATTTATTTATATCCTGCCTTGTTCCAGGAAGAATTTTTCATGTTTCTCATGTCAAATTGCTTTACTTTGGGACCTGGGCTCCTTCCCTGTAAGATGACTCCCTGAAATGTATTTTAAACAGAAACAACTAGATGTGTTACCAGGAAGAGAGGAGCAAGAAAATAATGTAGTCTCTTCTCCCAGGAAGATAGGTCAACAGAAACAAGGCTGCCTGCTTCTTATTTCCTTAATAGGAAGAATAAAAAGTTCAGAGGTGACATAAGGGATACCAGCTCTCCAACTAGACAGGGAGCTCCTTGAGGGCAGAGACGCTCGGATGCATCTTTGGGTCACCAGCCTCAGCACTCTGGCACAGAGCGGTGCTTTATAAATGTGGACCGTATGAGTGGCCCTGCCTGATGGTACTCACAATCAAAGCTGAGGCTTGGGGTGGAAAGGGCTCGCCTTTGCTCTGCCCCAGCAACCAGGAGGGTAGAGAGCAGGGACAGGTCATCTAGATCTCCAAACCTCGGGAAGCGATGCAGGCCATTTTTGGCGTTTTAAAACAAAAGGATGGCTAAAGAAACAAGAAAGCAGACTACAGCCAGGGAGAGATTAGCTACCAAGTCTTCTTCAACGCTTTAATTTCCTGTGAATTACATGGTCCAACTTGGCTTCCATTTGGCCCAGAAGCACAGAGCACACGGGTCAGAAGGGAGCTCAGGGCTCAGTAGCCTCTAATTCCATCATTTCCAGATGAGGAATCCGAGACCCTTAGAGACAAAGCTTGTCCTAGGTACTCATCTAGAGACAGAGTCCATTCCCAGGACCAAGATCCCTTGGTGCTGAGACTAATGCTCTTTGAAATACGAATTCCACTGCTTTGAGCTACCTCCCATTTCCCAGAAGGGCTTCCAGAAGCTCCAATTAAGGCAATTTCACTCACTTGCTAGTGAAGTTATCAGAATTAAGAAAAGTGTTTTGTGCATCTTGAAGCCATAGTATTTCTGGAACTTCAGACTCCTCCACATCACAGATTTTTCTTCACATTTCCTCTCTGCCAGCACTTAAAATTTCCTGTGTCCCAAGGAAGAGAAAACCTGTGAGGTCTCTTTTTTTTTTTTGCAGAGGGGATGGCGTGAGCTAAAGAACTACTTAGAGACACTAATAGTAAATGCGGAGAAAAAGTCAATGATTAGATTGAACAATTAGTCACTGAATTTGATCAGTGTGGATTGCCAACCTGGGACTTTCAGATTTTAAAAACATCCCTCCGTTCCTTCCACAGCAGGTTTAGGACCTGCTTTATCCAGATTACTGTTACAACACTAGTAGAAACAATTGTTATGTAAAACAGGGTAGCCCAGTTTAAATGTGGCTAACATATTTGAGAATAAGCTAATGATTCTTTCTTCCGTGAATAAGCATATCAGGATCACATATTTGATCTCTACCAACGCAGTGAAAAACATCATACATTCTAGTATGCTTTGTTTCCAAATGGTCTAGTTCACTCAGCACTCTGTTGTCCTCCTATTCTAGTAAGTAATTTCAGAATTCACATCACTTACAAAGATGCCGAGTGTCTATTTAGGGAAGTCTGATTCAAAAAAAAAAAAAAAAAAAAACCCTCCAAAACAAAACAAACCTCCCCCTCTCTTCTCCCTCCCCCAAACCCCACGTGCTTTGTGCAAGACGGAGTCAACCAGAGGGATTCACAGGAGGTCCCCAAGTCAAATGCTGCAGCTGCGTTTTAAAAAAGGGTTGGATAAACTACAGCCGTTAATAACATCTGTATCTATGCAAGCTAAGATGATGATAGGGGTAATCAGATCTCATGCTTCAGGGCATAAGATGATTGCCTGCTGGGAGGAGGAGGATTTGGCTTTTCAGGTAGAGCAGTTCACAGCTCAGGAGGTAGGTTGCAGGCTTTCTCCCAGGCTCTAAAATTTCAGGTGTAATTGACATGATTTTGAAGTAGATGAAACAGTGATTTGAAACCTGTTTCTATCAGATCAGGACATTGAATGAGCTATTTCAAATACATACACGCACCACATACAACATATGTATTTCTCTATAGATAAGATACAAATATTTAGATGGCTTTTTTTGAAGGCTGAGGTTCTTTGACATGTTTTGACCATCTTTTAGTGCAAAGTGGATGCTTAATAAATGCTAAACAACAACAAAAGCAATGGAGGTGATTCAACTTTGGTCTATGCATTTATGATTAGCTAAAATAATGTATAACTACCTAAGTATTCATAACTGCACGTATTTGGATCCCTAAATCTATGTATTTCTAGTTGCACTAGCTAAATAATGATTGGATTGCCTGTTTGGAGTGTACCAGTAATGCATTCATTTTAATGTCCTGATCACTAAAGTAATTTTTTAAAACTTAATATTTGTCTAGAAGTGAGAAAGGAATAATAACCTTACCTTCTCTTTTGATTTCTTTAATATTTTCCAATCCCTGGAGGGGTACACTTTAGTTCAGTTGCACAATTGAATCCATTTTTGAAAACACTTGTGCAAGTATGAGTAGGATTAAAGAGCTCCATTTCTTTAGACACGTTAACCCATACCGCAGAGCATACAGCATCAGAGAGCTGTCCACATTTCAGAGAGATGTGGAATCTTTTGAAGGAGTTGATTTTTAGTAGAATAGAATCCTTTTGTCGTGAAAAACATTCTTGCTACTGGCTTCATCACTGTTACTAGATCAGTCACTTCTGTTCCACACAGAGGGACCATAGGGAATGATATGGCTGTTAAATGCAATTTTTTAAATGATGCACATAAACATTTTTAAAGGGGGGGAATCCTGCAGCTGTTTGGCTGCAGAGAGGCATGGGAAATTAGTCAGAAGCCCAAAGCATCATAGTTAATAACCATTATTCTGTTGTCTGGGATGTTTGTTTAAATACTATTGACACTGTGTACGTATTGTCATCGTCTCTAAATTGTAGCTCTTAACCACTGAAATCTCGTTAAAGACCACCTAGGGTTTCCTCTGTAGGATGCTGAAGGATGTATTCACCTGATGGATAAACAAAAAACAGATTTCTTTTTTGTTTCAATTTTTCTCTCATGTGCACCTAGCAGGAAATTTTCTAGCCTAAAGAAAGAGACTGCCTGGGTACAGTAAAAACAGATGCCGTGGAGACCCAACCTTTGTATTTTCTCCTCTAGTGACAGAAAATGAACAAACCCATCAACTGATTAATACAATTCAGTTCTGCTTAAAATTCACAGATCTGTTTGGTATGAGACTGTATTTTAAAAGACTCATACTTGCCATTAAGTGTGAAGAAATCAGTAACTATTCTTTTCATCAACAGCATGTTGGTTTTTTTTCCCCCCATTTAGATTTTGCTTATTAAGTGAGGTCATTTCGGAGAAGAGCGGCTCTGGTGAATGGGAAAAAAAAAAAATCTAACAGTCTGACTCCCAAGTTGAGATCTCCAGACCAGGGGCCTTTCAGCACAAAGCGTTTTATATCTTGACTTATGAGAGGACAATAGCCGGTCTTACAAAGGCACCACCTGTGATTCGGCACGGTTGACATCTCTGTTAAGGAGGAGCCGGAGGGCACGAGAGAAACAGCACGAGCACAATCCGGAACTTGTCACCGTGACCCACCTTCAAGGCTATTTCACGTGGTCGCTGAGGCCTCGCCAGCTTTTTTGCTTACAGTTTTTAAAAAGGACGGGGGAGAGAGAAAGGAAATGAACGGCGTCCACGCGAATTGACCCAAAGCCCTGGACTTACGGCTTGCAAGCTCCCAGCTGTCCCATTTCACAGATGGGTAAACGGAGGTCGGGTCCGCGGAGTGTCTGGCCTTGCAGGTGCCCTGAGCGGGGACCCCCGCGGGGCTGGGGCCGCCGGGCTGCGGGCGCGCAGGGCCGGGTGGCCGAGGGTGGACGGCCAGGCCCCCTCTCCGGCGCAACCTTCAGGCCGGTGGCTTTTTGCTTCCTTCCCGAAGGTCGCTTCTGACAAATCTATCTATTTGGGGCAAATTGTCAGTGAGAAACTTCCGCTCGAACTGCCCTGGACAAAACCGGCTGTTTGAAAAGGGTAAATCCCGCGGCCCGGCGCGGCCGAACAATGGGCCGCTGGTGCTGCTGCGGCGGGGGCGGCCGCGCGGGCCGCACAAAGGGCGGATTAATTGGGGCCGCGGCTGAGCGGTTCGCGCTAGCTCCACTCAGCCCGCGCCGCGGGGCGCCCCATTGACTGGGCCCCGAGCCCCACTTTTCACAAACTCCAAACAAAAGTCAATTTCTTTTTTATAAGGCGGGGGAGGGGGCCGCCAAGATTCTCCACTTGCTCCCTCGCCTCAACCTTGCTGCTTGGTGGGGGGTGGGGGGAGAAGGGCTGGAGGGAGAGGGGTGTGGGGGACCCCGCGAGTGGAGCGGGACGAGGGTGTGGCTGCCGCGTCCCGCCTCCGCTGCACTCGCCTGGTGTCACCCACCTTCCAGGCAGGAGCTTAGTTCCCTGCCCGAAGTCTGTAGCCGCAGATAAAGGCGATGGGGTGATGGGGTGACTGCAAGGACCGAGGTGAGGGTTGGGTGCACCGGGATGGGAGAAGTATAGGCAGGTGATTTAGGAGGAAGGGGAAGATACACCCCCTTGAAATTCTAGCCCTCGGAGGTGTGACCATGCATCAGACGTTTATTGAGCAACTATTTGTTCCTGATAGGAGGGAGACAAAAGTGAGTTTGCCTTCGGTTTACAGACAAGTTGGGAAGGTTGACACCTAAATCATCCAGCAGGTGGGGAAGAGGAGGTGCCAAGACAGGGGGCTCAAAGGAAGGCGTCATCATTCCTCTATAAAGTCACAAGATGGATTTGTTCATGAAATGCGTGGGAAAAAATATCTAATTACTTTGTAGATGCACCGTACTATGAGAACCAAGTAGCAGTAATTTTTTTTTTAAAAAAAAGAAACTGTAAGATTAATATTGTCACTAGTCTGAAAACCACATCCAGAGGGACCAGGAGTTCATCTCCTCTTGTTTCTCTCCTTTCAAAATGGGAGAATGAATGCAGAGGGCTCTTCAACTGACACGAGAGGGGCAGGAAATTCCTTTCACAATAATACTGGATACAAGCCTCTGTTGTAAGCTGGGTTGGCAGTGGTTGCGTACAAGACACCCTCGTCCTTGTGGTTAGTGCAAAGGCCACATTCTTTTTCGAGGACTGGCTTCCCAAGGGAGTCAACAGGGCGGAGGGACCGCGTGCTGGTGTAAGGGAGGCCATTTGCTGGGTGGAGGGCTTGAGCAGGTGCTCACAGCTGATATCCCAAGGTTTTTATTTTGTGGGGCTGCTTCTGCTCTTGGATCTGGAGGCACTTTGTGCTCTAAGGCTGGCGAATTGAAGTCTCCAATAGCTAGGCTTTAGTATGAAGACCCTCCGAAGGCATCAGGCCAGGGTATTTTGGCAACCCTCTAGGCCGCCACAGTGAAGGTGGAGCTCTGATGGCAGGTCCTGAATCTGTGGCAGGCTCAGGAGGAGAGGTGAAGAAAGTCTTCAAGGACAGGCTGAAACAGGGCTGGAGGCAGAGAGACCCAAACACTGACATCAGGAGGCAACAGCCGCAGACGGACCTGCTGGCAGACTCCAACCTGGGCTCCTTTTCAACCACAGTTTAAAGCTGTAGATTTAAAATGATATTCTCTGGGCCAGACTGTTGAAGCCTTCCAGACTTCTGTTGAATCAGAGCCTGTGAAAATCAAGGGCAAATATTTATCTAAAGATGTCACAACTTTGAATTTCAATAATAACTTATCTGCTAATCTCTGATGGAAATCTAGAGCAGCTGTTACTCCATTGTGTATTTTGAATTCCCAAAAGATAAATTTGGGAAGCAACATTTTTCTTCCGTCAGTTCTCAGTATGCTTTCTTCTTAGCTTATTGATGCCTTTGCAAGTTCAAATCAAACAAATGACAGGACCTTTTGCTTATCATGAAAGTTATTAAAGCCTACCAAAAAATATATAGTAGTTGACCTTTATTGGCAAGTGTGATAATGCCATGTGTCCATGCCGGCAAAGGTTGAGTGAGGGCATAAAGACTGAGATATTGCATTATCGGGAAGAAAAAGAAAATACAAGGCATCATTTGACAGCAATGTGTAGGTTAGACAGAATTGATGACAGGGTCTACTGCCTATTGATAGAAATCTCATGAGCACAGCTTCTAAGAACACCCAGCACAATTGCTGATCATTTTTATTTTGCAGATGAAGGTCTTCAGAGAGGGAGGACTAGGTGGTTTTGATATGATCTACCCGTGAAAGGGCTGACATACTGGCATCAGGCCTTTCCACCACTCGCTCTGGTTAGCTTTCGAGGCCTTGAATTACTCTCTGTCTGTTAGGAGGAATTATTTTGGAGTCACTCAATGTGAACATCATTAGAGGAAGCTCCTGGAGATCTCATTATAATTTAACTCCATTTATTTCTCTTACACTTGCTGGCTGAGCAAACACTGCTGGAAAGGGAGGAGGATGATTTTGGTACCCCCAGGCTTAGACTGCCAGCAAAGTACAGAAATCTGACTTCTGATCATGGCAGGGCAGGGGCAAATACAGCACTGCAACTAGACTGTGGTAGTCACGAGCCAAAAAGAAAGAGCACTGAGGGGCTGCCCTGTGGCTGAGTGGTTAAGTTTGTGCGCTCCGCTTTGGCGGCCCAGGGTGCACAGGTTTGGATCCTGGGTTCGGACCTATGCACCTCTCATCAAGCTGTGGTGTGGCGGTATCCCGCAAAGAAGAAGTAGAATGATTTACAAGTAGGATACATGATTGTGTACTGGGGCTTTGGAGAGAAAAAAAAAAGAGGGAGATTGGCCACAGATGTTAGCTCAGGGCCAATTTTCTTCACCAAAAAAAAAAAAAAAACCAACGCTGGATCCAGGGATGGACTCAATAAGAGAATGGCATTTTCTAATGGCTTTTCCTTGAAGAGGGAAAACAGGAGACATAGGCTGAGCCTCGGTATGATAGCTAAGATCCTAGAAATAACGTATCTAACATTTGATGGTGATATGAATCATAAATATAAGACTATAGGAATGTATCTGTACAATCTAAAGAATGAAATAAAATAAATGCTTGTATCCTAGCAGCTATGTTAAAAAAAAAATAGAATCTCAGTCGTATCTATAAGGAGACTCCTCTGTGCCCTCTTGGATTGCATCTCTTCTCCCCAGGGCACACGCCGGAGGTAACCACCACCCTGAATTGTGTTTTACTCATTTGCTTGCTCTCTTTATGATTTTACTACTTATGTGTGTATCCCTAAATGATATAGTGTGAAGTTTGCTTTTTTCAAACTTTACATAAGCAGAAGCATACATTATATAGTCTTCAGTGATTTGTTTTTTTCTCCCAACACTGTTTAATGTTGGTATTAAATTAACTGTGGCACATTCACACAATGTCTTTCTTCATTCTCATTGTTGTGTAGTACTCCGCTGTGTGAGCATGCCCAAGTGCTTGGTCCTCACTGTTGTGAATGGATATTGGTTTCTTCCCTTCCCTTTCTCTCTCTCTCCCTCTCTCTCCTTTCTTTTGTAATTATCATAAGTGCTGCTATGAGCATCTTTTGTGCATGCCTCCTGGTACACATGTGTAAGAGTTTCTCTAGTATGGAAACCCAGTAATAGAATTGCTGTCTGATCCATTTTCACTAGGTACTATCAGACTGTTTCGCTCAGTGGTTGTATTAATTTACACTCGCACCAGGAGGTATGAGTTATTGTGGCTGCCCATCCTGTCAACACTTATTATTGACTTGTTTTACAATTTTTATTATTCATATGGGAGAAATATCTCTTTGTAGTTTTAATTTGCATTTCTCTGTTTACTAACAGGACTGAGTGTTTATCAGGTGTCTGTGGGCCATTTTAATTTTCTCTTTTATGAAACACATCTTTGTGCTTTTGCCATTTTCCTGTTGGGTTGTTTTTCTTTTGATCGATAGGAGCTTTAAAAATAGCATTTTGGATACTAATCCTTTATTTCAATTATATGTATGGAAAATATTTTCTCCCATTTAGTGATTGTCTTTTCACTCTCCTTCTAATGTGTTTTGATGAACCAAAGTTTTAATTTTGTGTGGTAGAATTTATCAATATTTTCCTTCATGAGTTGATATTTTTGTGTCTTGTTTTAGAAACATTTCCCTATTGTGAGGTTGTAATAGTGTTCTCTTAAATTGTTTTCTAAAAGTTTTATAGTTTTGCCTTCCACATCTAAGTCTTTAGTCCAAATGGAATTGATTTTTGTGTATGGTGTGAGGTAGGGTTCCAATTTAGTTTTCTCACAGTTGTTTAATAAATTTTCCCAGTACCATGATTGAATCTTTTCTCTATCTCTAGTGCCCACTATGTTATAAAAAGCAAGTCTCTATATATACACTGATTTGTTCCCAGGTTCCCTATCATAATCCTTTGGTCTTTTTGTCTAGCCCTCTGCCAGTATCCCATTGTCTTACTTACTATAGCTTATATACTGTCTTGATATCTGGGAGGGAAATCCTCCTTTCCTTGTGCTTTTTCTAGGGAGACTTGGCTATTTTTGACCCTTTGCTCTTCCATTCCAATTTTAGAATTAGCTTGTCAAGTTCCATGAAAAATATTGTTGGGATTTTCATTGGAATTGGATTTAATCAATATAGGGAGAATTGACATCTTCATGCTATTGAAGCTTCCTACTAACAATTTGATATTTCTCCATTTATTTGTCTTCTTCAGTGTTTTTTCAATAAGGTATAATTTTTCTGTATAAATGAGGTACATACTTTTATTAGATTTATACCTAAATTTATTACATTTTTTTGCTATTATAATGGCATTTTTAAAGAATTATATTTTCTTATTGATTGTTTTTGCTGCACACAAGGGTATGTTGATTGAAAAACTCTTATTAACTCTAATGATTTATCTATAGTTTTTCTTGAGTTTCTATGTGGCCAATAATATAATGTACAAATATGACAGTTTTTTATCTTTTTTAATCCTAAATCTTTAATTTATTTTCTGCTTTTGTCATACTTATAAAGGTTAGGATTTTTTTTTTTTTTTTTTTGCTGAGGAAGATTTTCCCTGAGCTAACATCTGTTTCCAATCTTCCTCTTTTTGCTTGAGGAAGATTCTCCTTGAGCTAACATCTGCACCAGTCTTCCTCTATTTTGTATGTGGGATGCCTCCACAGCATGGCCACTGACAAGTGGTGTAGGTCCATGGCTGGTAACTGAACTCTGCCACCAAAGCAGAGTGCACCAAACCTAACCAGTAGGCCATGTGGCCAGCCCTGAATACACTATTAAATAGCTGTGGTGATGGCAGTAACTTTGCATTGCATTTTCTCTGATATTAAAGGGAAGTATATGATTGTGGGTGCACATGTGTGTAGAACTGGCATATCTTCTTGGTGAATTAGGTAGCAACAATTTTCATTTCTAGTAATGCTTTGGCTGTAGTCTGTTTTCTCTGATGTTAATTTAGCCACACTAGCTTTCTTCTGTTAATATTTGGTTTTCCATTCTTTGACTTTCAATCTTTCTATGACCTTATGTTTTAAGAATCTCTTGTAACCAGTATGTAACTGTTTTTTTAAAGAAATTCAGTCTGACAATCCTTGTCATTTAACTGGAGTTTTTAGTACATTTACGTTATTGTAACTAGTCATATACTTGGATTTATTACTACCATCTTTTTGCTTTTGATTCTTATGCATTCATTGAGGAATTCCCCCCCTAGTCCAGTTTCCCCCTGCTCTTGTTTGGAAGTTGTCTTCTTTATGTGTCTATTCTTTTGGTGATTACCTAGGTATTTTAATTTCACTTAAAGTTAATCAATATCTTTCTTACTCCTGAACAATATGAGGACCTTATAATCTTTTCAGCTTATCCTTTTTTACTTCTGAGATCCACTTCTGACTTAATCCCTTCCCCCCTACAGATTAGATATCATTGTTAATACAATCAAATTTATTTAGATTTATCCATATAATTACCCATATCTTTGCTGATTATTTCTTTCTTTCTGAAGAACATCCTTTATAATTTTCTTTAGTGAGAGTCTGCCAGTGTTAAAGGCTCTCAATTTTAAGTTGACTGAAAATAGCTGTATTTTACACTGATTCTTGAAAGATATTTCACTGGGGATATAATTCTTGACATGTAGTTATTTTCTCTCAGGACACTGATGACATGCCACTGTCTTTTGTTTTTTTGTTGTTGCTGCTGTGGAAAAGTCAGTATTTGGTCTAAAGCTCCACATTTACAGGTGATCTGTCTTTCTTCTCTGTCTATTTTTAAAGTTTTCCTTCCCCCTTGGAGTTCTGCACTTTTACAGTTGTAGGAATACATGTGGATTTCTTTTATTTATCCTACTTGGGACGCACTTGGCTTCCTGGATCTGGGCCCTGTTGTCTTTAACAAAAGTGGAAAATTCTCAACTATTGTCTCTGTGGAAATTGTCTTCTCTCTACTCTATTAGTTCCTTCATGAACTCTGATTAGGAGTTATAAAACTCTTAACATCTCTTCCATTTTTTTTTTTTTTTAGGAAGATTAGCCCTGAGCTATCTGCTGCCAATCCTCCTCTTTTTGCTGAGGAAGACTGGCCCTGAGCTAACATCCATGCCCATCTTCCTCCACTTTATATGTGGGACGCCTACCACGGCATGGTTTGCCAAGTGGTGCTGTGTCTGCACCCAGGATCTGAACTGGCAAACCCCAGGCCGCCGAAGCGGAACGTGCACACTTAACTGCTGTGCCACCAGGCCGGCCTCACATCTCTTCCATATTTTCTGTCTCTTTATTTCTGCACTGTATTCTGGAAAATGTCTTTTAATCTATTTTCCAGTTCACTGATTCTCTTTTCTGTTGGGTCTAACCAGTTGTTTAATCACCCCCCTCCATTTAAAAAAAATCAATCATTTTATTTTTCATTTCTGTACCGTTTGGTTCCATTTCAGTTCTATTTGGTTGTTCGTTACAGTCTCTTGTTCCTTGCTGATGTTTTCAAGCTTCTCTTTTATTTCACTGGTGTCTGTTGCCTGCTTCTTCTGGTCTTCACTTCATGGTGCCATGTTTCCTGCTAGGCTTTGTGATGTTTTCCTTCTGCAAGCTTCTCATTTGTCTTGGCACTTTATCTCTGGCGATTCTTAGAGGCCAGAGTTGAAGATGAATTTGTTCAGGAAAGATTTGCGTTTTCTCTTTCTAGTCAAGTCACCTGGTTGTACTACCAGCTTGGATCCTTTTATATTGAAATACTCTATCATTAGGGTTTAAAATTTTTGGGACCACCTAGGTGGTATGAATCCAGATAGAATATCTGCTTGAGAACTAGTTGTGCTTCCAAATTCTTAGGGAAGTTTTTTTCCATCTGCCCTCCCAGTCAACATTAAGATAGGCAAATGTCCTTGCTGTGGCACCACTTTTTCGGGCCGGGTTTATTTTTAAAATTTATCTTTACACCGAGGATGTAGCCCTTTGTGTTTTCAGCTTTATGCAAGGATTCTCCTAACAGGTTCCCCACCTTGGGCAGTCCCTGAATATTATCTCAGGTTGAGATTCAGAGTCCCCAGAGTCTGATAAAACTCCCAGGGTGAAAGCTGGCTTTGAAACTGGCTTAACTACCAGGGTTCCTGCGTTCACTTACTTTTTGGGATCTGAAAAATCTCTCCCTTTTGTGCCAGCTCAGTGATGCATTTAAAAAGATGTTTTAAAATTATTTCATGAAGCATTTTAGTTATTTTAGTTGAGATTGTCATTCAGGCTATCTGTATTAGTCAGGGATCTCCAAAGAAATATATATATATGAGAGTGAGAGAGCGAGAGAGAGCGAGAGAGAGAGACAGGAACAGAGAGAGAGAGAGAGAGAGAGAGAGGGAAATTTTAAGGAACTGACCCATGAGATTGTAGGGGCTGGCAAGTTCAAAATCCACAGGGCAGTCTGGCAGGCTGGCAATTCCAGCAAGAGTTGATGTTGCAATCTTAGTTCAAAGGCAGGTCTGGAGGCAGAATTCCTTCCTCCTAAGGAGACCTCAGTCTTTTCTCTTAAGGCCTTCAACTGAGTGGATGAACTGCACCCACATTGTGGAGGGTAATCTGCTTTACTCAAAATCTACTTTGCCCACATCTAAGAAATACCTTCCCAGCAACATCTAGATGTGTTTGACCAAACACTGGGCAACACAGCCTACCCAAGTTGCCACATAAAATTCACCATCACAGCACCTAGTCCACTAAAGTACTGGAAGCAGAGGCCAGAGCTACAATTTCTCTTGACGAAATGATAGCACAATCAAGTGGCACAATAATGTCACTCTTAGAGGCTTCACTGAAAATAGGTCTCGGGAGACACTGAGCATCCTCTGAGGAGGCTGACAGACTGTTCTGGTTTCTCAGTCTAGTGCTTCCTACAGGCTTTTAGTGCTTACTATAGGTACTATAGGTTGTGACAAATGTGCTCTTCCATCGACAATTATAGGAAAAGGAGGATACACTCAATTGCCTTAAGTTCTAGGCCATAATGATGCAAAGCTAGAAAAGCTGTATTATTTACTCAAACTTGCCAAAATTCAGTAAGTATCTTAAACTAAAAATTTAAAAAGAGCCGGACTGAGGAGAGTAGCAACTATGTTGCAGGAAAGTCAGAATAATGGTCATCCCATTTTAGACTCTAAAGGGTGTTTTCAATGATTAAAAAGATTCTTTTTCTCCTTCCTCTTCTTTTTCTTCCTCTTCTTCTTTTTTTCCCAGATATTCATACTCTTAGAAGGCTGGAAACAGATGATGATAGAAATGCAAAAATTCACAAATTGCCCAGCTATCCCCATACAGAATGTTGATATTTTCTTCACAGTGAAAAGCAGTAGGCTCACTTACCATGCTTTTCAGGAGTGGAAAAGCCTTTTTGTTCTATTTGAGGATTTACGGGGATGCCTCTGGGGGAGGAAGGTGTAAGGAAGCAGTGTCAACAGTCAGAAAGGGGGCAAGAGAATCTGGTAGCCTCCCTGTTCTTTCTTGGTTTCTCTCTCTCTTTCCTTCCTGTCATGAAAACTCGAGCCAAGCCTCAGCATGAAGCATTATTGCTTAAAACAGAACAACGGAAGTCTAAAAAAGGAATTTCAAAATATATGCATAGTCAAGAGACTGGAAGAAAATAGAAGAGTGGTTATCTGGATGGTAGAATTGTCAGTTATTTTCTTCTTTATATTCTTCTGTATTTTTTCAAAGTTTCTACAATAAACACAAATAACTTTGTACCTAGATTTTAAAAATCTGCTTTGTTAAAACTAAAATATTTTTTCAGCTTATAATTTAAGCTGGTGTTTTGTTTCTGCAATATATGGCTTAAAAAGCTGCAGTCCCTAACACTGGTTACTGCTTTCCAATCTCTGTAGTCTGTATACAGATTAACTGTAGTTAGAGCTCCTAGAATTCCCAACTCGGGGGGCAAGTTCATGTGTAAAAATCTATGATTCTTTGTACTGCATAGACATGGGGAGGCCAGAAAGGTCAGTTTAGCAGCAAAGAGGCTCAAGGTGCTTCCTTCTGGGAGTAATCATATAAACCAGGAAATGTACAAATCTGTGAACACAGGGACATTCAGACACTTCTCTGCAGAGGGTAACTGCTGACTGAGCCAGAGAAATTCCTATCAGTGATGAGACCTCCTAGGACCTGTCTATCTTTTCTTGAAAAGAAAAAAAAAAAATACTAAAAGTTAGGTAATAAAAAAATGGTTCTGCACTGGCATTCCATTGTTCTTCTCTGGAGGGTTGTAAGGATGGTGCTCAGTGACCTCTCTGAAATGTCACAAAGAGCAGTGGCATCTGGATTAGCAGAGAAATTAACATGCAGAAGAGACTTCAAAGGCCCCTACACAGATCCAGAAAATTCTTTAATGTATATGTCTACATAAATTGCATGTATACTGAATTAAGCTCTACCAAATATCTCTCGATAGATATGTGACCTCCTTGTTTGGTGGATGGATATAAGAAAAGATGCTGGACCACCTGTGGTTCTTTATGTTAAACTGATCTTTCGTCCGGCAAAGCAAAATTCAAAATCAAGACTTTAGAATTTCAGAATCAGGACTTTGTTGAGACACTTTAAATACACTACTAAAGATGGATGTGATAAAAGAGAAGGGAAGGAGAATTCAGAGGCATAAATGGAGGTGCAAAATAGGAAGAGAGAAGAGGAATAAGAAAAGATAAAGGGGAAGGAAAAGAAAATGTGAATTGAACGAAGGAATTATATTGGGGGGTATGGGGGATAACCCGTCTCCATAGGGCCCCTCGCCCCATGAACTTTTAGATAGCGAATCCAGCCCATAAACAAGATGTGGCTTTTCAGCAGAGAAAATATCCAACTTTCTTAGTTATTAGGAAGTCTCTTCACACTGGGAGGAAATTTTGTGAGTGGGTCTTACTGATATAGAGAACAAAGAAAAAGGAATTAATTCTAGGGATGGTGTGCAATGGTGAGGTTGCCATCCATTATTTCTGACCCAGTTTGGTGATATCAAACCTTGTTAATGCCTGGTATTAGAAGACTCTCTTCTTTCTTTCTTTCTTTCTTCTTTTTGAAGATTGGCCCTGAGCTAACATCTATTGCCAATCATCCTCTTTTTTTTCCTCCTGAAAGCTCCCCAGTACATAGTTGTATATCCAAGCTGTAGGTGCTTCTAGTTCCTCTATGCAGGACACCGCCTCAGCATGGCTTGATGAGCGGGGCTAGGTCCATGCCCAGGATCCGAACCAGCAACCCAGGGCTGCCACAGTGGAGCATGCGAACTTAACCCCTCGGCCTCAGGTTGGCCCCCAGACTCTCTTATTTCTATCCTACCCTCTGTTCTCTCTATTTTTGCGGGGTGAAGTGAGGTATAGTTAGGGGGTTGTTGTGAATACGCTGAATTGCTTCTAACAGAGATTTTCTAATCCCTTCAAAAATCACTTACTTGCTCATCTCTACCCCACTTTTCTCTAGACATTGTATCTTTCTTGCAAGAACGAACAGGAAGAGTGATGAGGCATATTGATCTAATGGAAACTTGTAATATGTGTAGTTCAGCTGGACATGCTGACACTAAGACACAGATGTAGACACTGCCTCATGAAGTTTACAGTCTACCGGGGGATAGAATCTCCACCCATTTTGGCTGAATTAACGGAAAAATGCAGATCGAATTAGAGAAAAATAGACTTTTTTAAAACAATTGGTCATATGTATTTTTGAAGGTTGACTCTTAGTTGTATGGTGATTCTGGGAGCTTTTAAAACAATTATAATTATGGAAGGCATTTATTTTTTGAATTTTTCATAACAGCTTTATTGAGATATAACTGACATACCATAAAGTTTACCGTTTTTTTTTTTTTGCTGAGGAAGATTCACCTTGAGCTGACATTGCTGCCAATCGTCTTCTGTTTTGTATGTGGGTCACTGCCACAGCATGGCCACTGACGAGTGTGTATTTCCACGCCCAGGAACCAAACCTGGGCGGCTGAAGTGGAGCACGTTGAGCTTAACCACTAGGCAACAGGGCCAGCCCCTAAAGGAACCCTTTGTTTTTTTTGAGGAAGATTAGCCCTGAGCTAACATCTGCCAGCAATCCTCCTCTTTTTGCTGAGGAAGACTGGTCCTGAGCTAACATCTGTGCCCATCTTCCTCTACTTTATATATGGGACTCCTGCCACAGCATGGCTTGACAAGTGGTGTGTATGTCCACACCTGGGATCCGAACCAGCGAACCCCGGCCCACTGAAACAAAACGTGCGAACTTAACTGCTGCGCCACTGGGCCAGCCCCAGATGTCACCCTTTTAAAGTGCACAATCCAGTAGTTTTTAATATACTCACAGAGTTGTACATCCGCCAACACTCTCAAATTGCAGAACATTTTTATCACCCCAAAAAGGAAACTCCATTTCCATTAGCAGTTGCTTCCCATTTCTCCCTGCTGCCAGCCCCTGGAAACCACTAATTTACTTTCTGTCTGCGGATTTGCCTATTCTGGACATTTCATATAAGTGAAATCATATACTTTGTAGCCTTTTGTGTCTGGCTTCTTTCACTTAGCATAATGTTTTCAAGGTTCATCCTGTTGTAGCTTGTGTCAGTAGTCAGTTCTTTTTATTGCCACATAATATTCCATTGTATGGATATGCTACAATTTATTTATCCATTCATCAGTTGATAGACATTTGCATTGTTTCTACTTTTTTGGCTATTGTGAATAACACTGCTATGAACATTCCTGTGTCAGTTTTTGTGTGAGTGTATGTTTTCAATTCTCTTGGATATATATGTAGGAGTAGAATTGCTGGGTTATATGGTAACTCTATGTTTAACTTTTGAGGAACTGCAGAACTGTTTTCTAAGGTGGCTGCACCATTTTATATTCTCATCAGCAATGCATGAGGGTTCCAATTTCTCCACATCATCCTCAACAGTGGTTATGGGCCATCTTTTTGATTATAGCCATTCTAGTGGGTGTGAAGTGGTATCTCATTGTGGTCTTCATTTGCATTTCCCTAGTGACTAAAGATGTTGAGGAGGCATTTATTTTTATCATTTAAAATAATCTTGACTACAGGAGCACAGCAGAACTACTTGAGGAGCTTTACAAGATACTACCTGGGCTTCGCACCGCTTCAAGTGGTGAAAATATTTGCCAGGATGGTCTATTGATATTTGGAATGTAATGAAAAGCCAATTCAAAATGGCTTAAACAATAAGGAAAATTATTATTTCACATAACAAGTACAAGGCCAGGGGATTACAGAGTTGTTTGATACAACCACTCAGTACGATCATGGAGCTCTAACTTCCTTTTTTCGACTGTGCCACCCCACATGCCCATTTTGTCTGCGTGCGTGCTGCCTTTATGGAGCAAGATGGCAGCTGGAATGCTGGGCGGTCCATCTGGACCTGAAAATGTCCACTGGAAGAGAAATCTTCCTGAGAAGCCTCTAGCTGTCTTTTCTTATATCTCATTGGCCTAGAATTGTATCATATGCCCAGATCGAAACCAATCACAGGCAAAAAGAAATGGGAATTCCATGTATATGGTTGATTCGAAGTGAGATTTACTACCTTCCTAAATGGGAACTAAATGGGAGTTCTGCTAACAGGGAAGAATGGAGAAGTGGATGGTGGACAGGCAGCTAACCATCTCTGTTGTGTAGCCACCGGCTACAACATTATGAGGATGAAAAAATTAGGTTGAATCTTGACATTGCTGCTATTGGACCATTGACGCAACACCAATTTCATCTGGTTCAACCGAATAATTTCCAGTGCCATTTTGACAGACTGGGCTGAGGAGTGGGGAGGGGATCATATTGGCTCCAGGTTTTAGTTCAATCACTTCCTATAGCTCATAGGATGGGAACCACTTAACTTGATTGACACCAGTAAATCAGACCCTTACCAGCAAGAGGAATTTGAGTAAGACACGATCTCATTTGATTTCTTTCTCTCTTTCTTGGCACATCTCAAATGTTAGGAAATGTTTCCACAATTCCGAGGCCCAAAGCATTTGTCCCCGTGCACAGGCTGATGAAGCCTGTGTTTTATTTGTACAGACTTAACAGTTTGTTGAATTTTAATTTTGAACAATTAAATCACAGACTGCGTTAGTCTGTTGTCATTTAAAAACATTTAAAGATTTCAAAGACAGAGTGACTTTGTACCTTCTGTTTTAGGGGTCTTTTAATCTAGACAGACTTTGAGAAGTCTGAAATAAGCCAGTTAGTATACGGACATGAACAGGACGGTTTTAAGACTGGGCCACCCTTGAATTATACAGAGCTATGCACAGAGCACATTGGAAGATGTTAACCTTTCTCTTTTTTTAGTTTTAAATTTGCGTATTTTAAAAATAGGTAATGTATTCACATAGTACAAATTCAGAAGATACAAAAGTTATAGTGAAGTCTCTTCCTACAGCTGTTCCTCAGCCACCCAGTTCTCTGCTCCCAGGACAACTGCTGCTAGAAGAAAATTTTTATGCACATTCAAACCATGCCTTTCCCTGCAAATGTTAGCATACTTTACACACTCTTCTGCTCTTTTTGTTTGTTTGTTTTTTACCTAACAGGCTATTTTTGAGACCATTCCAAATTGGTAGTGAACATCCTCATCCATATTTTTATGGCTGCGTAATATTCCACTGGATGGATGTACCACATTTCTTTAACCAGTCCCCTATGGATGAACATTTAGGTTGTTTCTATGGTCCCTATTTGATCTGTTACGGCCAGTGCAGTAAAGAATAACTTTATACAGAGGTCCTCGCACATGTGTAAGCGTATACTGAGGGAAAATTCCCAGAGAAGAATTGCTGCATCAAAGGATGAATATTTTCGTAATTTTGATAAATAATGCCAAATTGCCCTCTATTACAGAGAGGTTGCAGCAATGTAAACTCTCACAGCAATTCATGAGAGCACTTGCCTCCTCACAAGTGGCAGCTTTCCAGCAGAGAGATGCCTAAGGCTACCCCCTGCACTTTCCATCTGGGTGCGCGGGCAGGACATCGAAAGGAGCAGGACAGTGCTCACGACGTGGTATTAAAGGAACAAAAAGAAGGATACAAATCTGAACTGTGTAAAAATTTGGGGGTGCATAGAAAAAATGGAAAGACATAATTAAAATATTACCAGTACTTATTTAAAGTCTTTATACTTTTCTACAATTAGCTCTGGCTCTGTTTATAATCAGAAGACAGTATTAAAGTCACTGCTGCTGCCGTTGTCCTTGGGTTAGGAATCTCATTCCCTTGGAAGAGATTCTCAGAGGAGCTGGCTCTCGGCAAAGCCCTCCTTAAAGGGAGCCCCCACCTCAGTTCCATTTTAGGCTGAGCACCTGCTCTTTCCTGTGTCTCCTTTGCTTGGTCAGAGATGTCAAGAAGCTGGAGCAGCAGCCACAACTCATCCGCATAGTCTGGCAAATGTACCCAAACTGACATTCCAGTGGGAATATGCCTTACTTTTTTTTCTTTTAATTGTTCTGGTTTATCAATTTCACTGATCACAGTGGGGTTTCGTCTTGCTTTCTAGCTTTTCCACCATTGTGGTTTCTGTTTTTCACTAAGACCATTAAAATATTTCTGAACCCCAAAAGACCACTCTATCCAGAAAAAGACCTGCTCATCGGCTAACAGTCGTTGGGTGCCCCAGGCGGTTCATCCCCAGCCTGGGCAAGGGCAGTATATTGGGAGCTTTTTCTCTGGGAGGTGACTGAGCCCCTGGCCCTGTCCGCACTCACTCTGCATAAAGGCTGATAGCTGTTGCAATTTTCTCTCTGAATCCCACTCCTTTTGTTGACTTGCAGAGGCTTACATTCCAAAAAAGGGAATTTGAAAGTGCTGCTGAATTTAGATGCATTTTACTAATTTGTTTTTATTATGCATAGAAATATTGGTATAAAAGGTGTTTCAATTATTTTCTAAGGGAGGGACCTATGCATTCTCCACGGCCACAAAGCTTTTAAATGGAGTTATTTTTCTCGGCCTATAATCGTTCCCCTTTTAAGTACCCCAGCAGAAAAAGTAAGTTTACTGCTCCTCGCACAATGGGCCTCTTCACTTTTTGGGTTTGAGAGACCTGGGTGACCTACGAAAGTTAATTAGAAGGTTAACAAAGACGAAGACAGAGTCGAATCCATCGCCTCTCCTTCAGCCAAAGATGTCATCCATTAATTAGGGAAATCGTTAAGGTGGCCTTTACAGAATCCATAGAAAGTCTGCCGTTGGCGGTCGACAGTTTTGATCAGATTTTCCTCTTCCCCAATAATGCTATCCTTAATAGTACGACAAGCAGAGGGCCGGGGTGGGGAGGGGAGGGGGCCGGAGCGGGGAGGGTGTGTTTCAGCAACATTACAGTTAACCAGCCGCTGATTGTGACGGCTTTGATTCTCAGGCTGCCCCGCATACTTGCTCCATGATGTAATCCTTATTGAACCTGGAAGCCGGGCGAGCGGGAGGGAGGCGGCGAAGCCTGCTCCCGCCTCGCAGCCACAGGAGGCCCTGGGAGCGAGGCGCGCGGCCCCCGGGGTGGGCTGCGCCGGCCGGGGGGACGCCCTCTCCGCCCGCGGGTCCGCGGCTCCGGCCGCCGAGGGCGAGGGCAGCCGGGCGCGGGGCTGCGCGGGGCGGCGGTCCGCAGGGGTGGGCGCCCGGCCCGTTTTCGTTGCTTTGAGGAGGAAGATTTCTCCCTTCCCGTTGATTCTCTGCCGCCAAAACAGCAGCTCAACTAAGGAAAAACTTCAGTCTGACCAGCTCTTTGCCATCTTGAGAACCACATGGCTGATGGAAAGATTTCGTGGTGATGGCATAGACACGACCTCTCTGCCATCCCGTTTCTTGCCTCTTCTCATACGTGTTTGAACCTAGAATTGCTGATTTAGGCAGTTAGTAAAGCCTTCAGGGTTTCAGTTTTGGTATTATATATTTAAAGGTGCTGTTAATTCTGCATATGGAATGCCTTTATTTTTTAATGGGAAACTTTTTATTTTGCGCCATTTAAACCATTTTTAAGTGTGAGGTTCAGTGGCATTAAGTACATTCACATTGCTGTGCAACCATCACCACGGTCCATCTTCTCAAACTGAAACTCTGTTGGCAGGGTGGGACTTGTTTCTGAAACTATGTTGCAGAGTTGGATCCACGGTTTTTTAAGGTTATCAGTAAATTCTCTTTAAGGAATGAGCATCTTTGAAGGCGTTGGCAGCTTTTGCAAAGTTCTCCTTCATGGCAAAAGCTGGAACAATAGAATGTGGCTCTTGTTTACCATGGAAAACATTTCTATGTGCTTTTGCCTCTGGTTGGATTGATACTGAGCAAATACTGCACAAAACCCACACAGACTGTAAATTACCATTTTAGTTCGCCTTATTTACCCTATGCCAGAGTGGGTGAGAGTTGCTGTCCCTCAGAAAAAACGGTCACTCTCAGCTCTTAGCATCACCATGGAAAGGACTAGAACTACTATCCTAAGTATGCAAAGTCCTATCTGGTGACCCCACCCACACCCAGGCACTGGTTTCTTCCTCAGCTAGGGTGGAGAGGAGTTTCTCTCCCCCTCATCCTCTCAGCCTCCTCCTTCTCCCCACCCCACAGGGAAGCCCAACTCCACGGCCCAGGCCAGAGGCCCTCCCTGCAGCCCCTTTAGCCGAGTCATCCTTTTTTTCCTGGCTGTGGGCATAGCACTGGGCAAAATGAGGGAGTGACATGCCCCCAACTTCCCAGAAGAAAAAAGTAGCAACTACAAAAAATCAGCTAAATGATTAAAAGTGCATGGAATCAAAAGTACCTAAATTATGAAACATAAACCATAGTTCTATTTGCCACCAACACCGAAGTTTAAAACCTCACCATTCCCATATCCAAAGGATCTCTGTTTCCCCCAAAAGCTTTGTGTCTTTGATTTCAGTTTTATCGTATGTGCACTTGGCACCTACATTGTTAAATTGCATGATATTTGCTTGCTGTTACAGCCGGCAGTGCATTTAGGGCCCTCAACTAATTAAGAGACTCTCAGTGGTTAGTTGGTGCTGGCCTTGGTCTGGGTCATAAAGCACTCCCATGTGGCTTCTCTGCCCAGCTAAGTTTGCTGGCTGAGGTACCTCATCTGGCCACCTTGACTGCATATCAGAGTCACCCCAGGAGCTTTTAAAACTCCCAAGAGAAGCTGCACTTCCGACCAATGACATAAGAATTTCTGGGGGTGGGACTAGAGTGTGGTATGTTTTGAAAGTTTCCCAGGGGCACTAATAAGGTGATTTATGAGGATGAGAACTGTGATCATTTATTTTATGTGTCAACTTGACTGGGCCATGGGGTGCCCAGATATTTGTTCAAACATTATTCTGGATGTGTCTGTGGGGGTGTTTATTGGATGAGGTGAGCATTTGAATCATAGACTGAGTAAAGCAAATGGTCCTCCCTAATGTGGGTGGGCCTCATCCAATCAGTTGAAGGCCTGAATAGAACAAAAAGGCTGAGTAAGAGAGAACTCCTCCTGCCTGACTGCCCTTGAGCTGGGACATCAGTTTTTTCCTGCCTTCGGACTTGAACTGACACATGGCTCTTCTTCCCAACATCTGGTGAGATCTTGAGCCACCAGTCTTTGGACTGGAACTACATCGTTGGCTCTCCTGGGTCCAGCTTGCTGACTGCAGATCCCTGGGACTTGTCAGCCTCCATAATCACAGGAGCCAATTCCTTATAATAAATCTCTTTCTATATAGATATACATCCTATTGGTTCCGATTCTCTAGAGAAGTCTGACAAATACAGATTTTGGTACCATGAACTGGGATGCTGCTGTATCAAGTACCTAAGAAGGTGGAAGTGGCTTTGGAACTGGGAACTGGGTGGAGGCTGGAGAGGTTTTGAGGTGCATGCTATAAAGTCTATAGTGCCAGGAAGGGACTGTTGTTAGAAATGCGGGTGTTAAAGCCAATTCTGGTGAGGGCTCAGAAAGAAAAAAGGAGAGCTGGAGAGAAAGCTTCCATCTTCTTCGAGAACACATAAATAATCACGAGCAGAATGTTGGTGGAGACATGGATGTTGAAGGCCATTCTGGTGAGATCTCAAGTAGAAATGAGGAACAGTTTATGGGAAACTGGAGGAAAGGGGATCCTTGTAAATCAGCAAAGAATTTGGCTGAACTCTGTTCTACTGTTTTGTGGAAGGACAAGCTTTCAAGCAATGAAATTGGCTATTTTGCAGAGGAGATTTCTAAGCAAATTATTGAAGGTGCAGCTTTATTCTGCTTATCGCAAAATGCAATAGGAGAGAGATGAGTGGAAGAAGGAATCCTTAAGCAGAAAGGAACCAGAATTTAAAGATTTGGAAAATTCCCAGCCTATCCATATTGCAGAGAATGAGGAAGGTGTTCTGAAGAGAACGCTAAGGGTGTGGCTGAATAGCCCTTTGATAAGGAGATTAACGTGGGTGTGAACCATGGGCTCAATCAGCCATCTCAGCAGAAGCCAGAAATAGAGATGGGATTATACCATCAGAAACACTGCCAACTTCAAGAAAATGGGACAAATGAAGAAAAGCTGCTAACATGGGTTATCCTTCAAGAAAAAGGAAGAATGACCCCAAGGTGATGCAGAGATCACTAGGGCTGGCACTCCTACCACAGGCCCAGGGGGCAAGACTGTTTCCCCCTTGATTTCAGAGGGTGGGCTCTTGAAGACAGCCATGGTGGGGGCCCCAGCAGACAGCTGAAGGAGTGGGGCTGCCTGCAGAGCCTTGAGGGTGACACTGCCAGCCCCGTGGTCCTGGAGGGCAGTGAATCAAACCAAAGAGGATTGTTCTCGAACCTTAAGCTCGAATGGAATTTGCCTTGCTAGGTTTTGGACTTGCTTGGGACCCATCGCCCTTTCCTTCTTTCCTGCTTCTTCCTTTTGGAATGAGAATGTCTGTTCTCTGCCTGTCCCACCATTGTGTTTCGCAAGCACAGAACTTGTCTGGTTTCATAGGTTCACAGGGGAGAGGAATTTTGCCTCAGGATGAATCGCACCTTGAGTCTCAGCTGTATCTGACTTGGATGCTATTTAGATGAAACTTTGGACTTTAGACTTTAGAGTTGATGATGGAGTGAATTAAGATTTTCTGGGCCGTTGGGATGGAGTGCATGTGTCTGCGTGTGAGAACAAGAATTTTGGGGGAACAGGGGTGGAATGTTATGGACTGAATTGTTCGTGTCCCCCCTCTCTCCCCAAGTCCATATGTTGAAGCTCTAACTCCCAATGTTACTATATTTGGAGATGGGGCCTGTGAGCAGGTGATAAAGGTTAAGTGAGGTCACAAGGGTGGGGCCCTAATCCTATAGGGCTGCTGCCCTTATAAAATGAAAAACTGCCATCAGAGCTCTCTCTTCCACATGTGAGGACGCAGAGGGAAGGCAGCCACCGATAAGCCAGGAGGAGAGCTCTCAGAAGAAACCAAATGCACCAGCACCTTGGTCTCAGGCTTCCCAGCTTCCAGAACTGTGAGAAAATAAATTTCTGTTGTTCAAGCCACACAGTCTATGGCATTTTGTTATGGCAGCCTGAGCAGACTAATACAAGAGCCATATAAGGGAGATGCCCATCACTGCCCCCACCTGACCCCCTCTAAATAATACGCCCTGGCCTGCCCCGTGGGCCACACGCTCCTGTGTCCTCAGCTTATTGGTCATGGGTGAGCACCTGACCCAGGAGACTCCATTCATGGGCCCCTGAAACATTTCTGGCGTAAACCCCACAAATGAGAGCTTCATTTAGGTTCAGAAGATCTTCTTTTGAATTGTAGGTCTCTGGGGATCACTCATGTTAGGATGAGTTAGCTGGTCGGGAAATGTTAATACCTACCTGAAAAGCACTTTCCAAAAAGGAAAGAAGAGGCCTAAAAAGACTGTAGCGGTTCGGACCTTTCAGAAGCAGGGTCAGGGTGGGAATGCAGGACACCCGTGGGGAGGGGTAGGAAGCAGGTGAGGGTGGAGACATGGACGGGTACAAGACAGACTCGGCTGGCAGGGCAGTTTCCCCAGGACTTCTGATCATACAGACTCTATCCGCTTTCCCATCCACTTCATCCTGAGGGTGGCCTGTGTCATAATTGTCTTAATCAAAGCCAATTTGATGGTTAGGATGAAAGACCCATTCAAACCTCCTTATGTACTGGGGGAGAGGGTGGTGGTTATTGGATGGGTACAGGGGAAGTGTAGCTAGACTTCTTGGGAAAGTACAGCCCATTTCCTCCTCTCCCTCTCTCTCTGAGGCCCTTGTGGTAGTTCACCTTGTGCTGGTCCACAAGGTAGGATGGGCCTGGCCGGGGGTTTAGGTCATCAAGCATCTACTGAGGAAACGCATGCTGAAAATTTCTATTCAGATTGTTAGAGATATCCAAAAATACCTTTTTTTCTATTTTAAATCCTAAATAATTGGATCTAAATTTGGATTAATGGGTACACTGGGGAGTGAAGTATTCTGACTCATTTTCTGATAAAAATCTTTGTGTTAACCAGAAATTTTTTTTTTTTTTTTTTTGGTGAGGAAGATTGGCCTTGAGCTAACATCTGTTGCCAGTCTTCCTCTATTTTGTATGTGGGTTGCTGCCACAGTGTGGCTTGATGAGCAGTGTGTAGGTCTGTGCCCGGGATCCAAACCTGTGGATCCCGCGCCACTGAAGCAGAGCGTGAAATTAACCACTATGCCACCAGGCTGGCCCAGAAAATACTTTTATTTAAAAAAAAAAAAGACTTCATCGGAAAATGTTTCTAAAATGTTTACTTTCCTCTCTTTGTAAGATACTGACAATATGTGCTCCCTCTTGGCGACATGTGAGTCATGAGTTTCAGTAGCAGTTCCCGTGGAAGAGGTCCAGGGAGCAGTGGAGAAGGTGCTGGGTTTTGGGAGTTGGAACACCCCCTTCATCCCAGCTGTATGGTCAGAGGAACCTCTGGCACGTCACTGGGCCTTGAGCCCTACTTTCCTCATATGAGAAAGAGGAAGTGGACATGGCAATTCTTGTCTTTTCTTTGTATCTCAGGGGTAATTGCTTTAAATTTATATGTGAAATTAATTAGTAAATTGAAAGTGTAAGTTATTATTTCAGCCCTTGGCATATGGGACTTGCTCTA